>NC_137814.1:11917206-11974706 GCF_963921795.1 Nannobrachium achirus
CAGCAGGAGCTCTGCGCTCTTGCCAGGAAAGGGGAACAGCTGGATGTGCTAGGATTCCTGCCTGGGTTTGGACGCAAACAAGGGGCTGAGTTCAGACTTTGCCCCGAGTGATCGCAGTTGTGCTCTCGCTTCGTCCAATTGTGGCAGCTGATTATTCTTTAAATTACGTCTCAGCCATTTACGACTTCGCATACCTATTTTGGGTATGTCATTATGGGCCAAAAAATAAAACTGTATTATAAAACACTGCGAAAATAGCAGATCTACAACTTCACAAACGCGTCGCAATGTGATGCGTTGTAAAATTGTCGATCTTTTCTATTTTGGCACGACACCATGGAATGCAAGCAAGAAACAGGGCTTAAGTGGTTAAAGTTGTGGCATTTTGCCTCCAGCTGCTCCATGCTGTTGTTCCTTTTTGTCTTTGTTTTTTTTAACGTCAGATGGTATTTAGAAACTTTTTATGTTCGGGTGGTGGGGGTCCAGAGATGTTTCCTTTTTCCTGGCAGAAAACGGGCGCTGCATGCAGCGGCGGTCCCCGGTCGTGATGCGGGGACTCTGGGATTGTCCCCCAGGTGCAGCAGTGCAGCTGTCACACGCTTTTCTCTCGGCTGGCAGCCCGAGTGAAATGTCATGTCCTGTCAATAAAATTGTGCTGCCATCCTGGAGGCTGCAGCATGGCTGCACAGAGAGGCAGCCCTCATAGTGTTTTGCCTGGGGCACGGCGGACCCTAACTGGGACAGTGGTGCAAAGCCATGCAGAGCTGCCCATCTCTACATCCAGGGGCGTCACAAGGGGTAGGAAAGTGGGACTGAGTTACCAGGGCCCAAGGTGGAGGGGCCCTAGTAACTTTAGCTATTGAAAAATAGCAGATATACAAGCTCACAGCGCGGCACCGAGTGCCGCGCTGCGAGCTTGTAGATCTGCTATTTTTGAAAAGTCGTGAAAATGTGCGCAAATCTTTGAATATAATGTATTTTTTAATATACTAGAAGCTGGGCCGCCCTTCGGGCGGCCCCGCGTCTAGTCGGCGACCTGGCCAACTCGGAACAATGTAAATAGGGAATGAATGCCCCGCCCTTTAATGCAAACCCCATTATACCTGTTTTCATAGGACCCGTTTTGACCATTTGTCTGCCTGTGTCCATTTATGCCCATATATGGAGATATCTGTATCTGTCTGTCTGTCGGTGTCCATTTTATGTCCATATATGGAGATCACTGCAGTTATAGTTCTGGGTCCATTTTATGCCCATATATGCCCATATATGGAGATATCTGTCTATCTGCGTCCATTTTATGCCCATATATGGAGATCTCTGTATCTGTCTGTCTGTGTCCCTTTTATGCCCGTATATGGAGATCTTTGTGATTCTGCATCCATTGTATGCCCATATATGCCATATATGGAGATATCTGTTTATCTGCGTCCATTTTATGCCCATATATGAGATTTCTGTCGCTTTTTCAAACAGATGGTCAAAACGGGTCCTATGACAACAGGTATAATGGGGTTTGCATTAAAGGGGGAACCGGCACTGTGTCTGCAACACAGTCGGAGGCACAGACAGATACAGAGATCTCCATAATGGGAATAAAGGGACACAGACAAACAGATGGAGGAGGAGACAAACTTAATGCAAACCCCATTATACCTGTTGTCATAGGACCCGTTTTGACCATCTGTTTGCCTGTGTCCATTTATGCCCATATATGGAGATATCTGTATCTGTCTGTCTGCGTCCACTTTATGCCCATATATGGAGATCTTTGACCATCTGTTTGCCTGTGTCCATTTATGCTCATATATGGAGATATCTGTATTTGTCTGTCTGCATCCATTTTATGCGTGCCAGTTCCGGAAAATCCTGATGTCAGACATCAGAATCCGAACCTTTCGTGCTGGTTCCAGAAAATCGTGTATCGGGTCGGGTCGGGTCGAGGCCGAGCACTGCACTACCTGCTGCGGTGGGGAACGCACGTGCCGAATTTGAAATAGGGAATGAATGCCCCACCCTTTAATGCAAACCCCATGAATGCCCCACCCTTTAATGCAAACCCCAATATACCTGTTGTCATAGGACCCGTTTTGACCATCTGTTTGTCTTTGTCCACTTATGCCCATATATGAAGATCTCTGCACACACAGTACCGGTTGCAGAAAACTCTGATGTCAGACTTTATGCCCATATCTGGAGAACGCGCGTGCCGGTGGGAAGAAGGGTTCTCGAGATACGCGGATTACATACATACATACACATTCACAGAGATTTTGTGTTGACTCATGTGGCGTACGTGATGTCAGAGCCTTTTATGAAGTGATGTCACAATGACTCAGCGCTTGCGCCGATTTCCTCCGGAACAGCCTGATGTCAACAATCAGCTCCGCATAAGGAGATTCCGAACGTTTCGCGCCGGTTTCGGAAAACCGCGAGTCGGGTCGGGTCGAGGCCCGGCACTGCACTCCGCGCTGCGGCGGGGAACGCGCGTGCCGAATCTGAAGCCGGTGGGACGAACGGTTCTCGAGATACGCGGATTACAAACAAACAAACAGACAGACAGACAGAGATTTGTCGCATTTATAGATAGATATATATTAACATTTGTAACTCAAAGTTTGCTTCTGGGGGGTCCCTGGAACTAAATATTTTGAGATGGGGGGGTCCTTCACATGAAAAAGTTTGAGCATCACTGACATGGAAACATAGGTTTCTTGGCACACATTTTCAAGATTTTTCAAAAATAGCAGATCTACAAGCTTGCAGCGCGGCACTCGGTGCCGCGCTGTGAGCTTGTATATCTGCTATTTTTCAATAGTTAACATTCATGGGGGGCCCGCAGTGAATCCTTGTACCCGGGGCCCAGAATTTGGTGTGACGCCCCTGTCTACATCCCTCCCTCTCCCTCTCTCCGTTCTCTTTCTTCTTTCCCCCGCCGCTCCCTGTTTTACCCAACAGCCGTTTATTTTTCTCCCTTTCTCCCAATCTCTTCCTCCCTTTTTTAAGCTCTCTCCCCATTGCAGTGCTGCTCAAGTGATCCCTCCGAACTCCCTCTTCAGTTCTATCCTGAAATATTCCTCCAACGATTCCCCCCTTGTCTCTGACTCTCTCCGTTTCACTCCATTCCCCAACTTCTTTTTTCTCTTTCACGTTTAATTTCTTCATTGTGTTTTTGCGGCATGGCTCTGCAGGAGGCTAGCCGTCTAGAAGAGGGTCGGTCTGTGTTTCTGTCTGTGCGTCTGTATCACGGCATGTGTTGCGAAGGCTCTCAATTTCTCTCACGTCATACCGGCAGTTAACAGTTGACATGATTGCGCCTTGAAGTTGAATCTCCATATATGGAAATGACTGACGTATCTCACCTCACCTCACATTCGATATCTCCATATATGGAGATATCTAGCTGCTGACTTCATCAGGGTGATATCACATCGTACACAAAGGAGCGGCCCATATATGGAGATGTCTAGTTAGTGACCTCATCAGGATGACATCATGCTGATGTCACCCATCACGCTGATATCACATCGTACACAAAGGAGCGGCCCATATATAGAGATGTCTAGTTAGTGACCTCATCAGGATGACATCATGCTGCTGTCACCCTCATAAACAAACAAGCCCTATAAATAGGAGCCTTTGACACCGGAGAAGCGAGAAGCATTCTTCGACTCAGACCTTATCGCCAGGATCACCTAAGCTTATAGCTTATCATCACCTCCAACCATCTCAAGATACTCAGCTAGTTCTCCCAGCAAGACTTCAGAGCCTCTCATACGATTCAAGGCATCTCGGTTAAGTTCTTACCGGACACCACTGCGGCGGGTCCTAACCCTAGAAACCAGTTCCTTCTGAGTAGCAATTTTACATGGTGCCGAAACCCGGGAATGGGGCCTACCGCAGTAACAAGATGCCAAAATCGGAGAGGTGGCGTGAGTCATGCCGGGACCGGCTTTGGTAGGAGGAAGTTCGTGCGATACTTCCCTTGGCTTGGTAAAAGGGCCTAAAAGGGGCCGAGCAACAAATCTGCCCAGATAAGGATGGTCAGAAGCAAGACAAAGACCGGATCATCAGTGATCTACAACATCAGGTAGGTGAGTATGTGGAGACGATTCGTCAGATGAATCTCCATTCTCAGGTTCGTATTTTGCCTCCGGAGCCCGAGGGCTCTGGAGGTCAGGGGTGTCTGCTCCACAGACACCCAGGTCCCGAAGATGTGGGACTTAAGGTTCATCGCTTGCCGACCAGAGCTCGAGGGCTCTGGAGGCGGGGTGTCTGCTCCACAGACACCCAGGTCCCGAAGATGTGGGACTTAAGGTTCATCGTTTGCCGACCAGAGCTCGAGGGCTCTGGAGGCGGGGTGTCTGCTCCACAGACACCCAGGTCCCGAAGATGTGGGACTTAAGGTTCATCGCTTGCCGACCAGAGCTCGAGGGCTCTGGAGGCGGGGTGTCTGCTCCACAGACACCCAGGTCCCGAAGATGTGGGACTTAAGGTTCATCGTTTGCCGACCAGAGCTCGAGGGCTCTGGAGGCGGGGGTGTCTGCTCCACAGACACCCAGGTCCCGAAGATGTGGGACTTAAGGTTCATCGTTTGCCTCCGGAGCCCGAGGGCTCTGGAGGTCAGGGGTGTCTGCAAGCCAGACACCCAGGTCCCGAAGATGTGGGACTTAAGGTTCATCGTTTGCCTCCGGAGCCCGAGGGCTCTGGAGGTCAGGGGTGTCTGCAACCCAGACACCCAGGTCCCGAAGATGTGGGACTTAAGGTTCATCGTTTGCCTCCGGAGCCCGAGGACTCTGGAGGTCAGGGGTATCCACAATCCAGGCACCCAGGTACCGAAGATGCGGGACATCAGTTCCGTCACTTATTCCTGGAGCCCAAGGGCCCTGGAGGTCAGAGCATACAGGGCCATCAGGACTACTACCTATCAACGGGGCGGCGTCATGAGACTGTGACCTCAGCTCATCCAAACCCATCAGGGCATCACTATCCTACCGACTTTCCCAGAGATGATCAGTCATCGAGATCCAGGGGGCGGTCCCAATCCCCAGTAAGATCAGAGCCTGATAGGCAGAGGACCACTTATCATCAAGAAGACAACCACCAGGCAAACCGTCCCTTGTATCAACCCAAGGAGCACCAGCACCATCCTAACATGCACCGGAGTATGAGTCAGATCTATCTGGGGCCATCACCCATCATTCCTATCGATCGAAGATCGGACAGGCCGCGGCAGACCACCACAACATATACAGCAGAGACGAGACTAGTAAAGGAGCACCAAGAGGACCAGTTCGAGCCTTCTTAATATTTTATCGATTTCCACGGGAAATCTGGGGCGGCTGTTGCGAAGGCTCTCAATTGCTCTCACGTCATACCGGCAGTTAACAGTTGACATGATTGCGCCTTGAAGTTGAATCTCCATATATGGAAATGACTGACGTATCTCACCTCACCTCACATTCGATATCTCCATATATGGAGATATCTAGCTGCTGACTTCATCAGGGTGATATCACATCGTACACAAAGGAGCGGCCCATATATGGAGATGTCTAGTTAGTGACCTCATCAGGATGACATCATGCTGATGTCACCCATCACGCTGATATCACATCGTACACAAAGGAGCGGCCCATATATAGAGATGTCTAGTTAGTGACCTCATCAGGATGACATCATGCTGCTGTCACCCTCATAAACAAACAAGCCCTATAAATAGGAGCCTTTGACACCGGAGAAGCGAGAAGCATTCTTCGACTCAGACCTTATCGCCAGGATCACCTAAGCTTATAGCTTATCATCACCTCCAACCATCTCAAGATACTCAGCTAGTTCTCCCAGCAAGACTTCAGAGCCTCTCATACGATTCAAGGCATCTCGGTTAAGTTCTTACCGGACACCACTGCGGCGGGTCCTAACCCTAGAAACCAGTTCCTTCTGAGTAGCAATTTTTACAGCATGATCCTCAGCCATTAGGCGCTTACGTATTGGACATTTCTCCTCTGTTCTTGTTACCTGTTGGTTTAGGTATTAGTCATGCTACTTGCTTGTTTCTGTATAGCTCTCTGTTTCTGTATTTAGTGTTACATCTTGTAGTTCTGTGTTCGTCTGTAATTACCCAGGTGTTTTGGAGTAGTGTTCTTGTTTCCTGCTTCCTGTCTACCCTTGTTTGCTGTTACCGGTCTTGTTTACCACCCTGATTATCCATGTTCCCCAGTCACCTGTGTCTAGTTGGTTCCCTATCTATGTATTTATACTAGTACGTTTGCTAGTCTATTAAACCAAGTTAAATGAGTACCTGATCTGTTGGTGCTTACTTTTTAGTGTTAACTTTTGTTTTAATGAAGATACTAAGATTCATGGTGCTGCCAAAGCTTTGTTTGATAAGGACTTTATATTTTACATTAGGGAATGTTAGCCGAAAATAGCCGATCACGTTGTGGGCTCGTAGATCGGCTAATATTCGTCTATCTTCGGCAGATCAGCTATTATAAAGAGGTTTGGTGTAAAGGGAAAAAAGGTCAGACCAAGTAGGTCAAGTACAGAGCCAAAGTTCAAGTTTACAAAGTATTGATGATTTAAGTTGTTAATGTCTGAAAACACGCATTTAAAATGAATCCAATATGTAGTGAGGGTCCCTGCTTCATCTCTCTCTCAGCGAAGGGGTCCCTGGCCTGGGGGGGTGGCTTCACGACTTGACGTAACATGTGTTTTTCTCGTATGTCTAATAAAATCAAATCAAATCTTGTACTTTCTTCGGCTGTTCCCTTCAGGGGTCGCCACAGCGAATGATCTGCTTCCATCTCACCCTGTCCTCTGCATCCTCTTCTCTCAAACCAACTAACTTCCATGTCCTCTTTCACTACATCCATAGATCTCCTCTTTGGTCTTTCTCTAGGCCTCCTGCCAGTTCCAACCTCAGCATCCTTATACCGATATACTCACAATCCCTCCTCTGTACATGTCCAAACCATCTCAGTACATGTCCAAAACATCAAACATTCGCTGTCCCTCTAATGCAGGGGTTCCCAAACCTTTTTATCTCAGGGCACCCCATAAATATTCTTTTAATCCGAGGCACCCCTAAATTATAACTTTCACTCCCAGCACCTTACTTATTTATAGCATATGGTCGTTGTCGGGTGGAAACCTTGTATGTCCAAAAACGTTTGTTTTGTATTTATCATCTATAAAATGTACTATACTAGTGAAAACAGCCGATCTACAATCACACAACGCCTCGCGATGTGTGCTTGTAGATCGGCTGTTTTCACTAGTTTTGTGCGACATTCTTGTATGATGAAGCAGGGCTTTGCTTTACCAAAAGACTTACACATTTGAAACTTGGGGATATGAGGTTTCTGCCCGACATTGACAATATTTTAGTGATTATGTTGCGAGGAAAACGTTGATATAATAGCCATTTTGGTTAGAACTGACTGGAAATAATGTTGTACTTCAAGTTTAAAAGGATACTAAATATTTTTTCAAGTGTCCAAATAAATTCCAAATGGTAGTATCAAATGATCTCGCGGCACCCCTGGACTGCTGTCACGGCACCCCAGGGTGCCCCGTCACTCACTTTGAAAACCCCTGCTCTAACGTACTCGTTCCTGATCCTATCCATCCTGGTTACTAAAATCAAATCTTGCATACACTCGGCAAATTTGGATGGCTTTTGATTGCAAGCAATGTCTCACGTTAGACATTGTGTATCTCATGCTCAACACACGGTAGATGACATTGCTGAGATAATTTAATCTGGGCTATTATTATGCATATTGCATTGCTTGAGTGCTCGGTGGCACCAACCAATCAATAACCTACACTTTGTTGCTGATTAAGATACTTTGTTTTTGAAGAATTTCATGAACCCATACATGTCGGGTTTTCTGCCCACATATTGTAATAGCTGTTTGTACAGCAGTAACACGTACAGTATATTATATGTCCATGTCGGGGCTCTGGCGCAGAGCATGCAGTAATAGGTGGTTTAAATAAAGAACCTAACTGAGAGAATGAGCATGTGATAATAATTAACTATGTGTCATTGTCAAGATCAGTTTTCCATAGAGTTATGCGGTATATACTTTATATAAACTAGAGGGCGGATTGCCACGATTTAGCAAGAGTTCCCCCCCCCCCCCCCCCCCCCCCCCATACATCAGACTTGTGTACTCCTGCAATATCTTCATGAACTGATTCTATTAATTAAGTGGTGTTTTTTAGGTTCTCAGTTTTTTAGTATTGTAGTATTTTAACTTTATTTTAACTAGGAGTAAGCCAGTGAAACAAAAATCCGTTCATCTATGCATTTCATGTATATGTTGAATGACAATAAAGTTATCTATCTATCTATCTATCTATCTATCTATCTATCTATCTATCTATCTATCTACGAGTGACACGTCTTTGGCGCTGTGGACCTCCTCCTTGGCAAGGGTAAAAAGTAAAAGAGTGAATGGGTTAATACATTGACAGTTTACTAACAGTGGTCTACTCTAAATGAGTCAAAGGAGGTTCAAATAATTGCAAATACTATTAGACTTGGAGACTCACAGAAAAACACAGTTAATCTAATACTCGGGACATAAATGTGCATTCTATTAGTCTGTGCTGCATGTAATTTAGAGTGATGATATGTACAGTACACTGTGGAGTCAGCATATTGTTGTAGCCATTCCTGTAACGTCACCAAGTCCAATTTCCATCACGTTTAATGTTCTAGTTGCTTAAAGTGAATGTAACTAAATACCACAAAACATACAGACACTCTACAACACGCAGACTTCATTCTGCAAACAAAAGAAAACGGGGGGGGGGGGGGGGAGAGGGAAACAATCTCCTCAGGAAAAGCTGAACACTGCACTCCTTGGAGGAGAAGTGCGTTAGTGCTCATTATGCCAAGCTAAATATTTCCAACATGTCTCGTACGTCAAAGACAAGATGCGCCTCGGGGATTAAGACATCGTTTCCACTCCAGTGTCTAATAACTACATAATGCTTTGTCAGCATACGATGATCTAATGTGTGCCGGGATATTTTGGTGCAGCTGTTTGTGTAAAAGGGCAAAGCTGGTCTGTGAAAGAACATAATGTATGCAAGGCCACAAACACGATCCGTTTTATTGTCTGCACTCGCATACTACTGGACTATTTCTGGTGGAGCTGTGTGAATGTGATCATATATTTACTTCTACGGTTCCACGTCTTAAGTTAAAGCTCAAAAGCGTGCCTTGAACCTTGTTTAGGATATTCTCCTCCAGAGGCCTCAGCGACCTCAAGTTCTCTCATCTTTCTGAAGTCTGCCATGTTTTTAGTTGTAGTTTCAAACTGACATTATGCTAGGGATGGGACGATAAGCCATATTATCGTTTATCGTGATAAAAAACACTCACCATAATCGTATTGTGGAGATTTAATTTATCGTGATATCGTCCTCCGTCATGCACTGGAATCAGTTCACCTTTTATTTGCCGAGCTGCATATCCGGTACCACTTAAACCCTCTATTGGTAAAAGGTACTTATAATATACCTACTTGATACAGTCTTTTTCTCACTCTCTATCAAATGTCTTAGCCAAAAAATAGCCGATCTACAAGCTCACAACGCGTTGCGTTGCAACGCGCTGTGAGCTTGTAGATCTGCTATTTTTTGGCAAATCATGTTCCGCCCCGGGATAATGATTTTTTATTATCGCGATAATATCGTAAATCACGATTTCTTTTGTCACAATAATCGTGATATGAAATGTTCCTATCGTCCCATCCCAACGTGATGCCGGTTAAGTTTTTGGTAAAACCCTAAAGTAGAGGTTTGCTTCTATAATTTATTGTCGTGGTAAACCTCCAGGGTGATGTGAGACCTTCTGAGGGAAACAAGAGTGAAAACTCTGGCTCACTTCTCTATTAAAAAAATAAATACAAATAAAAACAATATGCTGACTTAGGCCCAGTTGTATCTTGCTGGGTTTATCATTGGGAGGATCTCACATTGAAACTAATAATTCCGTCAGGACAGGAGTGACATTTATCTTTCACACAAAAGAAAAGATACTGAGGCACCGATGCTATTATGAGGCAGAAACAAACACATTCGCTAATTTAAGCTTTGTGATATTTTCTGGCATGCGTGTTATGGTGACAGACAGACCGCTAATGACAAATGAAGGCAAAGATAGATCAGGCTTCACGTCTCCCCTCGCTGGCTTGCATAATTCATACAACGTCTCCATTAGATATCAAAAATAGCCTGAATGGCACATCTAAAAGTTCACAGTCCGCGCTTGTAGATCCGCTATTATTTTCTGTATTTTTGAAAAACAAATCCATTAAATCATTTCCTTCCATTAACTGTGCATGCCTTACTTACTAGTGAACATCAATTCCAATATATCGTCACTGTCGGGCAGAACAAAATTTAGTTCCAGGGACCCCCGAGAAGCAAAATTTGAGTTACAAACGTTTGCTTTGAAAATACATATATTCAAAGATTTGCGCACATTTTCACAACTTTTTCCAAAAATAGCAGATCTACAAGCTCGCAGCGCGGCACTCTTGCGCTGTGAGCTTGTATATCTGCTATTTTTCACTGGTTAAAGCATTCAATAATTCTAGGCCTAAATGGGTTAAACCAGACAGACAGACAGACAGACAGACAGACAGACAGACAGACAGACAGACAGACAGACAGACAGACAGAGGGCACCTCAGAGTGAGGGGGTGTTGATTGTTTATTCAGACAGACTACTCACGGCTGCCAGCCTTGGTGATGGCCCTGGGCACGCAGCCATTGGCCGGTTGTTCCCTGTAGGGCACCTGCAGTGTGGTCTCCAGACTCCTGAAGCCCTCCTTCAGGGAGTGCTGCTGGTAGTACTCTACCAAGTCCTGCAAAGTAGGTCGGGAGTGGCTTATTGTCGGTATCAGCCGGTAACACGCGGGAGTCTGTCCCCGTTACAATGCGCTAGACCCCTGGGAGATGGACTGCTGAGGTGGAGCGCCACACCTACCATCAGCTCCCAGTACTTGCCGCACGACTTGCCAAGCCGTGCTACTCATACGCTGAGTTGGCGGTGCCCGGAATCGAACCCATGACCTTGTGGTACAAAGGCGAGAGCTCTACCGACTGAGCTACCCGGGCACAAATGTCCTGCACAACACATATACACACCTTAGGACATGGGTCTTCAACAGGGGGTCCGGGTCCGGGACCCCTAGGGGGTCCTCAGAGTTACTACAGGGGGTCCCTCCAAATCTTTGAGTGATAGAACGTTTTCTTCTCCTTTTTTTATATTAACCACTTGAACCCTAGTGTCCATATTCTGAGAACATTAGCCAAAAATAGCAGGTCTACAAGCTCACAACGCCTCGCGCTGCGAGGGTGTGTAGATCAGCTATTTAAGGCAAAGAGCTTTGGTGTAGAGAGTAAAAAGAGCAGACTAAGTACAGAGTAAAAGGTCAAGTTTATAAAGTATTGACGGTTCAAGTGGTTAAATATCTGATAACACACATTGACATGAATCCAAAATACACTGATGATTGTGCTGTCAAACAATGACTCTATGAAAATGTTGTGGAGGTCCCTGCTTCATCTCTCTCTCAACTAGGGGGTCCTTGGCCTGAAAACGTTGAAGACCCCTGCCTTAGGAAAAACCTGGATGGTCATTTCTAACGAAACATACAGCACAGATCGCACATTTTTGGAGAAAACATGCACCCGAGATGAGATTCCACGGGGGGCACTGTTTCTTCCGGCTGATTTACTGGTATTAACGGTATAATGCAATGTCTACCGCTAGATATATTTTTATCAAATTGAACACTGAGCATAATATAATGCTATAAAGTCAAATTGTTTCGTAGTGTAACTCCCAAAATTATAATAATACATGGAAACTGTTAGAGCACCATGGCAGTGTTTCTGTAAAAACAAAAAACTCACCAGCACAGACTTGAACAGGCGACTCTCGGCGATGTAGAAGCAGCCGTCCTTGGTCAGAATCTTAATGTGCTTGACTTCATCGTTGAACCTGCAGGTGTATGAATAAGACATGACCCTGCTAATTAACTATACATGCAATCCCATCAATCTTGTCACCATGGCAAAGCCGTCACGACATCAGGTTCACGGTCCGTGCACAGCCATGACAACCAGGCGCCCAGCCTCAAGTCATCCTGCTGCTGCTGCTCCCGCAGAGTTGTGGTCCCACACACAATACAATACGTGACTGTTTCACTTTGGGTTTTAGCCTGCTCCCAACTAACAGGTGGCTGTGTGGGTGTGGTTGCAAATGAGGACAAGGTTAAATAATGTAAAAAGGAAAAAAATCATTAAAACTAGTGGTTTTCTTAAAAGAAAAAACATTCCAAGAATTTGAAGAACAAAAAAATAGCCAGATCCAGCAAGCTCATGTAGATCTCACTATTGAGATCTATGAGCTTGTGGATCTGGTATTTTTTGCTAATTTAGGAAAATATAGAGCTGACGTGGGTGAAGGTGAAATCATGTCACCTTTGCGTGAGGAAGGGGAGGCCGACCTTGGAGAAAACATGCACCTCCGATGATATTCCGCGAGAGGCACTGTTTGTTTCTTCCTGGCTGATTTACCGGTATTAACAATTTTGCTGCCATTTTAAACATAGCTGTAGTAAGCAGCTGCCAAATTGTCCTTACCTTTTAACGTGGGCACGCGCACGCATCGTGCACAATCTGTGCGCAACTCATCTAGTAGACGCGTAGACTCGGTGACAGCTTTCGAATAAAAAAACCCCCATTGAAATAGACATATCCGTTGCCACGCTGTATCCCTGCTTATCCGCCAGTGTTTACATGAAAAAACATTGAAGAAAGCCAGCTGTGGCTATGGTAACACGTGGACACGTTCGCGCACATAGCAGACGATATGTGCGCGGATCATATGCCAGGCGGGCACAAGAATCGAAAAGCTATCAAATAAAAAAAAAACGGGTGAAAAAAGACGTGAAATGAACGTGCAGCTCCCTGGGATGGAAGCTACGATGGGGCCTTGGACAGGATACGGAAACCTAGATCCGGTCCAAACGGGAAATACGACCGGATACAGTTAAGGGGCGGGCCTAAAGTCTCCGAAACGGATATATACAGCGATCATACTTTTAATCGTTTCATAATGATTAAAGCTAATTACATTTCCGGGAACGACGGGCATCGCAGAGAGGTACAGCGGGAAATCCCCGACGGGGATCGCAGAGTATGAGTTAACAGTATAATGCAATGTCTACCACGGGAGATAATGTGCAAATCACATGATGGGGAAATGAGGGCGCTTATTATAAATCTGCCAGTGTGCTGTATAATGTACGTGAGAAAACACGTTCACGTTGCAAATTCACTTATACATTATGGATATACGCTGAGTAATACATTATTGATGTGTGTGGAGTGTGGAGTTAGAAGGTGTTCTACACATTGAGATAGATGGATGAAGGCTGAAGTGTTATCCTCATCATCGGGGTGGACTTGGAGGAGCTGGAATGCCCACGCACGCTGTATGTATTTATATATGTATATATGCATGCATGCATGCTGTGGTGGAAGACGTACTTTTATTTAGCATGCCACAGGAATAGTAGAAATACTCTGTTACAAGTGAAAGTTCTGCATGAAAATGTTTCACTTGAGTAAAAGTAATAGTGCTCATTATGCAGAATGATCCATTTCACAATCATATGTTTGGTAAACATAAACAATTTCTCAGTTAATGTACAGCACATGTTTTATTAATAATCTGCAAAGTAACTATAGAAAGTAAAGCTGTCCGAAGACTGTAGTGAGGTAAAAGATGTATAGTGGAGTATTATAGAAGCATGAAGCGTGAACAAATGGACATGCTCAAGTAAAGTAAAAGTATACCTTGGCTTGAAACTGTACTTAAGTAAAGCTGACTGCTCGCTATTGCAGTCCGCATAGCTTTGGCTGTCAGAGAGGAAACCCTCGGTGTGCGTTAAGCTCCATTTGCTCAGATGGACTTGCTGATAACGATCTTAAGCAGTGGGACAGGCAATTAGGGCCGGAGCATTCACCATCACAACCAGGCTGAGCATTCACCATCACAACCAGGCTGAGCATTCACCATCACAACCAGGCTGGAGCATTCACCATCACAACCAGGCTGACGGAGCATTCACCATCACAACCAGGCTGACGCATGAAAGCATCGACGGAGGGCTGCGGGAGTCTCAGTCCACCCACCCAAATTGTCCGTAATAGACTGATGCGTCAACCGCTAAACATTCTACTTTCAAAACACTATTTCAACGTCCAGACTAAATCTCTGTAATCTCCCCGGGCTTAACCCATTTCGAACGGGTACACATTATTGTGTATCATTATTTTATGCTTTAACTATTGAAAAATAGCAGATATACAAGCTCACAGCGCGGCACCGAGTGCTGCGCTGCGAGCTTGTAGATCTGCTATTTTTTGAAAAATCGTGGAAATTAGAATTTTGACCCGATTCTATGTCTGTGTCTTTTGAATCCTTCTAAGATTTTTTTGAAAAACCTGTGTTTCTATGTCAGCAATCTGGCCAGCCATCGTCAAAGAAAAGGTCCTTTTCACTTAACTGGAGCTGAGCTGGTCTGTTCTTGAGAGACTACTATGTCAGTGGTTTCATGTCCATGACCCCCAAAATGATATGTATTTGGCCACAGACCCCCATCTCAAAATATTTAGTTCCAGGGACCACCCAGAAGCAAAATTTGAGTTGCAAACGTTCGCTTTGAAAATACATATATTCAAAGATTTGCACACATTGCGGCACTCTTGTATATCTGCTATTTTTCACTGGTTAAAGCATTCAATAGTTCTAGGCCTAAATTGGTTTTAAGGCAAGATGATTTTTGCTTTATAAAATATTTCTTTCAAAGAAGCTATGGAACGGGCTTTGTGACGCGCGTGGCCTGAAATATCTCTAGTTAAATAGAAGCTATTGTGTTTCAAAAGAGGGTTTGTACAGTCATTTGATCACCGCAGGTAAAACATTTAATGAGACCGTAAGACAGGCTGATTCATCTGCTGGAGGAGAATGCGGCGATCCTCATTTGAAATACAATTCTGCACATTCAGATTCAGCCAAAGAGAGAACAATGATTCATTTTGTTCCTTGTGTTGCTGTCAGGGCAGAAACCTTGTATCTCCATAGTACAAAAGAAAGAAGAAAAAAAAAGAAAAAACTCACAAAGCGCCACAATGTGACGCGTTGTGAGCTTGTAGATCTGCTATTTTCAAAAGATTTCTTTATACATTTTATACATACTGTATGACAACTTGTGAAACATTCTGAATAACGAGTACGGTACTTTTACCTTTGGTACTTTAAAGTTGTACCATGTAACTTTTTTTATAAAACAAATCTTAAAATTGTCCTAACTCTTAAATCGCTAAAGTTTTAGAACACCCACTCCGTTATTTTCAGCTTCTGAAGCCTTCTCTTTATATGTTTTCTATGATCCTGACCGGGGTCCGGTTTTCGCGCAAAAATTACGTCATCATACACTATCGGCCAATCACAGCGAGGGTTATACACTGCCGGCCAATCACAGCGCATCTTGAAGTGGGGTCGCTAGCTATCACAATAGGGCGGCCATATTTGTAGGCGCCCGTGTGTCTCTATCTATACTCGGGCGAAACACTCCGTTTCTCCGGAATGCCTGAACGCACAGGAACCAGGGACCCCTCTAAAGATAGATCTCGGCGAGGTGGAGGCAGACGCGGGGGTGACGCGGGGGTGTGAGGCCCGGTCCGCGGCGAAAAACGGCCGAAAGACGCAGACGCTACTGACCACTAGTTGAGCAACTTACACAGTATAGCTTTAAAGGAGCTATAGTCAACTTTTTCTTGAAAAACGGACACTAAAATAAAAATGTTTTGAAAATATTTTATAAAAAAGATTAAGCTTCATATATGTGTTTCTATTCAAAAATGACCACAAAAAGTATAAAATAATGGTAAAATAATCATGTTGGTCATTGTCGGGCCGACAATAATATTTACATCCGATGTAAACAAAGTCAGCCATATATGAAGAAACACATATATGAAGCTTAATCTTAAAAAAATATACATATATTTTAGTGTCCGTTTTTCAAGAAAAAGTTGACTCCTTTAAGTTTTATATTTTGACGCCAATACTTTTGTACTTTTACTCAAGTCGATTTGGAATACCGGTCTTTTACTTGTAGCGGTGTTTCTACATTGCCGTACTAATACTTTTATCACTTTTTTTAAAAAATGAGTACTTTTTGATAAGAGGTAAGAGGAGAAGAGGAAGGCCAACAAGGAGGTTTATGGAACGCGGGGAGAGACAACAGGCAGATGGCAGGAGTGACTGAGGAAGACGTAGGAAAACGTAACCAGACGAAAGCAAAACGATCCGCTGTGGCGAGAGACCCCGACAAGGGGTCACCAATAAGTCCGTACATGGCGTGGCAAGGCTTGGTCTTGTCGATGGAAAGTTTTAGATTTCCCCTTTTTAAACACCATTATAATCTTGATCATATAAGACCCAATTACTGAACGTCTAGTCTCCAGGCTTTCTTCAGAATATGTACGGTATGATACTTATTTACGGTTATGACACTTTGGCATATTTAGCAGTCCAACTAGCACAAGTGGTTCTCAAATGTTTGATTTGCTTAACTCTGAGTGTGTACAAATGGAACCAAATGGACCCGTAAGGGTCCATTTGGTTCCATTTGTACACACTCAGAGTTACATAGCTGTTATTGTCATCCAGGGCTAACTCTATGTGTTTCTGGTTCGTGACATAAAAAAAAATGTCCACCACAAGCCAGCATGGCGACGACCCCGATGGGAATTAGCCGAAAGTAAGCAAAAACATGGCGGGGAGCAGCCCTCCACCCTGTCCCCCAGGGACTCTTACTTGATGCTGAGGGCGTACCCGGGACACTCCTTACTTCGGTGTCGGACCAGATAGCTGCTGTTCCCTCGCTCCTGGAGCTCCACCTCCGCCTGCAACCTCTCTATAGGCCCTGCAAACCTGAAGCAGGGTGTTGAGAGGGATTTGTGCTTTTAAGTTATACTATGTAACTTTTTTAATAAAACAAATCTTAAAATTGTCCTAACTATTAAATTGCTAAAGTTTTAGAACACCCACTCCGTTAATTTCAGCCCCAAAAGCCCTTTCTTTATATGTTTTCTACATAGACTTGACAGGGGCTGTATTTCCCGGCAAAATTATGTCATCTCCCACATGATACACTACCGGCCAATCACAGCGCGGATCATACACCACCGGCCAATCACAGCGAGTCTTGCTGTCTCTTCAGGAAGTAGCTTCCCTCAGCAACTGTGTTTACATTGGTGAAGGAATCTTGCCTGCTACTCCCTCAATCCTGGTCTAAAAATGATGGGAGACGGCTCTACGGATGCGTATCGGCGAGGCGGAGGTGCTCGCGGCGGCCGCGGTGGACCACCGGCGCGCGAAAAACGGTACAGCTTTAAAGGTAGGGTAAGTGATTTCATTTAAAGGACAACTTTAGTTTTTTTACAACAAGGGTTCATATTTTAGATTGTATTTAGAGAAAGGAAAAAGTGAGTGTTAAAATGTTTTCATTTGCTTTGCTCTATTGTTTTATCGCGTTTACAGTGCTAAAATGTGGGGCATGTGTACGTATGGGGGCATGCGTACAAGTGGCTAAATATGTCTTTTTAGACACAATAAGCCAGCAGTTTCTTTATTGCTATTCACAGTAACACTACTAGCCCCCATAAGTCACATCCAACCATGAAAGGTTGCGTTGTATCTTGGGAATGGGCTTATTCTGTGTAAAATGACATATTTAGCCACTTGTACGCATGCCCCCAACCACTGAAATAAGAATCTCTAAAACAATAGAAAGAAGTGAATGAAATCTGAACCCTTGTTGTAAAAAACTAAAGTTGTCCTTTAATTCAAATAATAAGAAGTGGGTCTATGTTACTATAGTATAGAGTGTTTGGTGAAAAAAAAGCAGTTTCAGTTTTGGTGGAGGAGACAGGTTTTCCTCCAATCAGGATAGAGTGGGGCCTTCCTCCAATCATGGTCGAGTGGGGGCGGGCCTTACGCGCATTAGGCGTGTAAGGCCTGCCCCCACTTGATCATGATTGGAGGAAGGCCCCCGCCTGTCACCTACATTAAAACTGAAACTGAAACTTAAATGAAATCACTTACCCTTCCTTTAATCCAGTGAGGGTCAACCTTTTTTTTTTATTATTAATATTATTATTCCCCCAGTTTGATATGCATTAGGCCAAGGACCCTCATTTGATCTCTTGGACCCCAATCCAAATGTTAATTTAACTCTTAACTGTCAGTCATTTAGCTGGATCCCCCCTGGATCAACGCCCCCCCAGGACCCCTGGGAGTCCCAGGACTCCACGTTGAGAAGAACCACTGCTTAATTTAATCGATCATTCCTTGCACGTGGACAGGAAAAATCAAAGTGGCTCAATAGCGTGAAATACGGATTGCTTGTGCATATTGTTATCAATCTATAGTAATTTGTTTTCATCGCTTACCAGAGCTGGCCTGAGTAATCGACTGGTTTGGGAACCTGGGGTGGAGGGAAAAAAAACGGTGGTTATTCTGTCTCTTAATGGAGTCAATAGAGAGAGGGCAGAGGTTATTTGCGGTAATCTGATATTCTCTCCAGATCTAATGGCTCAAATCGGGCCCTCTCACACACAACAGACATGAACCGCCTGCGATTGAAAAGCATCTCTCCCCGCGTGTGAAGCCGTCGATAACTGGCCATCATCTACAGAGGGTGCTGTAAATCGCATCAAAGAGCTGCGGAGATGGTTGATGAAGAGCGCGTGCGGCTCCTTAATTGGGAAAGTGTACACTTACACAGGGGCAGGGCTTCACGGCGTCACTCGGAAAGAAGCCGATCCTGTTCGTCGCTGGAACTCTGCCCTGCAAAACGGCAATTGGACTGTTAATCGCATTTATCGCATGTCTGGGAGGAGGCAGCCTCCCCCACCCATCTCTCTCTCTTCTTTTTCCCCCGCCCCTCCTCCCAAACGCTCTTCAATAAATCCTCAGCAATTAGCTCACAACAAGCGCCGCGTCTAATTTGCACCCCGAGTTAATTACGGTTCAGACTCTGCCGGCAGTTGAGATTTGTACTGCATCAAAACAAGAGCCTCGTTTAGCACTAAATAATGAATCTTATTCTGGTCCTTGAATACCCAGACAGCACGAGCTGTCTGGGTCTCTTGTCGAAGGACTAAACACTTGCTTTCCTCCTGCAGTCCTCGAGCCAGACTTGAGCTTCATATGAATCTCATTAACACACAATGTAGAAAAATACCCTTTTTGTTTCAGCAATGTAAACCAATTTGGGGTAACGCATTAGTTAATTTCTCCTACGAGGCTGTGTGTGTGAGTGTGTGAGCGTGTGTGTGTGTGTGTGTGTGTGTGTGTGTGTGTGTGTGTGTGTGTGTGTTGTGTGTGTGTGTGTGTGTGTGTGTGTGCGCGTGCACGTGTGTTTGTCACAATAACCAATTATAGACAAAGGACGTCATATGTAATAGGTTGCACCGACGCACAGGGTTGTTAGGGTTACTTTTAAAAAGGAATCCCCTACAGTTACAAGTTACTTGCAAAGAAAATGTAGTCAGTAACGTAATCTGATTATCACAATTTAAAAAGTAACTACTAGTTACTTTCAGTTACTTTTGGATTACCTTTTTGCAAAACTCTCTTTAATTAAATAAAACAAGTTTTACCATTGATAACTAGACAAGAATATTGAGCCTATGAAATTAGGAAAAGGACAACAGAATTTTACTTAAACAAAGGCAGTACTTTACGCTGATTCGACTTGATTATTTTATTGTTTGGCGTTATAACTTATTTGTAAAATTGATGAGGGCAAGGGGAGAATGTAATCCAGCATGTAACCCCATCATTCAGATCCGTTACTGTAATCCAGATTACACATTTTAAAATGTAACCTATGACTTTACAAGTTACCTGTTTTTTGTAATCTGATTACGTAATCCCGTTACATGTAATCCGTTACTTAACAACCCTGCCGACGCAACAAGTCTATGCATCTTGCGTTGTGTCCAAAGCGACGCTTCTTCCAGTCTGGAGTTGGAGGTCAATTTGAAGTCGTTGGAGTCAATCTGGGAACACATCACAGGCGAGGCCACGCTCTTCACTCACAGCTTCCTCCTCCCTCCTCCTCGCTCTTTATTAGTGCATGAAATGCATTTTGGGAGCGTGCACAGGCTTCTAGCAGTAACTCGATTGGAAAGCGAATCCTTTACCCCATCTCCGTGATTCATTCAAGCCCTAATAACATTTCATCAAAGGTTTTTGGAGCAGCCCCCCCCCCCCCCCCCCGCCCCTCAAAACCCCCCGCCCCCCTCCCCGTCTATTTGTTATGCCTTTTCGATAAGCGCATGATAAAGATTAAACTTATTACTCTGTCGGCGTAAACAGGCGGCAGCCGGCGGATCAAATGAAATTATGGTGATTGATTGTATTGTTCTGCCGGTGGGATAGGGGATAATTGCCTTCTGGGTAACAGGGGATATGAATTCTCAATGTTCTGTAATTTCATCCCCTGGCGCCAATGGGGACGCCCAAGATTAAGTAGCCTTATTAGCATGTCCTTATGCATAGGAATAAAATAAACACACACACTGTGCTTCATCATTCAGCGTCTTGGATTATATCTCCGCCCCACAAACGCACTACGCCGTCACTATGGCAGCGAGTCGTGTGTGTGTGTGTGTGTGTGTGTGTGTGTGTGTGTGTGTGTGTGTGTGCGTGTGTGTGTGTGTGTGTGTGTGTGTGTGTGTGTGTGTGTGTGTGTGTGTGTGTGTGTGTATGTTTGCGGTGACGAGTCCCTTAGGTCCCAGAGCTGTGACAGTCTGGGCACCCTTCCCTGCTGGGCTGTAATTGCGAGTCTGCTGGCGTTCATGGCTGCCTATACTGTAAGCAACCCGCCAGATATAGCCTCTCCCTCCGAAACAATCATATCGTCGTTGTCGGGTGGAAACCTTGTATGTCCATGACCGTTCGTTTTGTATTTATCATTTTAAAAATGAACTAAACTAGTGAAAATAGCAGATCTAGATCGGCTGTTTTCACTACTTTTGTGCGACAGCCTTGTGTGAAGCAGGGCTTTACTTGGTGAACAAAAATACACATTTGAAACTTGGAGATACGAGGTTTCTGCCCGACAGGGACGATATCTGGCATATGAACTATCTAGCCGGTGAAAAGCTTGGAAAACACTTGAACTTGGGGAACCTTGAACTTGAACACTTACTCCAGATCAGTGGTTTTCACACACAAAGGTCCATTATTGAATGGGCATTCGACCCCTAGTGGCCAAAAAGTGAAAAACTTCTGGGAACCCAGATTACTAACCCCCTAACCCTAACCCAAACCCAAAACTTCAGGCCCTCTCACACACTTAAAGGGGAAGACCACCCATTTTCGATATTGAACTATGTCATTAATATACCTTAGAGGAGTTGTGTGGAAATAAAAAAAAAGGTTCCCCCTCTTCTGTGTTGCCTAGAACTGGAGGATTGATTTTGGGGTTTGTATTGTAAAGTACAATGTGTGATGTCATCAAGTTGAATTTGCAATACTAACCCCAAAATCAATCCTCCAGTTCTAGGCAACACAGAAGAGGGGGAACTTTTTTTTTTCTCCTCTCAGGTATATTAATGACATAGATCAATATTGAAAATGGGTGGTCTTCCCCTTTAACTTAATAATTTGTTGTTGGATGCGTTGGAGTCATTTTCGACATTCGCAAATTTTGTAGACTTTTCAAGTAATGCAGTAAATTAAGTAATGCAGATATTTAACAATAATTTAACTCTTGACCCTTACGGGTCCATTTGGTTTCATTTTACACTCTCAAGAGTTACATTATAAGGGTCCATTTGGTTATCAACTCGCCATCATTTAACTGGGGACCACCTCAATGTCCACTGGTGGCCCCCAGAACACTGGTTGAAAACCACTGCTCAAGATGTATAAAAATAGACCAAAAATAGCCTACTATGTATTAAAGCCCAGGCATATGGGACGATCTAGCCAGTGTGAGCTTATGGATCGGCTATTTTTCGTCGCGTGACACCCCGCATGCAACTAAGCATAACTCAGGCTCAAGTCCCAGCCGTCGGTTCTGTGGACATAAAGTCTGATCCGAAGAGCCCCCCCCACCCCCCCCCCCCCCCCACGGAAGAAAAGGAGGGTTTTAGTGCACCTCGTAAAAAAAGTGAGTGAGGAACGGCCGGGGAGGGCTCCCGCAAGACGCCGCTCCGATAAATCACCGTCCTCTCAAAGATAAGATAAAGTCAAACGCTCTAAACTTGTTGGCGGTTGCCCTGCGAGACGGTACACGAGGGCTCGCGCTCCGCCGTTAAAAGCGTCCTCGGGAGGGCGGGGAGTGTCTGCCGCTTTCACCGACTCTCGCCTGGCACTTAATTAATCAACTGAAGCCCGGCTTAATTGGTTAGATCATCTGATGTGGGCTCTCCTTGATTTAATCTGAGGAGACGTTGAAGTGGCCGTCGCGCGCCATTCGTTACGGAACACGGCGGAGTGTCGGGTCGCGACAGACCGGTGACTGATCTCCTCGCTGACCTCGTCAGTGTGTCTCCGCCGAGTGGAATAAACAACGGGAATGAATGGTCGCCATCTGTGGCTCAGAGACAAGTGTAAGAGCTTCAATTATCAGATGATTACACGTTGTCAATGGAAGCCATGTTGCAACGCCCCGTCGCTAATGTGTGTGTGTGTGTGTGTGTGTGTGTGTGTGTGCGTGTGTGCGTGCTTGCGTTCGTGCGTGCGTGCGTGCGTGTGTGTGTGTGTGTGCGTGCGTTTTAACCCCTTTCAACCAGGCTTCCCTATTTGCGTAATAGGATGTAATTATAGGCCTAAATGTGAACTAAAAATGTCACATGACGATTTTTAAATAGTAGATCTACAAGCTCACAATGCATCGGGATGTGACACGCTGTGAGCTTGCAGATTGGTCATTTTAGCTTTTTGTCATACGATGAAATACATTATATTCATGGGTTGCATTTGTAGTCCTACACCAGCCATTTTGAGGACCAACACAGGTGTTTTGATTAACGTAGAACATTGGTTCTATGCCAATCAGACAAATTGAACACCTGTGTTGGTCCTCAATATGGCCGGTGTAGGACTACAAATGCAACCCATGAATAGACTTGAACGTCTGCTTTTTATCAAACCAAAACAGTGGTGAGACCGTGTCAAAACAAAGGAAAGTGCGCACACACACACTCACAAAGGAATGTTACTCTTACAGTATGTATCTGTACACAATTCTTAACAATAGAGGTACCTTGAACCTTAAAAACACGCACGCACGCACGCACGCACACACACCAACCTGCCACCAGGAGCTGTGTAGGTCCGCATCCATCAGTTCAATGACTTCGCCTGCGTGAACGCTCAGAGGGGGCCCACACTGGGGGCAGGGGACGCCACCGTAGTCTCTGATCACCAGCATTCTGGGTAATCCTGGCCGACAGGGAACACACCGTACACACATTTACATCTCACACAATTTCCAATGGCGGAGTGACTCGCAACAAGCACAACGGCACAGTCGACTTATTTCCCTCGATTACTGAGCCTTAAAAGCATAATGTCAACACAATGGGGGGGGTATCGTTGTTTGGGGGGACTCATTCCAATATCTTTTAAAACTGGGCTAATGTCTAATCTCTCTTTTAGGTCACTGTTCTAAACCATGCAGTTTATATCGCTGTCTTATACGTATCTGCTGCTATTTTAACAGTCGCATAACCATAACCATTGTATGAGCTGTGAGCATGTAGATCTGCTATGTTTGCTATTTTTTGCAGAAATGTTAGATTGCAATTAGGGTTTGAACTAGAACTACGATGATGCCTAAAATAGGGACGCCATGCTTAAAGTGTTTAACCCATTTAGGCCTAAGTCCGATTTGAAAATTACCCACTGTTTTTCTGGACAACATATTACTCAGCCTCTGTAGCAGCTAGAAACAAAATTCCAAAACTATTTGATAGCTTACACCTTTGGCTTTTATAGAAAAAAATCTGTACTACATACTGTACATGTACTGTAATACACTTTAATGTGTACCAGTCCATGTACATGGAGAACTTCCCTACAGTATTCTGACCATAAGGCAGATACTGGATACTACTCTGACTGTTGTTAGAATGGCACACTCTCCCTACACCACTAACAAGTCTTCAGCAGTCTTCTTCCTGCACGGTTGTAAATGTCCAGTGCTTCCTCCTTAGCATTGTCAGCTTGCACACACACAGCCACCAGCGTCCCGCTGTTACCAAGACTAAAAACCGCTGCCAAACAAGCAGACACAGCCGCTTACTCTCCCGGCGCTCTAGCACAGCCCCCAGCCATCCCGGCCCCGCACGGAAACCATCCCTGAGGACGCTATTAGCCCAACATGACCGGGAACCATTATTTAATGCTTTAACTATTAGAAAATAGCAGATATACAAGCTCACAGCGCTACGAGCTTGTAGATCTGCTATTTTTGAAAAATCAAGAACATTATTTTGAATATTTTTGACACGATTCTACAAACGTTTTCATGTCAAGGAATCCACCAAAATTACATTTATTTGGCCGCAGACCCCCATCTCAAAACATGTTGTTCCAGGGACCCCAGTAGCAAAGATTTGAGTCACAAAAGTTTGCTTTGAAAAATATATCGTCGTTGTCGGGTGAAAACCTTGTATGTCCAAGACCGTTGGTTTTGCATTTATCATTTTAAAAATGATTTAAACTATAGTGAAAACAGCCTATCGTGTGCTTGTAGATCTGCTGTTTTCACTACCTTTGTGCGACGGACTTGTATGATGAAGCAGGGCTTTACTTTGCGAAATTAAAAATTTACAAATTTGAAACTTGGAGATACGAGGTTTCTGCCCGACGGTGACGATATATTCAAAGATTTGCTAACGTTTTGACAATTGTTCGTATAAAATAATTCCAGGTCTCCATGAGTTAGAGCTGACAGTGACCCTAGATGACTGGAATATCTCGCGCATCCCTATCGTTGCTGGTCGGAACACAATAAGCACAACTGATTCTCATAAGCCCCCCCCCAACCCCCCTTATTGATGTTGATTCATCACAAAGGCAAAGCTCGTGGCTCTAAAGGAGGATGTGGCTGACTGTGGGTGTGGGTGTTGTTCATTTGTTTTTCCCCAGGCATTTCTCCAGTGGTGAAAAAAGTACTTTTACTTAGTATAATATAAAGTATCAATACTGCTATGTAGAAATACTAAGAGTAAGAGTCCTGAATTCAAAATCTATCTATAATCTACAGTATCTATAAAAGTACAAAATGTACTTAAAGTACCAACAGTAGAAAGTACTCATTATGCAGAATGTCCCATTTCACAGGTTTTCAAATGTATACAGATATTTTGAAAATCGCAGCTCTACAAGCTCCCAATGCGTCGCATAATTGTGAGCTTATGAGCTTGTACATCCGAAATGCATATAGGGCTTAAGTGGGTAATGTGTGTTTTGTAATAATAATCAAAATCTACAAAGTAACTAGCAAATAAAGTTTCAAATAATTGTAGTGGAGTAAAAGTACAATATTTGCCTCTGAGGTGTAGTGGAGTAGAAGTAAAAGTGCTGAAAAAAACTGGAAACCTCAAAACTGTACTTAAGTACAGTACTTCAGTAAATGTACTTAGCAATCTGGGGTGGAGGGGGGGGGGGTGTTTCGTTTTTTTCTTTTTTTTTCTTCAGCATTTCTCCCACATCAACTCTCATAATGAATCCGCCCACTCCAGTTCATATCGGTGCCAGCATGCATGGGTTTTTAGCGCGTGACGCCATGTGGTGTTAGAGTGAAAAGAGTCTTTTAGCACACTGGGTACAGAAGTCTTTACACATCCTGTTATCCCCTGACCCCCCCCCCCCCCCCCCCCACACACACACACACACACACACACACACACACACACACACACACACACACACACACACACACACACACTTTCTCTAAAAATATAACCTCATGATTCTTTCTTGAGCTTTAACCCAATATGTTTTGTAAGTATATTTTGTAAGGCATTGTCTGTATTACAGTGTTAATTTAGACAGCAAATTCTGATTTAGATTTAGTCTTTTGAATGACACACATTTAGTTTTAGCCTTCTGAAATTGTTTAGTCTTAGTACTAAATATCAGAGTCTTAGTCTATTCGTCTTAGTCAACAAAATTAACACTGCTGTATTATATGTGTTACTCATGAATGTACCTGTAGTACAAAAGACCATAATGGAAACAAGCCATTGGGGTGTTTTGTTATCTTTTTATAGCATAACCTTTGACTGTACAACCTGCTCTGTTATTAAGCATCTTTAGTGTTTTCCAGTATTCAACAAATCAATCAATATCACTCTTTTTTGGGGAATTCAAATGCAATACAATACATACTGCAGTTAAGCCCTTTGCACACAGGACAGTTGCGTTTTTTTCGTTTGCGGCATGGATAAAACGCATTGGATTTGGTGTGCAAGGCTGTGCGGAATCGGCGCTGCAGATCCATAAAGGAGTCATAAAAGGAGTGATGAGTTTTTTACCGCATGCGACAAGACGCACGAATCGAACTGGGTTCGATCGAGAAAAAAACGCACGGCGGCAGCCACTCGTTGCACGGCTAATTCGGAGCCGGTGTGCATGAGGTCATAGAGAATCATTGTTTTCTTTTCAAAAAATTATATTGTCCGTTTTATCCGTGCGGTTAAACGCGCCTGTGTGCAAAGGGCTTTACTTGATTACGTTTTTCATCTCGAGAAATCTGTGTTTCTTTTTCCCCTCTTTGAATAGACCAGTGGCTAGAATGTGCCTCCACAACCTCTCTGAGATCTCCTTAGGGGGATTATGTGGGGGAAGAAAAGAGAATTTAAAAAAAGAATAAGCTGAAGGAAATATTAGATCTCAAAGCCAAAAGGTTGGCCACATAATAACTCAGAGGGATATAGCTTTTATCTTCAGTCTATCCGCCGCCAAATCTCACGTGGGCCTATATATGACTACTGCCTGCCCTCAGGGGCGTCACAAGGGGGGGGGGGACTGAGTTACTAGGGCCCGAGGTGGAGGGGCCTTAATTATTTTATACTTTAGCTATTTTTGAAAAGTTGTGAAAATGTCTGCAAATCTTTGAATATACAGTATGTATTTTTGAAGCGAACATTTGTAACTAAAATTTTGCTTCTGGGGGGGGGGTTCCTGGAACTAAATATTTTGAGATGGGAAACAGGTTTTTTTTTTTAAAAACCTTAGAAGAAGGATTTGAGATATTCAAAGACTTGCACAAATCTTCACGATTTAAAAAAGCAAAAAATAGCACTCAGTGCGCGTGAGCTTGTATATCTGCTATTTTTCCATGGTTGAAGCACAAAATAATGCATGATAATGCGTTCCCAGTCTAAATGGGTTAAACCCCCTTCCCCTTATGAAGAACATTCATGGGGGGCCCGCAGTGAATACTTGTACCCAGGGCCCAGAATTTGGTGCGACGCCCCTGCCCGCCCCCACAGGTTTTCCAGCCTCGGAGCCGAGATGAAAAGTGACCAGCTATGGAGGTGGAGTGCACTGCCCTGAGTGGGCTTCACAAAGCCATGCGGTCAACATGCACTGACCTGGGTCTGCCTGCCTCTGTGACACGGTACCCCTCTGTGGTCAGATGGAGAGAGAGAGAGAGAGAGAGAGAGAGAGAGAGAGAGAGAGAGAGAGAGAGAGAGAGAGAAAGAAGGGGGGTGGAGGGGGATATGAGATGACACAGAGAGAGAGAAGAAGAAGAGAGATTTTATTTTGCATCAAGAGCCATGCCAAAGAACAATATCACTCTTAAAGGACAACTTTGTTTTTTTTACAACAAGGGTTCATATTTTAGATTGTATTTAGAGAAAAGAAAAAGTGAGTGTTAAAATGTTTTCATTTGCTTCATTCTGTTGTTTTATCGTGTTTACCGTGCTAAAATGTGGGGCATGCGTACGCATGGGGGCATGCGTACAAGTGGCTAAATATGTATTTTTAGACATAAGACAGCATTTTCTTTACTGCTATTTACACGTCTAGCCCCCATAAGACACATCCAACCATGAAAGGTTGCGTTGTATCTTTGGGAATGGGCTTATTCTGTGTAAAATGACATATTTAGCCACTTGTACGCATGCCCCCAACCACTGAAATAAGAATCTCTAAAACAATAGAAAGAAGTAAATGAAATAATTTTAACACTCATCTTTTATATTCTTTAATTACAATCTAAAATATGAACTCTTGTTGTAAAAAAACTAAAGTTGTCCTTTAACCGTTTCCTTGTGCCATGCTTGGTATGTCCGTGGTCATTTACCGCTCTAAAGCGGCCCGAAACATTGCAAATGATCGCCATTAAAAGCTGCAATATCTGATGAAATGGTCTAACACAGGGGTCTTCAACAGGGGGTCTGCCGGTCCGGGACCCCTAGGGCGTCCTCTCGAGTTACTAAAGGGGGTCCTCCAAACCTAGGATCATTATTTTAAATGGACAATTTGAACCCTCACATCCCTATTCTGAGGAGAACTTTAGCCAAAAATAGCAGATCTACAAGCTCTCAACGCCTCACAGTGCGCTACAAGCTCTCAACGCCTCACAGTGCGAGGCGTTGAGAGCTTGTAGATCGGCTATTTTTGGCAAGTAGGTTTGTTGTTGAGGTAAAAAAGAGCATACCAAGCGAGTGAAAGATCAAATGTTCTAAGTATCAACGATTTAAGTGGTTAAATATCTGAAAAGACACATTAACACAAATATAACATAGACTGATCAAATAAGTCAATAAAAATAAGATCAAATAAGTCAATAAAAATCTACAACACAATACAATATGTAGAGGGGGTCCCTGCTTTATCTCCCTCTCAGCTAAGGGGTCCTTGGCCTGAAAACGTTGAAGACCTCTGGTCTAAAGGTGGTTGCACACTGCTGCGTTTTTCGGGCCGAATATGAGAGTGAATTTCGGAGCGTGTGAAAAAAAATCAACCTCACGTTATGTCAGTCACGTTTGCACACTGACGCCCGTTTCGCGCACCACTCGGTCCCTTGCTCTCTCTATCTCTCTCTCTCTCCTTGCCCTGAAAAACGCATTTCGCAACGAAAAACGCAGCAGTGTGCAACCAGCTTAACACGTCATCGAAATATATTTTTTCTCCAAACAACCCAAAATATCACAACGTCAATTCTTTCCAATGCATGCTTATGGTGTGAATGTGTTGGAAGTGTATGAAGTTCTTGTGCAGCATGCTGCTACTATATGCTAATGACAGAGGCTGCGCTGGGTAGGAAGTCAAGGCTGAGCATGGGTGCAGGGTCCTCTTACCTGTGGCCTGATTGTGGCACTATCTGCAGGAGAGGAGAGACAGACACACTGTGAATACAAGATCAGCCTGTGACTACGCCCTGACACACACACGCACGCACGCACGCACGCACGCACGCACGCACGCACGCACGCACGCACGCACGCACGCACGCACGCACGCACACACACACACACACACACACACACACACACACACACACACACACACACACACACACACACACACAACGCACACACAAACGCACACACACACACACACACACACACACGCACACACACGCACACACACACGCACACACACACGCGCGCACGCACACACGCACGCACGCACGCACGCACGCACACACACACAGGGGTGTCGCAAACAAATTCTGGGCCCTGGGTTCAAGGATTCACTGTGGGCCCCTCATGAATTTTGTGCTTTAACTATGGGTGCAGCGCTGCAAGCTTGTAGATCTGCTATTTTTGAAAAATCTTAAAAACTTGCACAAGTCTTTGAATATTTCAAATCCTTCTGTTTCTAGTCAGTGGTGCTCAAACTTTTTCACACGAAGGACCCCCAAAATCATATGTATTTGGCCACGGACCCCCATCTCAAAATATTTAGTTCCAGGGACCCCCCAGAAGCAACATTTTCATTAACAAATGTTCGCTTAAAAAATACATATATTCAAAGATTTGCACACATTTTCACGACTTTTCAAAAATAGCAGATCTACAAGCTTGCAGCGCGGCACTCGGTGCTGCGCTGTGAGCTTGTATATCTGCTATTTTTTCAATAGCTAAATAATGAAAGCCCCTCCACCTTGGGCCCTAGTAACTCAGTCCCACTCTTCCCCCCCTTGTGACCCCCCTGCCCACACACACACACACACACGCACGCCACGCACACGCGCACACACACACGCACGCTCACACACACATACTCACACACACACACACTTAACAACCTGCCGTCACCCTCATAATCCGCTGGCATGCATAAAGACCAGGAGAGAGACGCATACGGTGCTTCTGTTGAGGAGGCCCGTGTGACACTGAGCTGTCTTTAGGTGTCTAGTTAGTCAGGGAGGGCAACGTAGCTGAACTAAAGTGCCGGGCAGGAGACACAAGGCTAAGGGGTTGACACAAAGGTTATGGGCAGAAATAACTACAGACATAATAGCCTGTCCTCTTGTTCGTATATTAAGGATCTGGCAAGTACAGACGTCGGAGAGCGCAAGGGCATATTGTACAGTATAGGTTGCATTTAGCTGTATCAGATGCTAGTGTCTTAAGATCCTCACTGCCTCTGCGACTCATTCATCTGCCTGAACATATATTCTTTCCAAATGTTGTCTGTCATGAGGATATTAACAAAGAACGTGAATATTATACACAGCGATAAAGAGATGACATTTTATTTGAAATTAGGCAGATTTTTACTAAAGAAGCAAATAAAGCTGCTGTCACCTTGTTAAGCAAAATACTCCCCAGCATTGTTTTTAGTTTACTCAGGCCTGACCTTAAAAGTACATTCAGTGGGTGGGGGCATGCGTACAAGTGGCAAAATATGTATTTTTTAGACACAATAAGCCCATTCCCAAGAAGCACCGCAATGCATCTTGGGACAACCCTTGTTGTAAAAAAACTAAGTTGTCCTTTAAAGGTGATATACCATGCATTAAAAAAGTATTTATGTCATATTGTTTATGTCCCAAAAATAAATCTTTTTGAAAAAAAAAAAAAAAAAAAAAAAACGGCCGTTTATGACGTCACAAACGGCAGCAAATCTGGACAGCCTGTTTTGAGAACCCGTGGGATGCTTTTAACCTCCTCCTTCCCAAAACCAGAGAAAGACACAACGGTCTGAAATGGGACTTTGTGAGGATAGAAGGTGCTAGTGGGACCCCAAAAAAAGGTTTTAAAATAGGAAAAGTGAATTTTCTTGGTGTATCACCTTTAAGTACCGTACTTGAGTAAATGTACTTGGTTACTTTTCACCACTGGTGGATATGAACCCGTAGCATTGGTAACAACACGGGGTCTAATAACCATGCTGCTTCCCCGTGGATCTCTGTTGATGGAGGCCTGCAACTTCTAACGTTTCTGTCATGCAAGCCTTTTTCTTTTTCTTTCTGCCTCCATTTCTCTGCACTTTAGATGTTTCAATGTGTTAGCCAGGCGTCGTCTTGAAGACAATTTAACAATAAAGGCGCATGCACTGCCAGCACTGGGTCTGGTGGTCAGGGGTGTCGCACCAAATTCTGGGCCCTGAGTACAAGGATTCACTGCGGGCCCCCGCACAATTATTTTGTGCTTTAACTATTGAAAAATAACAGATATACAAGCTCACAGAGCGGCACCAAGTGCAGCGCTGCGAGCTTGTAGATCTGCAATTTTTTGAAAAATCGTGAACATTTGTGCAAGTCTTTGAATATTTCAAATCCTTCTAATGTTTTTTGAAAAACCTATGTTTCTATGTCAGTGGTGCTCAAACATTTTCATGTGAAGGACCCCCAAAATGATATGTATTTGGCCACGGACCCCCATCTCAAAATATTTAGTTCCAGGGACTCCCCAGAAGCAAAATTTGAGTTACAATTTGGCGGTTTGCGAGGTTAGCTCTGGAATAACAAACGCAACACACGCAATTTCTAAGAAGTGGATTAATGCATTCTTAGACTACATTGCATAATGTCTCATTATTATGCAGAATAAGTATGAAACGTGATGAACTGTGCACCGCAGGATGAAATAATATACACCATCTCACCTGTCCTCCCACAGACTCCCAGACGGCCCAGGCATTCTTTGTGAGCCCCCACACCGCACTTCATACACAGATATCCCTGGTTAAAGATGCCCCTAACACAAATAAACAACAGGAACAGCATTACATTTAGTTCGTTTTTGTCTGAATTTTTGTTTTCGTTGAATGAAACCACTCACGTTGCCTTTTCAAACCTTTTTCAAAGGGGGCCACATTAGAAAACATTAAAACACTCAAGGGCAGAGGCGTCAACTGGGTATGGCAAGCTATGGCAGCTGCCATACCTTGGCTACAGGGGGAAATAATAAAATGTACTTTTCATCGTGCCTGTTGCTAAGGTATGGCAACATGACTGGTGTCTTGCACGCGCACGAGGGTGCGCGTGCAAGACACCAGTCATGTTGCCATACCTTAGCTTTTTCTGAACTGACGCCACTGCTCAAGGGCCATCTATCTCCTGACATAATGTACTTTCGGTCAGACCATAACAAAGTCACATACATATGCGTCGCATTGAAGCGATTTTATTTAACTATCATCATCAATATTTAATATCAATGGTCTTTTGTCAGGTTTCTGCTCTGAACAAAACACAAATAACCTTACTTCACATTACCAAATGTAACCAGAAGTGCAAGGTAAAAAATACAATAAAATAGCCTTTTTTTGACCCCTTCAGAATGAGACAACAGGGAACAAGGAATCCTGACAAATGATACTCTGGGAAAATATTCTTGTTTGACGGTGCTGGCGGGCCGGTTATAAGACAATTTAGGAATGAAGCTGCGGGCTGTATAAAATGTGTCGTCGGGCCGTATTTGGCTACACTTTGGACACCCCTGCCTTAAGCCCGGATCATAGTTGGGTCCGCGGTGGAAGGCTATCCACCGCGGTGTAGTCTTTTCGAGTCTTTTTGAGTCATGAAACTACAACGTTACATCATTCCTCGCGGTGGAGAGCTTTCCACCGCGAGTCCCAACACATCTCTCTGTTTTTACTATCAGACAGACAGGCTCTACACCCCGTTCACTGATTGGTCGACCTGAACCGGTCTAGACGGGGTAAAGGACTTCACCGTGGGCCGTGACTATGATGGCCTGCACTTATTTTCTGACTCAAATTTGTGGTGGATAGCTCTCCACCGTAGACTCTGATCCGGGCTTTAGGCCTACTAGTAATTTGTCACTTTCTGCGTGGAATGTTCAAACAAGTGTAAATGATCGATGCTTACAAGGTTCACATCCCTCGTTAAAAAATGTGCACTAGTAGTTACAACTTACAAGAAGGTAGGCTTACTGGTAGAGGTAGTCTTTTGAATTAGAATTAGGAATGCTGAAGGCAGTAAACATGGGAAGAATGTTGATGGTTTCAGTAAATTGCAAAGCTAAATGCATATCGTCATTGTCGGGTGAAAACCTTATATGTCAAAAACAGTTTGTTTTGTATTTATCATTTTAAAAATGATAAAAAAAATTATTTAAACTAGTGAAAACAGCAGATCTCATCTACAAGCACACACCGCCTCACACCGCGAGGTGTTGTGTGCTTGTAGATCTGCTGTTTTCACTACCTTTGTGCGACGGCCTTGTATGATGAAGCGAGGCTTTGCGTTGCGAAAAAAAATTACAAATTTAGAGAGATACAAGGTTTCTGCCCGACAGTGACAATATTCTACCATATTCTACCTTTACCACAATAAAAACATATTAATTCGATGTTTTATTTGTTGTTTTCCTCTTGTTACTGACAAGAGTAAGACATAACAGACCAACAGGGGCGTGGTGGCTATTTACCAAATCCTTCTAAATAAAAGAGTGCTCACAAAGGTGATGACCTCAGCCCTTTATAGGTCTCACTTGAGCACAGTGTTGATTTCGCCGACTAAAACTATGACGAAAATTCGACAACCTTTTTTCACTGACGAAAACGAAGTAAAAACGAATTAAAAATGTGTCTATGATGACTGATGAGTAAAACTAAGACTAAATATATTGATAATTTTGTCAACAAATAAAAACAAGACCAAAACCTTTTGACGAGTTGAGAAGAGATCCAGTAGAACTAAAAGACAAGTCATTTTATGGTTGGTTGCGCTCGGGTGTTGCGCTCTGTAAATAGCTGATACCTTGTGAGTTTGTAGATCGGCTATTTTCAGCATGCAACCAAGTGTAAAATCAGGCATTACGACACCATCAAGGCCTGCCAAAATATTTTTTTGTCAACAAAATCAACTGTAGATTTAGGCAACAAAAACTAAACTAAAACTAAAACATTTCAGATCACTAAAATGAGACTAAAACTAAATAAAATGTTATTCAAAAGACTATTACTAAAACTAAATCAAAACTTCCGGTCAAAATCAACACTACCTGAGCAACAGGTGACAGAAGCTGCATGAGGTGATTCTCTCAAAGGTGTGCATCTTGAACTGGTGTGAGTTACTGCTGGCGTTCTCTGGCTGGACGTTTGAACTGAGAGACAAAAGGTAAGAAGGAACGACAGACAGAAACAGAAATATAATTGAATAAGGCATCTCTAATACGTTTTCCATAGCATCTTTTGAACGACAGAACACGTGCACACATGTGCATCATGTGTGCACGCAGTGGTGGGAAAAAATTATTTTACTCAAGCTAAGGAATAGTTCACCCCCAAAATGTTTTTTTTTCTATTGATTACTCATGCCATGGAGATATGAGTTCAATAATATGTTTTCGTATTTGTCGCATTCCTAAAACAAAACAAATTTTACCCCCGTTGATTCCTGGGAAACATTTATTGTAATCAAATTATTGTCTTAGGAATGCGACAAATACAAAAGAATATATTATTGAACTCAAGTCTCCATGGTGTGAGTAATCAATAGGAAAAAAGTCATTTTGGGGGCGAACTACTCCTTAAAAGTATCAATACTACAATGTAGAGATAGTCTGTTGCAATTTGAAGTCCGTAATTCAATATTTACTAGAGTAAAAGTACAAAGGTATTGGTATCAAAAAGTACTTGTAGAAAGTACTCATTATGCAGGTCGCAATTACTATCAAAACCTCCACCGCCTGTCTGTCCGTCAGTCCGTCAGTCAGTCAGTCAGTCAGTCAGTCTGTCTGTCTGTCACGTCACGTCACACTTTTGCCCTACTCATATCTCCGCCATCGTTGCCCCCTATCCATGTGAAATTTTCCACACATTTTTGAACACTGCTCCTACAGTTTTTGCCCTAAAATCACACAAAACCGCTACACAGTATGTCTACACTCATCTCATCAACATGGATCTGTCCCATATAGCGCCACCATCAGGCCGATTTTTTAAACACATTTTTGGACCAAAAATCACGCTGCGACCTGACGGTCGCTTATCTCCCGATTAGGGAGTCTAACTGGTATTATATTATATTATATCATATCATATTAAAAAAGCAGATCTACATGCTCTCTCTGCTATTTTCAAACGGGCAAAATGTATATAGGGCTGAAGTGGTTAATGTATGTTTTGTAATAATAATCTAAATCTACTAAGTAACGATTAACTAAAGTTTTCAAATCGTTGTAGTGGAGTAAAAGCTCAGTAATACTACTGTAAAGTAAAATTGTACTTAAGTACAGTATTTGAGTAAATGTACTGTACACCACTGCGTTACTGTACACCACTGCGTCTGCATGTGATTCAAACGGCCAAATAGTCAAACCTCTGTAATGAAAAGGTGTCTATGTTAGAGACTGCACATGAACCCTAGAAAGGAGGACGCCTTTGCAGTAAGAATAAAAGCCAGTGACATCCCTCATCCCTCCCCCGTGTCTGACTGACACACCAGTCACAACTAGGGATGGGACGATATGAACATTTCATATCACGATTATTGTTACAAAAGAAATCGTCATTTAATTACGATATTATCACGATCAAATCAAAATCCATTATCCTGGGGCGGCGCGTTGTGAGCTTGTAGATCGGCAATTTTTTGGCAAAGACATTTGATAGAGAGTGGGAAAAAAAGACTGTATCAAGTACGTATATTATATGTACCTTTTACCAATTATAGAGGGTTTAAGTGGTACCGGATATATGCAGCTCAGCAAATAAAAGGTGAATTGATCCCAGTGCATGACGGAGGACGATATCACGATACATTAAATCTCCACGATACGATTATCGTGAGTGTTTTTTTATCACGATAAACGATAGTATCGCTTATCGTCCCATCCCTGTAGTCACAGCTACTTAAACTGAACATTGCTGCGATTGACTCTCTAATGAGGAACCCACTTCCTTTTCACAGGTGCAGTACATTTGTCTGTCTCGAAGGGGGGGCTCTTTTTCTAGTGTTATTTTAAAAAACACACATCGCAAACCACAACCCAGAGCCGCGTATCTGCAACAACAAGTACAGTATTTTCCGGACTATAAGGCGCACCGGACTATAAGGCGCACTGTCAATTAATGGTCTATTTTCGAACTGTTTTCATATATAAGGCGCACCGGACTATAAGGCGCACATAATAGACGCTACCATTGTGTTATGCATCCAACAGATGGAGCTGTGCTAAAGGGAATGTCAATGTCAATGAATGATCCATATATAAGGCGCACTGGACTATAAGGCGCACTGTAGTTTTTTGAGAAAATAAAAGGCTTTTAAGTGCGCCTTATAGTCCGGAAAATACGGTATGTCCTTCGTGAAAGGAAATTGAGGGAGAGAGCCCACTTACTGGTAATCAGAGGTCTCAATCGAGAGCCACATTTATAACCCTCTCCATCAACCCAGAAATGCAGAGGCGGTGCTGTAGGCTACGCACGCACCTCAATATCAAAACAATGTGAAATGCAGAGGCGGTGCTGTAGGCTACGCTACGCACCTCAATATCAAAACAATGTGAAAAAGAAGACGTCTCACCGGGCCAACCTCCCACCGTCACACAGTAATGAAAAGAATGTACCTCCAAAAGCCTCTGATTTGAAAACCAAGTGAGACATCAAATTGAAACAACAGATAGAGTGAACTCTTCGCAGTCTATTCGCGTTTTGAATGACTTTTGTTTTCCGTTTGTGCTCGTCTCTGTGCATGTGTGTGTGCGTGTGTGCGTGCGTGTGCGTGTGTGTGTGTGTGTGTGTGTGTGTGTGTGTGTGTCTGTGCGTGCGTGCGTGCGTGCGCGCGTGTGTTCACGCAAAATTCAAGGACGCGCAGACTAGAATTTTAGAGGGGGATGATATTTCTAAATGGGCACTTTTGGGGAAAAACGCGTTGTGAGCTTGTAGATCAGATATTTTTGGTGCATGACACTGAGCTCAACCACAAGTATAAATATAGCTGCAAGCAGCGATAAAGTGGCCAAGGCAGAAAAAGCAGGAAAGCAAAAAAGCATCAAGGGAAAGCAAAGAAGAAATCAAAGAAAAACTGGAAGCAGTGTTCTTCCGAACAGGTCTCCGGCAGGTCAGGTGTTTTTTTTTTGCCTAGTGGTGACTCTATAATAGGCCAAAGTCAAAAGGGTACCACGTGTTCTTGGGCCTTTCACGGCAATCGGACGCTGCATGCGGGATTTGAGGCATTTTGTTCCAAAAATGGGTTTTGCAAAAATGTACCCGCTGGTGGCGCTATAACAGGCCAATGTGAGAAGGGTGGCATCTGTTCCTTGGCCTAGTAGGAATGTGCGTGCAATATCTCACACAAATAGCAGGCTGCGTTTGAGACATTTTGTTCAAAAAGGAGCAATCCTGCAAACCTTGGAATACAATGTTAGCCAATTAGATAGAATGATATTGGACAAATCCGTCATGATTACATCACTGTAGAGATACTGTGTGCCCATTTGTGTGATTATCGGATAAAATCTGAAGGAGTAATATCGAAGAATGCGTTTTCGGCCTTCTGGTGGCGCTATAAATGACAGACTCTGCCGATTTTACACTAATCGGCATAGTTATTGGTAAAAGCACAAATTGACCTCTACACAACATGTATGCAAAAGACTATATGCAACAGACATAAAATAGTTCCAAAGAACTCCTCAAGGTTTTAACTCAATATCTTTATTTTCCAACTTTTTCATTAGTTGTCTTTGTTGAAGAGTTGGTCATCAGGTTGTAAACCTTCAAAACAGAGGGTTATGTTTTCAAATAATAAGTAGTAAACGTCTTCAAATAAAGTTTTTAAACATTAAGTATTGTGAAGTCTGAACCCAAACCAGCACACGGAAACAGTTCTCAAGGTGAAAACGCAATAAGCGTTGTTTTATTCAATGGGGCGTTCCCCTAAAACATGAAATAAAGTTCTTCCCAAAACCGGGGCTTTTAACTCAAAATATGCTTCTTTCCAGAACTTAACAAACAGGGGTTACATTCGAAACACATGTTTCACAGTATGCCGTTGCTTCCATTAACACATGCCATTTCTCTTCCAAGATGCAGATGCAGCTCCTAATTTGCCTACAATGGGAACAGATAGAACCACCATTAGCAATGTGGCAAAATACAGAGCAAATGTGCGACAGAGGAGAACATAGTGGAGTTTTGCTTACTGCTCGATGGAAGAGTCCCTTCGAGAGCCAGCTACACAGTGAAGCAGAGCTCGGTGGTTAAGAGCAAAAACATTTGGATTGCCTGACTCGGAGAAGCTGTGTTGCGGCCAGGTGCTGACAAATCAAACTGATTGCAACAAGCAGCCATCTTAGCTGCTGCATTCTGGGAAATGTAGTTTTTCTGAAAACCAACAAAGCCATCAGTTAGATTCAGTTCACATGCAAAAAACAGGGCCTGGATAAAAAAAAGAAAAGAAAAATCAACTAATCAGCCGATCTACAAGGTTAAAACAAAATAAAGTCAACAGATCTGCTGATTTGGAGGTTGTGATTTGCCATCCAATTTGCGTGATTTTAGGCCAAAATCTGTAGGAGCAGTGTTGAAAAATGTTTTGCAAGAATCGGCCTCATGGTGGCGCTGGAGGGCCATATAAGAAATCAGGCAGCCAAGGAGTGTGTGCAAAGTTTGGCATGGATAGGGGCAATGGTAGCGGAGATATGAATAGGGCAAAAGTATGATGTCACACGGACAGAGTGACAGCCGGTGGAGGTTTCGATAGTAACTGCGACCTAACAGTCGCAATAATACTCACATCTCTTTAGTTAAATGCTTACATTAAAGAAAGAGATGAGGCCACACCCCAAACAATAGTGGACACAGGCAATCATCCACAACTAAACACTCCTGACAATATAAAACACATTCTCACTGTAAACCATAGAACCAAAATAACACAGTAAAACGGTAAAAGAGACCATACAAAACACAAGCAAACAGTCTTACAGGTTAACAGAGCAGCACACAGCCTCCTCAACTCAGCAGTGTTTTGCTCAAACTGTTCAGATGGATTCAATCGGCCGACGCCCAACAAGCAACCATCTTAGCTGCTGCATTCTGGGAAATGTAGTTTTTCTGAAAACCAAACAATTAGATTCAGTTCACAGGCAAAAAAACGAAAAAAAAAAAAAAAAAAAAAAACAACTAATCAGCCGATCTACAAGCTTAAAACAAAATAAAGTCGACAAATCTGCTTATCTACAAGCAATAATTACCGAAATGAATCTTTTTACATTCCAATCCCAAAACCAGAAACAAACATTTCCGAGCCACATGTTCACTTACCAATTGTCTTAGTCACGCAGCCTCAGTGTCAATATCAGAGTTGGTCAGGTGGATCTAAAAGCAATATAGTGTGGGTTAAATATAAATGGAGTAATGCTGTTAGAAATTGGAATAGTCTTGAAATGAAATGTGTACAAACCTGCAGCAGCTCCAATGAGGTTACTGAACAAACTGAAAAAAGACTGGCTTTATACAGGGTGTGGTGATTACGAATGCTCGGCAGCTGCGACTCAGGGACCGTGGTCAAAACATTGCATGTGAAAAATAAGAATATATTCCATTTGAAAAATAAAATAAAATGACTGTAATTCCCGCTGAACCGTGGGTTACAAGTGCACAAGTGCACAGTGCACTAACCTACATTATTGCAAAGTGTGATTAAAATGTGACTTTGAATGTATGTTTTAGAGGCAGAAGAATAATTTGCCAGCAGCATCAACCATGCTTCCAAACACACTGAGCACGCACGCACACACACACACACACACACACACACACACACACACACACACACACACACACACACACACACACACACACCTGTGCCTAACCATTCTGCATTAGAGGTGGGATTTATGGCTCTTTGAAGTGAGACAGTACCATCGATCTGGCTCACTAAAAAGAGCCGTTCAAAAGACTGGCTCATTTGGCTCCTTGTATATTTATATATTTTTAAGAAGAATTTGTTTAAACATGAATCCACAAGGTGGCACCACATTCCTCTGCTGACAGTTGAGATCACAATTTAGTATTTACCCTTTTCATAAAATGTGTGTGTAAATTAAGCTACCTTGACTTTTGTTATTCATAAAACACCAAAAAAAACAAGCAGGCAACAATGAACTTGCTCCTCCACTTGTTCTCTCTCTCTCACTCACTCACTGTACTCAGTCAGTACTCAGTGGAGTAGCAAGGAGATGTTGAATTGGGGGGAGGGGGTCTCCCCCCCAAATGAACGGCTCTCTACTGCGCAAACCGGATCCCAACGTTCACTTCAAAGAGCCGTTCAAAAGATTCGATTCGTTCGCGAACGTCCCAGCTCTATTCTGCATCTAACCTAAGGCCCAGATCATGGGAAAACCCTACTCACGTCAGGGTGGGGGGTCCCCAGTTCAAATATGATTATTTTTGGTTTCAGTGATATTTGGACTTACCCTCTACAGTAGTTCATCATGAAAATGTTACTTTGCATGTATGTTTTAGAGGCAGAAGAATAATTTGCATAATACTTATGCATTGAATTATTAAAAAAGCATGCTTCAATTTTTAAAAAATCCGATCTGACAGATCTTTAGATATTGGTCCAAAGTTCATGTAAAAAAGGTTCCGTGCACGTGACGCGAAAGTTCCGGAATAAAGGCGGGTTTAAGTGTTTTACAAACTGCTCAAAATGGCGGAAAATCTAAGGGCGGAGCTTACTTAACAAAGACACAGATGTCTTCCGCTTGAGTCAAGGCACGCGTGTAAGCAAGTTGCATGTCTTCAAACGAAACGAGGCATGACTTATGCCCCTTTAAAGTTTGAGTTTTCAAACGCTTCGTATAGCGCCCCCCTTTGGCCAATTGGAGTAAGATTGCTTTCAGTGATATTTGGACTAACCCTCTACATATTTGCCAAATGCCATGAACGTGTCACTTTGCATGTATGATTTAGAGGCAGAAGAATAATTTGCATATAACTGCAACATTGAGTGAATTATTAAAAAATAACGTTTCGCTTTAAAGAAAATCCGCCTAACTTCTCAGACCGTATTGGTCCAAAGTTCATGTAAAAAAGGTTTCGCGCACGTTACGCGAAAATCCCAGGAGGAGATACATTTTGACTGTTTTTCATATAATTCAAAATTGTGGGAGAAGTAAAGGTCAGAGGTCAAAAGTCAGAGCGTAAAAGTTGTTCGGCATGAGGAGACGCATAAGTGTATACAGGTTTCATTGCTGTACCTGAAACAGGGCATGAGCTACACCTGTTCAAAGTTGGCATTTTTCAAAGGCTTCCTACAGCGCCACCCTTTGGCCGATTGTTGCGAGCTTCGCGTTTTAGCCGTTTGGCATAGTCCTCTGCCATACTGCCGAGTTTCGTAAAAAGCGACTGCGCGGTCTAGCCGCTAGAGAAAAAGTGGCGGAAGAAGGAGATGAAGTCCAATATCAAATATAGCTGCAAGCAGCGATAAAGTGGCCAAAGCCAAAAACACCTCAAATCATGAACACAGCCTGCAATGTGCGTGAAATCTTGCAAGCACATTCCCAATAGGTCAAGGAACAGATACCACCCTTCTTACATTGGCCTGTTATAGCGCCACCAGCGGGTCAACTTTTGCACAACACATTTTTGGAACAAAATGGACCAATCTTTGACGTCAGTAACGTCAAAGAGAGCACTGCCTGCGATATTGACATTTTGTACTTTTATAGCCATTGTTTTCTGGCTTGAAGCGAGCCCACAATTGTTTCGAAGGAACAATATTTTTCTAGTGTTGTTTAAACCAGTATTTCGATCATTTTCATTGCAAGGACCATCCATTTGTCCAAGGTATCTGAAAATAGTTTGTGGCATGGACCCATGGACCCCCATACCAGATTTGTGTTGTTTCCAAAATATTCAACATTTGTCTTTTTTTTTTTTAGAATTTATTTGAAAATAGCAGATCTACAGAGAGAGAGAGAGAGAGAGAGAGAGAGAGAGAGAGAGAGAGAGAGAGAGAGAGAGAGAGAGAGAGAGAGAGAGAGAGAGGGATCTAGAACACTATAGAATCAAAAACAGATCTTAGAACACAGAATTCATAGATCTAGAACACATAGAATTCAGAAATATAGAACACATAGACACATGGCAGAACACATAGAATGTGTACAGTACAGTACGGTTAGGTACAGTACAGTAAAGTACAGTAAAATACATTACAGCAAGGTACAGTAGAGTACAGTAAAGTACAGTACAGTAAGGTAAGGTAGAGTACAGTAGAGTACATTAAAGTACAGGTACAGTAGAATACAGTAGCATACAGTAAAGTACAGTACAGTACAGTAAGGTATAGTAAGATACAGTTGAGTACATTAAAGTATAGTAAGGTACAGTAATGTACAGTAATGTACAGTAAGGTACAGTAGAGTACAGTAAAGTACAATACAGTACGGTACAGCAGAGTACAGTACAGTAAGGTACAGCAGAGTACAGTAAAGTACAGTAGTGTACAGTCAAGTACGGTAAAGTACAGTACAGTAAGGTACAGTAGTACAGTACAGTACAGTACAGTACAGTACAGTACAGTACAGTAAGGTACAGTAAGGTACAGTATAGCACAGTAAGGTACAGTACAGTACTTTATTGTGACTGTCCTTTCGTAACATTTTGGCATCACCTGTTGTGACCTCACCTGTCCATATATGGGAATTCCCAGATGAATTACTGTTAGGGGAACCACACTAACAGAATCCCTTTCAAGCCCATATATGGAGATCCCTGATGTCATCGATATTAAGCCCATATCTGGCTAATATACAGTAGTATATATTGTGTCAATCAAACCCGTGTCGCTGCCACGACACAAGTCACACTTGCAAATGAATTCTGTCCTTGTCACTTGCATATCAATATTTGGGAAAATATTTTGTCCACATTTTGTCCAACTTTGTCCAGAGTCATGTTTATTAAAATGGAAAATGTTCAATGCAGAACACTCCTGTCATATGTTTAGATGGACAAGTAGGAAATGGCTGTATACAATAATACAATAGACTTGTTTTTTCCAGTCCAGACAAGGTTTGAACTCCAAACCGTTTGCATGAAAGGCATATACTCTAACCACTACACTGGGACAGTCACAGCTGTTGTATCAGTCATGTTTAATGTATAAAAAACACACACACACACACACACACACACACACACACACACACACACACACACACACACACACACACACACACACACACACACACACACACACACACACACACACACACACACACACACACACACTGACTGGCTTTTTACTTGGGTGTGGTGGGTAGTGACTGACTCAGGCCTGCACAATGTGAAAAGATCACACAAAGATGAGGTTTCTTCCTTTATGTAACGATGCCAGCTTTTTAGAATATTAATTTGCCTCGGACGCTTCATAGGCATATTAGATAAAGGTCCTTAGATTGAGTGTAGAATGTTTCATGCAAATTGCTCAAAAATCACAGGATAAATACGGGTTTAAGCGTTTTACAAACTGCTTAAAATCATATAGCGGCCCGCTTTGGCCAATTGGGTTAAGATTGGTTTCAGTGATATTTGGACTAACCCTCTATAGTAGTTCATCATGAAAATTTGACTGCATGTATGTTTTAGAGGCAGAAGAATAATTTGCATGAAACTGCAATATTGATTGAATTATTAAAAAAGCCTGTTGGAGACCATATTGGAGGCTTAGTCTAGCCGCCTGTGCCCTACAGACATATGCACTCAGCTTAAATATATTGCACGCACACGCATGCACGCACGCCACACAGCGAGAGAGCTGCAAGGCCCTTTCCAAGAGCATAGTCTAGTGCAGTGTTTATTATTTTTCCTTTATCTTGAGTTTTGCCTTTTGTTCCTGAGTTCTATTTTTGTCAAAGTTTATTTTTGCTATTTTTGAATTTTGGGTTTCATTGTAGGCTACAAAATTGCATGGAGGAGAAATTAAAATCTTAAAACGCCCCTCTTAAGCCGTTCTTTAGAGCCTCCTAGGCCATCAGCCAACTTCACATACTGGTTTAAAAATATTAGAATGCCCAATAACCAACTATAGTATTTTTAGAGACACAAATTGCTTATTATAAGCAGACATGGCAACCCAGGTACATTCAGAGCCCAGAGCGCCAACTACTGACACTTTAATGCAAGGAGAACAGGAAACCAAATTATGTTTTTCAGGACAGCTTTTTCAGCCTCCGCCTCTTTCAGGATATGAACAGGATAACGGGGGTGGTGCCAGGATTAACATGAATATATAGAGATAAATACTGAATAAAAGTACAAAGGCATTGGCATCAACTTGAAACATTTTGAAAATAGCAGATCTACAAGCTCACAATGCAATGCAACGCATGAGCATTTACTGGAGTAGCCTAAAAGTAAGAGTATACAAGTGAAGTATAAAATACCTCAAAATTATACTAAGGATAGTATTTGAGTAAATGTACTCAGTTACTTTTACACCACTGGCATTGTAGACCCAGATGCTTGTGAAACATGATAAAGAAATAGTCATGCAATAGTATGAATTTCAGTTTATTTACACAAAGGATTTGCAATTGCAAAATATTATAGCAGCATTATTTTCTGTAAGTGGCTAGCAGAGTCAGACTTAACTAAACTTAAATTGTTTTTATTGAAAAACGTTGAGGGGAAGGCGGCTGGGGGTCAAAACTTGGAACTTTAGGGGCTCACATGGGGCTGCTGTCTGGGGCAGCCAGCCTAGGTGGGGGAGGGAAAGAGAAATTAGGTGAGCTTCAGAATAATTACAGTTGAGCCGCAAGGTAGAGAAGAGGTGTTCAATCTGCCCGTTCCACACAGTTCAGAATAATGAACCCACTTACACTGCCTTTCTTTGGCTTCAATGAAGCAATCTGGGAGCTGGTACTGATTGTCAGCTGATTGTCAGATGGGCTTCAGGTGTGAGGCTGAGCTTCCCCTGCATGGTTTGAAACAATAAATGAATGCACTCAAACATCATTACTTTATAAAGAAACTCAAAGTCATTACTTCAAAATCAAATCAAACTAGGAATGAGTGTCACTGCAGCTGCTTTTTCCTACCCATAACCATAGGTCAGACAGGATTGTGTCAGTCTTTCTGCAGGCTCGCCATCTTTCAGATTCAGTTCTAGGCAATAAACCTGGCCTGGATCAAAGAAAAAGGCCAAATGAATAGAAAAACACAAATTCAAATAATCTGCTACAGGCTTGAAACAAAATAATTCCATTAATCTGCCCAACTAGGCATTGGCATTAAACTCAAAATACATCAATTCAATAATCAACGTTGCAGCTAACATACAAGCATTACATTCCAAAAGAAATCGTTTAACATTTAGATCCCAAAACCAAAAACAACATAACATTTCAGAGCACATGGTCACATTGTTCCTCCATCACACACAGCCAGTGTATGGAGTGGATCAGGTAGGTATGGTCAGGTGAGGTAAATCTAAAAGCCAAATTATAGTATGGGTAAGTATAATGAATGAAACTGTTAGAAATTGGAATAGTTGTTGGAATAATGAACAGTGTACAGACCTGCAGCTGCTGCATAATGTAGCAGTGAGTAGCAGCAACCACCAGCACCATGCAGCGTCCAAACAATCTGAGAGGGGGGGAGTGGCCTCAACTCAACCACTATTTATACCCTTGCTTAAGAAGGTTGCCATGTTTGGTCGGGTTGCCATGTTCAGTTGCAGTACCAGGGTTTTCACGGCAAAATGTTGTCAAATGTATTTTAAATGCATGAGGTAAGGCTTGAACAGGGGACTTCTGGAATGATAGACAAAGGCCTTACCAGGTGAGCTATGCACAGCTCTGCACAGTGAGATAATATTACTTTAAATGTTTGTTTTAGAGACAGAAGAATAATTTGCATACAACTTGCAATATTGATTGAATTATTAAAAACTATTAAAAATGCATGTTTCAATTTTTAAAAAATCCGATCTGACAGATCTTTAGATATTGGTCCAAAGTTCATGTAAAAAAAGTTCCGTGCACGTGACGCGAAAGTTCCGGAATAAAAGCGGGTTTAAGTGTTTTACGAACTGCTCCAAAAGGCGGAAAATCGAAGGGCGGAGCTTACTTAACAAAGACACAGATGTTTTCAGCTTGAGTCAAGGCACGCGTGTAAGCAAGTTGCATGTCTTCAAACGAAACGAGGCATGACTTATGCCCCTTTAAAGTTTGAGTTTTCAAACGCTTCGTATAGCGCCCCCCTTTGGCCAATTGGAGTAAGATTGCTTTCAGTGATATTTGGACTAATCCTCTACATATTTGCCAAATGCCATGAACGTGTCACTTTGCATGTATGATTTAGAGGCAGAAGAATAATTTGCATATAACTGCAACATTGAGTGAATTATTAAAAAATAATTTTTCGCTTTAAAGAAAATCCGCCTGAGTTTTCAGACCGTATTGGTCCAAAGTTCATGTAAAAAAAGTTTCGCGCACATTACGCGAAAATCCCAGGAGGAGATACATTTTTACTGTTTTTCATATAATTCAAAATTGTGGGAGAAGTAAAGGTCAGAGGTCAAAAGTCAGAGCGTAAAAGTTGTTCGGCATGAGGAGACGCATAAGTGTATACAGGTTCCATTGCTGTACCTGAAACAGGGCATGAGCTACACCAGTTCAAAGTTTGCACTTTCGAAGGCTTCCTACAGCGCCACCCTTTGGCCGATTGTTGCGAGCTTCGCGTTTTAGCCGTTTGGCATGGTCCTCTGCCATACTGCCATGAACGTGTCACTTTGCAGTATGATTTAGAGGCAGAAGAATAATTTGCATGAAACTGCATTATACGGTTAATTATTAAAAAATAATGTTTCGCTTTAAAGAAAATCCGGCTAACTTTTCAGACCGTATTGGTCCAAAGTTCATGTAAAAAAAGTTTCGCGCACGTTACGCGAAAATCCCAGGAGGAGATACATTTTTACTGTTTTTCATATAATTCAAAATTGTGGGAGAGGTAAAGGTCAGAGGTCAAAAGTCAGAGCGTAAAAGTTGTTCGGCATGAGGAGACGCATAAGTGTATACAGGTTTCATTGCTGTACCTGAAACAGGGCATGAGCTACACCAGTTCAAAGTTTGCACTTTCGAAGGCTTCCTACAGCGCCACCCTTTGGCCGATTGTTGCGAGCTTCGCGTTTTAGCCGTTTGGCATAGGCCTCTGCCATACTGCCGAGTTTCGTAAAAAGCGACTGCACGGTCTAGCCGCTAGAGCAAAAGTGGCGGAATAATAATAATAAATATAGCTGCAAGCAGCGATAAAGTGGCCAAGGCATAAATAGCAGGAAGGCAAAAAGGCATCAAGGGAAAGCAAAGAAGACATCAAAGAAAAACTAGAAGCAGTGTTCTTCCGAACAGGACTTCGGCAGGTCAGGTAGGTTCTTTTGGCCTAGTGGTGACTCTATAATAGGCCAAAGTGAAAAGGGTGCCATGCGTTCTTGGGCCTTTCACGGCAATCGTACGTTGCATGCAGGAGGCATTTTGTTCCAAAAATGTGTTTTGCTAAAGTTGACCCGCTGGTGGCGCTATAACAGGCCAATGTGAGAAGGGTGGCATCTGTTCCTTGGCCTAGTGGGAATGTGTGTGCAAAATCTCACACGCATAGCAGGCTACGTTCATGATTTGAGACATTTTGTTCAAAAAGGAGCAATCCTGCAAACCTTGGAATTCAATGTTAGCCAATTAGATGATATCGGACAAATCCGTCATGATTACATCACTGTAGAGATACTGTGTGTACTGATTTGTGGGATTTTCTGATAAAATCTGAAGGAGTAATATCGAAGAATGTGTTTTCGGCCTTCTGGTGGCAGATGTGAAAAATGCAGGGCACAGGTTTTTCCTTGGCCTCTGGGAAGTGTGCATACAAAGTTTTACACTAATCGGGGGAGTTATAGATAAAAGCACAAATTGACCTTTACACAACATGTATGCAAAATACTATATGCAACAGACATAAAATACTGTGATACTATTCACCCAGTTTGCTAATGTACATAGTAAGCCTTGCCAAGCCATGAAGACCATAACTGTAAAGTCTACCAAATGTCATGATTTTAAGCTTATATCAACCCCAAGCGGGATTCTATCCAACGTCCTTCTGCATGAAAGGCACATGCCCTGACCACTACACTAGACAGCCACAGCATCTGTTAACCATGTTTGTTTTAAAAAAAAAAGAAAAAAAAAAGTTCTATGTAGGCTGAGTGCCTTGATTTTATTGATTTTCTTTTTCTTCATATTTTGGAGGCTTGGGGTGAAATCAATCTGAGTAAATGTAATCTGAGTATTTCTGAAATTTTCGAGTGATCATATTTTCTTGTGCACGTGACCCCATATTGGAGGCCATATTGGAGGCTCGGTCTAGCCGCCTGTGCCCTATAGACATATGCACCCTGCTTAAAGATATTGCACGCACACGCATGCACGCACGCCACACAGCGAGAGAGCTGCAAGGCCCTATCCATGGGCTGCGTTTATTATTTTTCCTTTATCTTGAGTTTTGCCTTTTGTTCCTGAGTTCTATTTTTGTCAAAGTTTATTTTTGCTATTTTTGAATTTTGGGTTTCATTGTAGGCTACAAAATTGCATGGAGGCGGCTGGATAAATGAAAATCTTAAAAAAATCTTAAGCCGTTCTTTAGAGCCTAGGCCATCAGCCAACTTCACACACTGGTTTAAAAATATTAGAATGCCCAATAAGCAACTATAGTATTTTTATAGACACAAATTGCTTATAAGCATACATGGCAACCCAGGTACATTCAGAGCCCAGAGCCTAGAACGCCAACTACTGACACTTTAATGCAAGGACAACAGGAAACCAAATTATGTTTTTCAGTACGTCTTTTTCAGCCTCCGCCTCTTTCAGGATATGAACAGGATAACAGGGGCGGTGCCAGGAATAACATGAATATATAGAGATAATACTGAATGAAAGTACAAAGGTATTGGCATCAACTTGACATTTTTTTAAAATAGCAGATCTACAAGCTCACAATGCAATGCAACGCATGAGCATTTACTGGAGTAGCCTAGAAGTAAGAGTATACAAGTGAAGTATAAAATACCTCAAAATTATACTAAGGATAGTATTTGAGTAAATGTACTCAGTTACTTTTACACCACTGGCATTGTAGACCCAGATGCTTGTGAAACATGATAAAGAAATAGTCATGCAATAGTATGAATTTGAGTTTATTTACACAAAGGATTTGCAATTGCAAAATATTGTAGCAGCATTATTTTCTGTAAGTGGCTAGCAGAGTCAGACTTAACTAAAGTGAAATTGTTTTTATTGAAAAACGTTGAGGGGAAGGCGGCTGGGGGTCAAAACTTGGAACTTTAGGGGCTCACATGGGGCTGCTGTCCTGTGGGCAGAGCAGACTATGGATTCCAATTGGGGGGTGTTGGAACCCAGCCAGCCTAGGTGGGGGAGGGAGAGAGAAATGAGGTGAGCTTCAGAATAATTACAGTTGAGCCACAAGGTAGAGAAGAGGTGTTCAATCTGCCCGTTCCACACAGTTCAGAATAATGAACCCACTTACACTGCCTTTCTTTGGCTTCAATGAAGCAATCTGGGAGCTGGTACTGATTGTCAGCTGATTGTCAGATGGGCTTCAGGTGTGAGGCTGAGCTTCCCCTGCATGGTTTGAAACAATAAATGAATAAATTAATGCACTCAAACATCATTACTTTATAAAGAAACTCAAAGTCATTACTTCAAAATCAAATCAAACTAGGAATGAGTGTCACTGCGGCTGCTTTTTCCTACCCATATTATAGGTCAGACAGGATTGTGTCAGTCTTTCTGCAGGCTCGCCATCTTTCAGATTCAGTTCTAGGCAATAAACCTGGCCTGGATCAAAGAAAAAGGCCAAATGAATAGAAAAACAACAAATTCAAATAATCTGCTGCACTACAGGCTTGAAACAAAATAATTCCATTAATCTGCCCAACTAGGCATTGGCATTAAACTCAAAATACATCAATTCAATAATCAACGTTGCAGCTAACATACAAGCATTACATTCCAAAAGAAATCGTTTAACATTTAGATCCCAAAACCAAAAACAACATAACATTTCAGAGCACATGGTTAGCTTACCAAGTCACATTGTTCCTCCATCACACACAGCCAGTGTATCGAGTGGATCAGGTAGGTATGGTCAGGTGAGGTAAATCTAAAAGCCAAATTATAGTATGGGTAAGTATAATGAATGAAACTGTTAGAAATTGGAATAGTTGTTGGAATAATGAACAGTGTACAGACCTGCAGCTGCTGCATAATGTAGCAGTGAGTAGCAGCAACCACCAGCACCATGCGGCTTCCAACAATCTGAGAGGGGGGGAGTGGCCTCAACTCAACCACTATTTATACCCTTGCTTAAGAAGGTTGCCATGTTTGGTCGGGTTGCCATGTTCAGTTGCAGTACCAGGGTTTTCACGGCAAAATGTTGTAAAATGTATTTTAAATGCATGAGGTAAGGCTTGAACAGGGGACTTCTGGAATGATAGACAAAGGCCTTACCAGGTGAGCTATGCACAGCTCTGCACAGTGAGAAAATATTACTTTAAATGTTTGTTTTAGAGGCAGAAGAATAATTTGCATACAACTTGCAATATTGATTAAATTATTAAAAATGCATGTTTCAATTTTTAAAAAATCCGATCTGACAGATCTTTAGATGTTGGTCCAAAGTTCATGTAAAAAAAGTTCTGTGCACGTGACGCGAAAGTTCCGGAATAAAAGCGGGTTTAAGTGTTTTACAAACTGCTCAAAATGGCGGAAAATCTATGGACGAAGCTTACTTAACAAAGACAAGGATGGCTTCCGCTTGAGTCAAGGCACGTGTGTAACCAAGTTGCATGTCTTTAAACGAAACGAGGCATGACTTATGCCCCTTTAAAGTTTGAGTTTTCAAACGCTTCGTATAGCGCCCCCCTTTGGCCAATTGGAGTAAGATTGCTTTCAGTGATATTTGGACTAACTCTCTACATATTTGCCAAATGCCATGAACGTGTCACTTTGCATGTATGATTTAGAGGCAGAAGAATAATTTGCATAAAACTGCAACATTGAGTGAATTATTAAAAAATAATGTTTCGCTTTAAAGAAAATCCGGCCGCTGTGCGATGACCGTGTTGGTCCAAAGTTCATGTAAAAAAGGTTTCGCGCACGTTACGCGAAAATCGCAGGAGGAGATAGATTTTGACTGTTTTTCATATAATTCAAAATTGTGGGAGAGGTAAAGGTCAGAGGTCAAAAGTCAGAGCGTAAAAGTTGTTCGGCATGAGGAGACGCATACGTGTATACAGGTTTCATTGCTGTACCTGAAACAGGGCATGAGCTACACCAGTTCAAAGTTTGCACTTTCGAAGGCTTCCTACAGCGCCACCCTTTGGCCGATTGTTGCGAGCTTCGCGTTTTAGCCGTTTGGCATAGTCCTCTGCCATACTGCCATGAACGTGTCACTTTGCATGTATGATTTAGAGGCAGAAGAATAATTTGCATGAAACTGCATTATACGGTTAATTATTAAAAAATAATGTTTCGCTTTAAAGAAAATCCGGCTAACTTTTCAGACCGTATTGGTCCAAAGTTCATGTAAAAAAAGTTTCGCGCACGTTACGCGAAAATCCCAGGAGGAGATACATTTTGACTGTTTTTCATATAATTCAAAATTGTGGGAGAGGTAAAGGTCAGAGGTCAAAAGTCAGAGCGTAGAAGTTGTTCGGCATGAGGAGACGCATAAGTGTATACAGGTTTCATTGCTGTACCTGAAACAGGGCATGAGCTACACCAGTTCAAAGTTTGCACTTTCGAAGGCTTCCTACAGCGCCACCCTTTGGCCGATTGTTGCGAGCTTCGCGTTTTAGCCGTTTGGCATAGTCCTCTGCCATACTGCCGAGTTTCGTAAAAAGCGACTGCACGGTCTAGCCGCTAGAGCAAAAGTGGCGGAATAATAATAATAATAATAATAATAGTGATGAAGTCCAATAACAATGAGTGGCCAAGGCATTGCCACTTCGTGGCCTTGGCCACTAATAAATATAGCTGCAAGCAGCGATAAAGTGGCCAAGGTAGAAAAAGTAGGAAAGCAAAAAAGCATCAAGGGAAAGCAAAGAAGAAATCAAAGAAAAACTAGAAGCAGTGTTCTTCCGAACAGGTCTCCAGCAGGTCAGGTGTTTTTTTTTTTGGCCTAGTGGTGACTATAATAGGCCAAAGTCAAAAGGGTACCACGTGTTCTTTGGCCTTTCACGGCAATCGGACGCTGCATGCGGGATTTGAGGCATTTTGTTCCAAAAATGGGTTTTGCTAAAATTGACCCGCTGGTGTCGCTATAACAGGCCAATGTGAGAAGGGTGGCATCTGTTCCTTGGCCTAGTGGGAATGTGCGTGCAGAATCTCACACAAATAGCAGGCTGCGTTTGAGACATTTTGTTCAAAAAGGAGCAATCCTGCAAACCTTGGAATTCAATGTTAGCCAATTAGATAGAATATGATATTGGACAAATCCGTCATGATTACATCACTGTAGAGATACTGTGTGCCCATTTGTGTGATTATCGGATAAAATCTGAAGGAGTAATATTGAAGAATGCGTTTTCGGCCTTCTGGTGGCGCCATAAATGACAGAGACTCTTCCGATTTTACACTAATCGGCATAGTTATTGGTAAAAGCACAAATTGACCTCTACACAACATGTATGCAAAAGACTATATGCAACAGACATAAAATAGTTCCAAAGAACTCCTCAAGGTTTTAACTCAATATCTTTATTTTCCAACTTTTTCATTAGTTGTCTTTGTTGAAGAGTTGGTCATCAGGTTGTAAACCTTCAAAACAGAGGGTTAACAACCTAGCCATTTTCAGGCATGTCTTTTAAATCACAATGTTTTCAAATAATTCAAGTAGTAAACGTCTTCAAATAAAGTTTTTAAACATTAAAGGGATATTCCACTTTCAAAAAACTTTTTGTCATTGTATGGTCTAATCAGGCTTGTGTGAACACCCTGAACAGTTTTTAATTTTCTTCATTCAGTATTTAGATATTTGATGAAAATGTTTTCTGGCCCGACACGCCCAGTCCCTCTCCCCACACACACTCATTGTAACTTCAAACTCCATTTTAACCATGATAGATTCATTAAAAACACCCATTATTTTTTCTGGTGACTCATAATACCCTCCTAATACGTGAGCAGGCCGTGTTTTTTCCATAACAGTTTTCATAATTTTTTTATATATTGTTATTGTATTTAGTTTTTTCCATTTTCCCAAAGAATTATTAAAAATACATGAAAAACGTTATGGAAAAAACACGGCCTGCTCACGTATTAGGAGGGTATTATGAGTCACCAGAAAAAATAATGGGTGTTTTTAAATAATCTATCATGGTTTAAATGGAGTTTGAAGTTACAATGAGTGTGTGTGGGGAGAGGGCCTGGGCGTGTTGGGCCAGAAAACATTTACATCAAATATATAAATACTGAATGAAGAAAATTAAAAACTGTTCAGGGTGTTCATACAAGCCTGATTAGACCATACAATGACAAAAAGTTTTTTGAAAGTGGAATATCCCTTTAAGTATTGTGAAGTCTGAACCCAAACCAGCACACGGAAACAGTTCTCAAGGTGAAAACGCAATAAGCGTTGTTTTATTCAATGGGGCGTTCCCCTAAAACATGAAATAAAGTTCTTCCCAAAACCGGGGCTTTTAACTCAAAATATGCTTCTTTCCAGAACTTAACAAACAGGGGTTACATTCGAAACATATGTTTCACAGTATGCCGTTGCTTCCATTAACACATGCCATTTCTCTTCCAAGACTCAGATGCAGCTCCTAATTTGCCTACAATGGGAACAGATAGAACCACCATTAGCAATGTGGCAAAATACAGAGCAAATGTGCGACAGAGGAGAACATAGTGGAGTTTTGCTTACTGCTCGATGGAAGAGTCCCTTCGAGAGCCAGCTACACAGTGAAGCAGAGCTCGGTGGTTAAGAGCAAAAACATTTGGATTGCCTGACTCGGAGAAGCTGTGTTGCGGCCAGGTGCTGACAAATCAAACTGATTGCAACAAGCAGCCATCTTAGCTGCTGCATTCTGGGAAATGTAGTTTTTCTGAAAACCAAACTAAGCCATCAGTTAGATTCAGTTCACACGCACGCACGCACGCACGCACGCACGCACGCACGCACGCACGCACGCACACACACACACACACACACACACACACACACACACACACACACACACACACACACACCTGTGCCTAACCATTCTGCATTAGAAGTGGGATTTATGGCTCTTTGAAGTGAGACAGTACCATCGATCTGGCTAACTAAAAAGAGCCGTTCAAAAGACTGGCTCATTTGGCTCCTTGTATATTTATATATTTTTAAAAAGAATTTGTTTAAACATGAATCCACAAGGTGGCACCACATTCCTCTGCTGACAGTTGAGATCACAATTTAGTATTTACCCTTTTCATAAAATGTGTGTGTAAATTAAGCTACCTTGACTTTTGTTATTCATAATACACCAAAAAAAAACAAGCAGGCAACAATGAACTCGCTCCTCAACTTGCTCTCTCTCTCTCACTCACTCACTGTACTCAGTCAGTACTCAGTGGAGTAGCAAGGAGATGTTGAATTGGGGGGAGGGGGTCTCCCCCCCAAATGAACGGCTCTCTACTGCGCGAACCGGATCCCAACGTTCACTTCAAAGAGCCGTTCAAAAGATTTGATTCGTTCGCGAACGTCCCAGCTCTATTCTGCATCTAGCCTAAGGCCCAGATCATGGGAAAACCCTACTCACGTCAGGGTGGGGGGTCCCCAGTTCAAATATGATTCTTTTTGGTTTCAGTGATATTTGGACTTACCCTCTACAGTAGTTCATCATGAAAATTTTACTTTGCATGTATGTTTTAGAGGCAGAAGAATAATTTGCATAAAACTTGCAATGTTGATTGAATTATTAAAAAAGCATGTTTCAATTTTTTAAAAATCCGATCTGACAGATCTTTAGATATTGGTCCAAAGTTCATGTAAAAAAAGTTCCGTGCACGTGACGCGAAAGTTCCGGAATAAAAGCGGGTTTAAGTGTTTTACGAACTGCTCCAAAAGGCGGAAAATCTAAGGGCGGAGCTTACTTAACAAAGACACAGATGTCTTCAGCTTGAGTCAAGGCACGCGTGTAAGCAAGTTGCATGTCTTCAAACGAAACGAGGCATGACTTATGCCCCTTTAAAGTTTGAGTTTTCAAACGCTTCGTATAGCGCCCCCCTTTGGCCAATTCGAGTAAGATTGCTTTCAGTGATATTTGGACTAACCCTCGACATATTTGCCAAATGCCATGAACGTGTCACTTTGCATGTATGATTTAGAGGCAGAAGAATAATTTGCATAAAACTGCAACATTGAGTGAATTATTAAAAAATAATGTTTCGCTTTAAAGAAAATCCGGCTAACTTTTCAGACCGTATTGGTCCACAGTTCATGTAAAAAAAGTTTTGCGCACGTTACGCGAAAATCCCAGGAGGAGATACATTTTTACTGTTTTTCATATAATTCAAAATTGTGGGAGAGGTAAAGGTCAGAGGTCAAAAGTCAGAGCGTAAAAGTTGTTCGGCATGAGGAGACGCATACGTGTATACAGGTTTCATTGCTGTACCTGAAACAGGGCATGAGCTACACCAGTTCAAAGTTTGCACTTTCGAAGGCTTCCTACAGCGCCACCCTTTGGCCGATTGTTGCGAGCTTCGCGTTTTAGCCGTTTGGCATAGTCCTCTGCCATACTGCCGAGTTTCGTAAAAAGCGACTGCACGGTCTAGCCGCTAGAGAAAAAGTGGCGGAAGAAGGAGATGAAGTCCAATAACAATGAGTGGCCAAGGCATTGCCACTTCGTGGCCTTGGCCACTAATAATAATAGTGATGAAGTCCAATAACAATGAGTGGCCAAGGCATTGCCACTTCGTGGCCTTGGCCACTAATAAGTGGCCAAGGGCTTGGCCACTTCGTGGCCCTTGGCCACTAATGATACCTTTGCTGGAAACGTGGTGTAAGCATGGATTTCTACAAAGAGGGCAATTCTTGCAACATGAAATGCTGCATTCAAATTCATGAGAGTTCAGAAAAGGCAATTCACTTGGGTACAGCCAAGGAGGGCATTTGCCTTACTTTCAACCTTAGTAAAAGCTGTATCCATGGTCTGCTAATTTGACAAATGGTTAAAGAATAATATATTGTTACTGTTAAAAGATTCAGGTTGGGGTTTAGGGTCAGGATCTGGCATTTAGCGATTAGGTTTAGGGAATGGAGTTGGAGCTTTATTTGCATTTTGTGCAGCTGCAAGGTCTCAATGCGTTGCAGTGCAACGCGCTGTGCATGTGAGCTTGTATATTGTCTACTTTCGGCGTTAAGGTTACAGTTAAGAATTTCCGAAATCTGCAAAAACAGGCATTCATCAAATCTAAATGTTGATGTCCTCATAAGTATGGTAATACAAAGGTGCATGCATGCATGGGTGTGTGTGTGTGTGTGTGTGTGTGTGTGCGTGCGTGCGTGCATGCGTGCGTGTGTGCGTGTCAACTCGCAGCGTGAGTGCTACAGTTGAGAGCTGATCAAACACTGCACAATCAAAGTCAATATCTCTCAGCACAACTAAACAAAATACACAAAAGCTCCGCACTCAAGACAAATAGGAATCCTACCGCGAGGAGTCACATGAGAAAAACACTGAAAACACAAGCAACACAAACAACACTGAGCAGCGGACAGCTGATGCCCTGCGTGCCGTGGACTCACATGGCCATCTCAAACTGGTCCAGCCATTTCTTCTTCAGCTCCTTGGTCTTGAAAAAGAGCTCGAAGCCGGACTGCCCCTGGCGATGTGTCAGGTAGAACCCATAGC
>NC_137814.1:11979706-12033152 GCF_963921795.1 Nannobrachium achirus
ACACCACTGAACACCGGCAGGAAGCTGGCCAAGCGCTGTGCCAGTCTATACGTACAGTGTACGGTATGTTATACGGTATGTGTATACACCGTAGGCCACAGAGTACATGTTGGTATATGTTATACGGTATGTGTATACACCGTAGGCCACAGAGTACATGTTGGTATATGTTATACGGTATGTGTATACACCGTAGGCCACAGAGTACATGTTGGTATATGTTATACGGTATGTGTATACACCGTAGGCCACAGAGTACATGTTGGTATATGTTATACGGTATGTGTATACACCGTAGGCCACAGAGTACATGTTGGTATATGTTATACGGTATGTGTATACACCGTAGGCCAGGGGTGGGCAACTTTGATGATGGCGAGGGCCACTATATTTCCACCTTCACTCCAGAGGGCCACATTGCATATTGCTACGTCCTACTTTGTCATTCTAGTATCTCATACAAAAGAAGCAAAAAATAGCAGATCTACAAGCCCAAAACGCATTGCGTTGCGATGCGTTTTGAGCTTGTAGATCGGCTATTTTTCCTTCTTTTGAATTGGAATCCTGAATTATTTTTTTTTTTATTTTTGAATTGGGATCCTGAATGTAACATTTTGATTTAATTTCAAACGCATTTAGTTATATACTCATGTTAACTTTATGAACTTAAATACAAATACATTTTATTACTACTATACTAGTCATTGAGCTGCTAATATAGACTGATGGAATTAAAGCAAGTCATGTTTGGGATCATAACAGCTGAAATCAATAATATATTCAGTATTCCAGTATTAACCTGTGGGCCGCATTAAGTGAATGTGGGGGCCGCCAGTTGCCCATGTATGCCGTAGGCTATATACAATATATAAATTTAGGCCAATAGATAAAGCATATATATTCAATTAAATTGAAATGGAGCTATTTATTTCCTCTCTCTCTCGCTGATCAAGCACGGTATGACGTCTCACGCTGTGTCCACATATGGGCATAACCGTTGCCTAACAATGCTGATTTGCGCATGTCCCATCCAAATTTGGGCATATCATAATGGCAATATGCAATGTCAGGCAAGACCAAGTCCAGTCCGTTTAGGAGCACCAGTAGATCTGTTGATGTGGAGAGCCACAGTGATGTGGTCATATAGTTCTATTTTAATAGATTATTGATTACCATTGATTCAAGGCGTATATCATTTGATTTGGGATCAGCAGCATGGCTGGGCGAGGTGCCAGAGGCAACACATCCATCAACCTGCAGGCCCTGGGCATCGGCAGAGGAGAAGCTCGGCCTCCAACCGCCACCGAACCTCCACCCCTCTTCCCTCCCCTGACGGCCCGGCCGGCCCCGCTGCAGACGGGCCTGGACGCAGAGTACATGTTGGCCCTGAAGCAGGAGCTGAGAGCCGCCCGCAAGAACCTCCTCCACTTCTACGTCAGAAGAGCGGAGCCGAGGAAGGATGTGGAGCGGTACAGGGACAAATACCAGTCCAGAGACAACGCCATGGGATGGAGCCTGGACTGGAGCCGCTTGCCCAAAGAGCTCCGCGTCAAGGTGAGAAGGGCTCGGACAAAAGCTCCGGCAGGTCCATCTGGAGTCAAAGCGCTTGAGAAATCCATCATGGCAAAAGAGGAGGAGGAGGCGGTTCTGTCCAAACTGGAGACTCAGGAGAAGAAAGAAGAGATGGAAAACTCTGCAGATGAGGAGGAGCATGCAGAGGAGGAGGAGGAGCTAGAGATAGAAGACGATGAGGAGCTGGAGGAGGAGACAGACTATATCATGTCATACTTTGACAACGGAGAGGACAATGAATCAGACAATGAATCCAATATGGATGAAGCCACCTACTAGAGTCCTCCTCATGTCCTACACAGCAGTGTTTTCAAAAAGTCATGCTTCTACTTTTCAAAACACCATTTCATTAAGCATCCTGAGAATCTTCACCAATGAGCCAAGTGTGGGACGGACATACAGTACATACATACAGACAAAGCCAGATGTAGGAGCGGTTAGCAACGCTCAAGAATTATTCCGAAATGTTCAAAAGTAATTGATACGTCCGCAAATCCCCATATGGAGTACTCTGATGTAATCAATAAGACATCATAGTAGTGACATCATAGATTGTCTTAGACTCCATATTTGGGAATGCCTTCGGAACTCCATATATGGGCATAAAAGGGACACCACAACGGGTACAATGGTTACAGTGGGTATTGCATAACCAAGTGGTGCAAGCATTTCCAACTTGCATTGTTCCCGAGTAGGTATTGGAATCTCTGTGTGCCTGCCTGTGTGTTGCTGTGTCTGTATTTTGATTAATTTATTGATTGAATACTTTATTAGTCAGAAATGTAAAACAGCACATGGTACAGTAAGACATAAAGACTAAAAGAATAACACCAAAAAGTCCTGGAGACTTTTGTTTTCAATTTGTGTCCCCCACATTTCTCCCGTGTGAAGTTAGTCGGATCGGCAGATTATCTCATCTCCATTAATTATGGAGATCTCCATATCTGTCTGTCTGTCTGTGTCTCTTTAATGCCCATACATGAATATCCCTTATAGTGCTGATGTCACCCAATAGTTATCGTTCCAAATGGGCATCATTTCCAAAGCGCCCCATGTATCTTTTGGGTCTTTAACTGAAAACATTAGGGACCCCTTGTTATACAGGACAGGACCTGCTGGGATCAAAAAGACAGCAGAGCCAGACAGACAGCGATGGCTGCTATTGCCTTTGTGTTTCCTATTGTTGTTTTACGGTTCTTAAAGCACTTTGCCGTTGTTTTTAAATGTGCTGCCACAATACAGACACCAAAGATCACTAAAAGTAGATGCATTTAGTCAAGACACAAAAAGCCAGAACAAGTCAGGATACAAAAAGCCAGAACAGTATAAAAAACCCAATAATCAATATTAGCAAAAAGGGAAAGGTAATTACAAACAGAATTTAAAGACATTTTGTATGCAGCATGGATAATAATTTAAATCCTTTCAAGGCTGAAAAAGATCAAATAACTTAAACGAAATAATTATAATAAATCTGGTCACTTTTGAAACAAAGGGAGCATAATCTTAGAGTGTTACTATGTAACTTTATTTTATGAATACATTTACATTTTGTCCAATCTATGGAGTATGTTAATTGCGACTGTAGGTCGCAGTTTACTGTCAGAACCGGCACAGCTCCATATATAGGCATAAACAGGTGACGTCAAAGTGATGTCAGATACTCAGAGCAGGGATCTCCATATATGGGCATAAAAGGGATTCTGTTAGGGATCTCCATATATGGGCATAAAAGGGATTAGTGATGTCAGATACTCATAGCAGGGATCTCCATATATGGGCATAAAAGGGATTCTGTCAGGGATCTCCATATATGGGCATAAAAGGGATTAGTGATGTCAGATACTCAGAGCAGGGATCTCCATATATGGGCATAAAAGGGATTCTGTTAGGGATCTCCATATATGGGCATAAAAGGGATTTGTGATGTCGGATACTCAGAGCAGGGATCTCCATATATGGCATAAAATGGATTCTGTTAGTGATCTCCATATATGGGCATAAAAGGGATTGTATCCCAGATGAGAGCCACACTAACAGAATCCATATATGGCCAAGACAGATGGCGCGCTTTTCACCCATAGGCGTCTTACTGGTACTATATACCTACAGTATATACAATTGGGGTGGTTGTATTCTTTCTCCCTGCTCTTCTATTGAGATATTTAGATTGTGTCAAAGGTCATGTCTCACCTAGACACAGGATCTGACACAAATTTTTAACTGACATCCAAGATTCACTTTATCCCCTGAGCAAGCAGCACCTATTAGTGCAATGGTAAACAGTATAGTACTTGTGCAGGAAACCGACTAGTCCGGAATTCTCCTTTAAGAGGTATCTCAAGAAGAGTAGAACATGGTAGAAATGTATTGACTTCACTGAGAAATAATGTCACATTATTATATATCATATTATTAGCGTCCCACACTTTATGGAGTATCCTGCAGTTATCTTCCCTGTTTGAATGTTGGATTGAGAATGAATCTGTGCTCTATCTTACAGAAGCAACATGTTGTTTTCTCACAGTCCACTGACCTTCCTAGCCTCTTTGTCAGACGTGGGGTTGTTGGTGATCTTAAAGACGTTGAAGTCAAGGATGTCCTTCAACTCGTAGATGTCTCCCCTCCTCTTGCATACGATGACAGCCACGTCAAACAAGAAAATGTGCCTGCAATATACTATTAGTTAGCAAAACATTCCCCCATATGGTCCTCTCCTAAAATAGTTGATTATGACATCAATAACAGTCAACAGTGAGCTGTATTGTCATGTCAGGCGAGGCGAATAATATCTCATTTTGGATGCCAGGGTTTACATTCATAGAGTTATATAAAAACTAGAGGACTGAGCAACTTTCATTGAAAGTCCCCCACCCTCAATGAAAGTTGCAATTCTTTCGTGTATCATCGTCCTTGATGATTGGTTTTCTTGTTACTTAGGGGAGGGCATGGGGCTGGCTGTCGTCTTCTCCCCCTTGCTGTCGCGCCCCGAAAGTTGCTCAGTGGCGTTTGACGCACCCGAAAGTCTGTCGGAAGTACCCCAAATAAGGAGTTGACCTCAATATCGAGGCCAACTCTTGGCCAATAGCTAGCGTTACAGATTATAGAAGCATGCGCAGTAGCGTTTTAAATGCGGAAGTGTTGCTATCCCAGATTTGACCACCAGGCTACAACCACTTCACTGCTCTACCGGGCATGGTTACATGGCATAAACTGGTGGGTTACCCGTTGGATACCCAAGCAGCTCTGTATCACATGGCCCGCTCCAGCTCACAAGCAGCGAGCCACTCGTCATCACTATTAAAAAGGAACGTATCTCACCTATCCTGTTTCCTCTTGTCAAGGTTGGAGACCATGCGTACCTCTCCATCCCCTTTAGGCCGACCGTAGGTAATCAGGGGCTCTTTCTGAAAGCAGAGAAGGGGGAGTTTGTATTCATGAATACAACATATACTACAGAGCCAATTTACTAGTAGCAACCAAGTAGCTGAGGGGTGGAAGTCAGACTTCTGAGACTTTCCTCCTCAACTTTCTAAGGCTTAATGGTCTGGTGGCGGAATAAATAAATAAATAAAAATCGAAATATAAAGGCCGAAAAAGATAAAAAATACACGTTGTGATTGGCCAAATATATATATATATATATATATATATATATATATATATATATATATATATATATATGCGCGCTGTGATTGGCCGGAAAAACTAAAGACACGCTGTGATTGGCCGGAAAAAAAGACACGTTGTGATTGGCCGGAAACAAACAAAAGACTTACTGTGATTGGCTGGACAAAAGACGTGCCATGATTGGCCGGAACAAGAACAAAAGCAAAAGAAAAAGGCGAAAAAAAAACAAAATACACAAAAGGACTTTGCGCCAGGGAGGGAGAGACCCCGTCACAATATTTGTGTTGTTAAAACGTTTCAAAAACATTCAAAATGTAGTGGCTAAAGTGGTTAAACTGATTTTAGCTGAACCATCCCTAAAGGCCCCTGGGGGTCCCCGGACCACTGAGAAGCACTGGTGTAGAGCGCAGGGGAACAGCAAGCAGCTGCTCCTAATGTTCTGCACAGTGTCTCGGTAAACAAGTCAGATCAAGTCAATTCGTCTTCATTATGACTGCGAGTCTGCTGACCCACATCCACATGCACAGAGAACAACAAAGAAACTAACACAACCACCTGACACACACTGACACACACAAAACAAGAAACAAGAAATGTTTCAAATCACCTCATAACATAACAAGTAGTCGGGGGATATCTTCAGAAATAGTGTCATATCCTGGAATAAATTCCTTACCAAAAAAATCCTTCACCAATGTGTTTGTAAAGGTGTCTAATAGTAATAACACATCTCACAAAGACTGAAATTCAGTTTCCCTAGGAGAATCCGTGACAGCTGCTGAAAGTTGGGGTCCCATTAAATTAACTATGCAGGATAAAACACGCCAAAATAAATATGCTTTAAGTAGCATGTGAGGGGACAAACTAGGGTTTTTTCATGATTCTGAATCCATTGCAACCATTTGTTTTGCACAAAAAACATTCCTTGGGCTAAAGGTGGCTCCCCCAAAACTTTGAAAAGTGATGACTAAACCATATTTTTGTGGGGGCGTTTTTAGCCCAAGGAATGTTTTTGCAAATGCTTGCATTGGATTCAGAATAATTAAAAACCCCTAGTTTGACCCCTCACATGCTACTTAAAGCATATTTATTTTGGTGTGTTTTATCCTATATAGTTAATTTAATGGGACACCAACTTTAATCAGCTGTAACATATTCTCCTAGGGAAACTGAATTTAAGTCTTTGTGAGATGTGTTACTAGACACCTTTACAAACATATTGGTGAAGAAATGTTTTGGTAAGGAATTTATTCCAGGACTTTTTAAGATATACCCTGACTAAAGAGAGCAAGCGGTTGTACGAAAGTCATTCAAAGATGGTTTACCAGGTTTTCAATTGAGCGCTGGTATTGGTCGATCTCCCTTAGTGTCTCGTTGTCTCTTTTAACTTCGTTAACATACTGAGCAAGGTCCTGGTTCACACACACACAAACAGAGAGAGAGAGAGAGAGAGAGAGAGAGAGAGAGAGAGAGAGAGAGAGAGAGAGAGAGAGAGAGAGAGAGAGAGAGAGAGAGAGAGAGAGACACACACAGAGAGAGAGAGAGAGAGAGAGAGAGAGAGAGAGAGAGAGAGAGAGAACACTTTAGTATACAGAATTACATCAATGTTAAATAAAGCCCTTAAGTGTTCTATTTTCCAACATTTGCTATTTCATCTTTTGGACTCCATACAAAATGTTAAAAATGTTTTGAGGCCTTGAAACATGAAAGGGCCACTGCGACAGTGACACGGTGACACAGGTGCAAAGTAGTCTATGTTGATGTTTTTTTCCCTCACTTCAGACCCACTGACTCATGCTTTCCCTTATCCAATCCCAACTCACCTCTCAGAACCAGGGAGGCAGGCAGTCTCCTTGTGACTGAACAACATGAAGCACTGAACGAGCTAAAATAGCAATGATTGCACTCCATTTACTATAAACACATCACTTATACCTTCATGGCATCCAGCGCCGTCTTCAAGTTGCTCTTGTCGGCGCCGTCGAGAGTGTGTTTGACGAGCTCCTGTTAGAGGAGAAGAAAATGGTGCGATGATGGGACTGGAACAGCTGTCGGTACTGCTGTCATTTTGTCTGAAATTGATCAACTTAAATAATATAATAGCCGGGGCCTTGCAGTCCAGGTACATACCACATATAGGGCTCTATTGTGATTGTCTTACCAGCTGTTACTTAAAGGAGTTCATCCCCAAAAGGTTAACCCCCAAAATGACCTTTTTCTATTGATTACTTACACCATGGAGTTCAAAAATATTTTTTTGTATTTGTCGCATTCCTAAGACAACATTTTGATTATAGTAAATGTAACCCCATTGATTCCGGATGGAGACCCAAATGGATTTGGGTCCCCATCCGGAATCAATGGGGGTAAATTCATTGTTATCAAATTATTGTCTTAGGAATGCGACAAAAAACAAAAAAATATTATTGAACACGTCGGAAAGGTCCGGTTCAACTACAAAATGGCGTCACTCGCATCTTCTGAAAAGCACGTCGGAAAGTCGGAACTATCCAACGAAAAGTTTGGTGGTCGGAGACAGTATGGACAGGCCTTTAAGTGAAGGCATAAGAGCTGGTACAAACTAGAGCCCATAGGCTCTAATGCAGCCTGACAGGTGGTCGTGGGTTCCATCCCGACGACCTTTGCTGCGTGTCACTCTACGTCTCTCTCTCCCTGTTTCCTGTCCTATCTACAGTGTATAATATCAATAAAGGCAGAAAATGTATATTTGGCCACCCTCTCCACCAAATGTCTTTGGCCGAAAATATCCCAACTACAAGCTCACAACAAGGCATTTTGAGAGCTTGTACATTGGCTATTTCCATGGATTGTTCGCCTATATCAGTGGTTCTCAACCTGTGGGTCGGGACCCCCAGGGGGGTCGCCAAATTATTTTGGGGGGTCCCCAGATGATTAACTTAATGTGCAACATTGTTTTCTCTCTCAACAGTAAACAAACCAGCATATGGTTTAAGTGTATAGAGGGTATCTGCACATTTCTAAAGTGACAATTTAAGAACGTTTTAGTACCTTTAAAATGACGAATTAAACATTGGTCAAATTGTCAAATATTAGAGGCAGAAATTGTGAAAATAGCCGATCTACATGCTCACAACGTCTCGCAACGCGAGGCGTTGTGAGCATGTAGATCTGCTATTTTCACAATATAACCATGTTATAAAAGTGCTCGTCAGGGTGGGGGGTCCCCAGTGAAAATGTGATTATTTTGGGGGTCACAGCCTGAAAAGGATGAGGACCACTGGCCTATATTATGACATGCCCAGAATAAGGATGCTAGATTCATGTAGTTAAGAAATGTCAAACTCTTGGCCAGAGGGATGTCCTCTTGCTAAGCAGCTGATCTTTGGTTTCCCATGCAGGAGACACAGGTGTTTGAAAATTCTATTCATCCAACAAAAAAATAAAAAAAAACACGGGATAACATGAATTTTTATGTTCTTTTTATTCCCAACACTAAATGAATAACACCAGATTAGCGATGCTTAGTTGCACTCCACTGACTCCCTGTGAAGTACAGAATAGAATTTAAAATCATTCCCCTTGTCTATAAAGAGCTTAATGGTCAGGCAGACAGGCACACCCATCATATTTAAAGAGCTCACTGTAACCTATTACTAGAATACTGCAATCCCAGAATGCAGGCATATACTAGTGGTTCCTAGAATGTCCAAAGAGTATAGAATGGGAGGCATAGCCTTCAACTATCAGGTTCATCTCCTGATGGAACCATCTCCCAGCTTCAGTCTGGGAAGCGGATACCCTCTTTACATTTAAATGGTAAATGGTGCATTTATATAGCGCTTTTATCCAAGGTGCTTTACAGAGATTGTGCATTACATTCACCCATTCACACACCGGTGGTGGAGGAAACCATGCAAGGCACCAACCAGCTCACCGGGAGCAATTAGGGGTTCAGTCTTGCTCAAGAACTCTTCTACATTAATTCAGGGGGAGCCCGGATTCGAACTGGGAACCCTTCGGGAACCCTTCATGCTCTAATAACGGTTTCTCTACCCCTGAGCTACGGAAATGCCCCTTACATTTAAGAGTAGACATGATCAAGCTTATATAGTTAGGAGTGGATCAGGCTGGGCTGGGACTATAGCCCTTAATTATGCTGCTATAGGTTATATACAATACTATAGGATCCGGCAGCGTTACACCCATGACCCGCCGGGCAGCACCCGGGAAACCAAAGTCTTTGGGTTCCGGGGGGAGTATGGTTGCAAAGCTGAAACTTAAAGGAATTGACGGAAGGGCACCACCAGGAGTGAAGCCTGCGGCTTAATTTGACTCAACACGGGGAAGCTCACCCGGCCCAGACACGGAAATGATTGACAGATTGATAGCTCTTTCTCGATTCTGTGGGTGGTGGTGCATGGCCGTTCTTAGTTGGTGGAGTGATTTGTCTGGTTGATTCCGATAACGAACGAGACTCCGGCTTGTTAACTAGTTTTGCGGCCCCGTGCGGTCTGCGACTAACTTCTTAGAGGGACAAGTGGCGTTCAGCCACACGAGAGGGAGCAATAGCAGGTCTGTGATGCCCTTAGATGTCCGGGGCTGCACGCGCGCCACACTGAGCGGATCAGCGTGTGTCTACCCTTCGCCGAGAGGCGCGCGGGTAACCCGCTGAGCCCCGCTCGTGATGGGGATTGGGGATTGAAATTATTCCCCATGAACGAGGAATTCCCAGTAAGCGCGAGTCACCAGCTTGGGTATACTATAGTTATACTGCCCTCTCTTTTCCTCAAACACAAGAACGCTCGCTCCAAAACACGCCTTTTCAGGCCGCGACCTGCAAAATAATCATATTTGAACTGGGGACGTACGCCCCCACCCTGACCAGCACTAAGAGTTGAAGCATTACATTTTGTATAACACAGTTCTATTGTGAAAATAGCAGATCTACATGCTCAACACAAGGCGTTGTGAGCATGTAGATCGGCTATTTTCACAATTTCTGCCTCTAATATTTGACAATTTGGCCAATGTTTAATGTGTCATTTAGAGAGGTATTGAAAAGTCCTTAAATTCTCACTTTAGAAATGTGCAGACACCGTCTACTCTATACAATTAAACTTTATGTTGGTTTGTTTACTGTTGAGTGAGAAAACAATGTTGCACATTAAGTTAATCATCTGGGGACCCCCCTAAAATAATTTGGGGACCCCCCCACAGGTTGAGAACCACAGTTTAAAAGTTGGAACGCAGGACTTTTATTTTGTAACAGAGTAGTTAATTCTACATTGCGGTATTGATGCCACAATGTAGGTATCAGAAACAGTGAGTGGTTCTCTCATCAGTGTGTGTGTGTGTGGCTCCTCCGTGGTGGAGGGCTGAGAACAACTGTCTATTACAAAAGCAATTAAAAGACACTCCATCCAGGCTGCCCTCATGCAGCCCTGGAGGCTGACCGGCATCGATACCCAGTGGTGGGAAAAAGTACTCTGAATTTTTACTTAAAGGGGCACTCCACCACTTTTCAACCTATGTTCATATAATTGGTCCTCACTCAAAAATAGCTTTTCTCTTTTTTTTCTTTTTTTTTCTGAGAGGAGGGCTGTGGGCAGGTCAGAAACCCATCGCTTTGTGACATCATCGATTGCCAATCCAGCTTATAGAAACTGCAGGCTTTCTATTCCTGAAAAGTTGCAATTTTAAAGTGGAAGCCATTGTTCTCGCGATAATAAAAATCTAAATGTTTTTTTTTCAAAAATATTGATTACATTTTTTTGGGGGGAAAATTATGATGTCACAAGACGATGGATTCTGAACATCCCACAGCTCTCCTAGGAGACTTGGACTGAGTAGAAAAGAATTGTGATATTTTATCATGAACATTAGTGAGGACCTATTATATGAAGACAGGTTGAAAAGTGGTGAACTACTCCTTTAAGTAAAAGTATCAATACTGAATTATAGAAATACTCTGTTAGGGTGCACACACACCAAAATATGGTCGACAGCGGATAAAATCTTTTTGTGCATGGCTGACTAAAAACGCAGCAAGCGCATTCTGTCCCAAAGCCAGTGACGCCCGCGCCTGTCAGTCACTTACAGAACCCTCCCCATTCCGCCTTCGACTCACACGATTGGACAGAGGGGGAAAACCAGAATCTGAGTGGAGAATCGATCTGCTCCAGCATAAACGCAAGGTCGGTGCGGCGCGTAGATATACTCTACTGGCATAAAACCGCAGTGGTGTAAAGTAACTAAGTACATTTACTTAAGTACTGCACTTAAGTACAGTTTTGAGGTATTTGTACTTTACTTGATTATTTCCAGTTTTCAGTACTTTTACTTCTACTCCACTACATCTCAGATCCAAATATTGTACTTTTACTCCACTACATTTATTTGAAAACTTTAGTTACTAGTTACTTTGCAAACATGTATCTGTCCCATTCAGCGCCACCATCAGGCCAATTTTTACATGCGACCTGACAGTCGCTTATCTCCGATTAGGGAGTCTTGACATACATTGATGCACTTTAGCCCTATTCTATACCGTGGCTATTTGAAAATAGCAGATCTTCAAGCTCACAACGCATCGCATTGCGACGCGTTGTGAGCTTGTAGATCTGCTATTTTCAAACATTTTGTACTTTTACTTTTGGTACTTTAAGTACATTTTGATGCCAATACTTTCATACTTTTACTCAAGTACATTACTTAGGGCACCCTAAGGCTGCCCTCAGACCAAAATATGGTCGGCAGTGGATAAACTCTTCTGGTGCGCAGCTGGCAAAAAACGCAGAGAGCATATTCCGTCCCAAAGCCAGTGACGCCCCTGTCACTCACTTCCCGCACCGCCCTCCCTCCCTGTAGCCTGTTACACTAGCGTAGCGATCCTCATCATATTTTACGTGTCAACTCTATAATGGACAGGCGAAGGGTACTCGCCCTTGCTTTATTGGAAGGGGAGATGCAACAAGCTAAAAAGAGAAGAGTTTGGGTGCACGAGACTCTTGATCAAAACAAAACATCTCCAGTCCCTTCCTGATTCTCAGAATGTTACGCCTTCGACTCACCCGATTGGACAGGGGGGAAAACCAGAATCTGCGTGGAGAATTTCTTTGCTCCAGCATAAACGCAAGGTCTGCGCGGAGCGCAGATATCCTCCACTGACATGAAACCGCCGCCTTCTCATTGAAATGCATTGGCGGAACGCGGATTCCACTCTCGTAGGCATTTTGGTCTGAGCCCAGCCTAAGGGTGCCCTCAGACCAAAATACCTATGAGAGTGGAATCCGCGTTCCGCCAATGCATTTCAATGAGAAGGGAGCGTTTTTTGCAGAAATCCTCTGCTGGCATGAAACCGCTTCACTCTCATTGAAATGCATTGGCGGAACGCGGATTCCACTCTCATAGGTATTTTGGTGTGAGGGCACCCTAACAGAGTATTTCTACATTGCAGTATTGGTACTTTTACTCAAGTAAAAAATGTGAGTACTTTTTCCACCACTGTAAAACCGCCCGTCCCCATTGAAATGCATTGGCGGAGGTATTTTGATGTGTGTGCACCCTTACAAGTAAAAGTCTGGAATTCAAAATGTACTTGAGTAAAAGTACAAAAGTACAAAATGTAGATCTACAAGCTCACAAAGCGTCGCATCGCATATGAGGGTCGCCTCTCAAATCCTTTTATGTCTAGGATCCCCAAAATGAACGTATTTGTCACTTTTGTCAAGATTTTCTTTTTTTAAATAGCAGATCTACAAGCTCACAACACGTAGCATCGCCACCTGTAGTGAGCTTGTAGATCGGTTATTATGTTTAAAAAAGTGCTTGTGTGACACAGGCTTCTTTTTTGGGTTTGTTTTCATTGTTGCTTATTTCTCTAGTATTTCTCTAACAGTGATATCAGTAGGCTACGCAGTGGACTGGGCCTGGTTTCTGGTGTCTGGGGAATGTGTGTGTGTGTGTGTGTGTGTGTGTGTGTGTGTGTGCGTGTGCGTGTGCGCGTGCGTGAATGTATGTATGAATGAATGTATCTTTATTTTCGTGTCTTGTCATTAGACCCGGGGTTATAAGACACCAGAATAAACAAATCAATAAACAATATCACATTCACTTCTTGGAAAGCTGAATGAAAATACATAACAAGTAGGTCGGGAGTGGCTTATTGTCGGTATCAGCCAGTAACACGCGGGAGTCTGTCCCCGTTACAATGCGCTAGACCCCTGGGAGATGGACTGCTGAGGTGGAGCGCCACACCTACCATCAGCTCCCAGTACTTGCCGCACGACTTGCCAAGCCGTGCTACTCATACGCTGAGTTGGCGGTGCCCGGAATGGAACCCATGACCTTGCGGTTCAAAGGCGAGAGCTCTACCGACTGAGCTACCCAGACACTATACATAATATCACATATTATCTTTTCTTTCTTCTTTTCTCTGTTCATATTTTGTCCTGTGCCTTTTCTGTATGTTCCGCAAGTGTGAATATCTTCATTTCAAAAATCCATGCAGTTCGACAAGAATCACTTGGGCATCATTTTCTCTCTCTCTCTCTCTCTCTCTCTCTCTTTCTTTTTTTTTGACACTGAGTTGGTGAATTGAGCAAAACATGGAGGATGTCGCCCTCATGTGGTCATTCTGATCATGACATGACAGACAAGTGCAAGATGAGCTGTTGAATAGGTCATCAACAAAACAACAGTGCATTGTTTACAATGAAGGGGAGTGTTGTGTCCTGGGTGACTCCTCCCAGGTGTGTAATAGTACCTATGAATATTTATCCCATTACTACAAATGTCTTATAAATCCTAACAGTTTTCTGAAAAAAATGTGTTTCTATATCAGTGCTGCTCAAAATGTTTTCATGTCTAGGAACCCCAACATTATATGTATTTGGCGGCTGAGTCCCACATTTTCACACATTTTCAAAAATAGCAGATGTACAAGCTCATAGCACAGCATGAAGTGACGCGCTACGAGCTTGTATATGTGTTATTGAATAGCCAAAGTATAAAATAATGCTTTTTAGCTCAAATCTAAAATGACACGGTTTTAATGGGTTAATATACAGTAGTGTCGCTGACAGGGGCGTCACACCAAATCCTGGGCCCTGGGTACAAGGATTCACTGCGGGCCCCCCATGAATGTTAACTACTGAGAAATAGCAGATATACAAGCTCACAGCGCGGCACCGAGTGCCGCGCTGCGAGCTTGTAGATCTGCTATTTTTGAAAAATCGTGAAATTGTGTGCAAGAAACCTATGTCAAGGACCCCCAAGACGATATGTATTTGGCCACGGACCCCGATCTCAAAATATTTAGTTCCAGGGACCCCCAGAAGCAAAATATTAGTTAGAAATGTTCGCTTAAAAAATACATATATTCAAAGATTTTCACACATTTTCACAACTTTTCAAAAATAGCAGATCTACAAGCTCGGCTACAACTTGGTGCCGCGCTGTGAGCTTGTATATCTGCTATTTTTCAATAGATAAAGTTATTAGGGCCCCTCCACCTTGGGCCCTAGTAACTCAGTCCCACTAGTCGCTGAAACAAACCTCAGATAATATTCCCTGGATGCATAAAGACTGAAAGCATGTACCTGCAGAAGGAGATGGTATTTGAGGACTCTCTGCATCGGAACAACCAGGAGGTCCCTCAGTTTAAACTTTCCGTTGTTGGCCCTCTTGGAACACTCCTATAGCAGAGAGAACAACCATTAAACACTGCCAGTGAGTCAGTAGGACAAAACAGCACTGATGGGAGGAATCAACAGTGGCGTCACAAGGGGTAGGAAAGTTGGACTGAGTTACTGGGGCCCAAGGTGGAGGGGCCCTAGTAACTTTAAATATTGAAAAATAGCAGATATACAAGCTCACAGCGCGGCACCGAGTGGGGGGGGGGGGGGGGGTTCCCTGGAACTAAATATTTTGAGATTTTTTTTTTTTTCCGTGGCCAAATTCATATCATTTTGGGGGTCCTTCACATGAAAAAGTTTGAGCACCACTGACATGGAAACATGGGTTTCTTGCACACATTTTCACAATTTTTCAAAAATAGCAGATCTACAAGCTCGCAGCACGGCACTCGGTGCCGCGCTGTGAGCTTGTATATCTGCTATTTTTCAATATTAACATTCATGGGGGGCCCGCAGTGAATCATTGTACCCAGGGCCCAGAATTTGGTGTGACGCCCCTGGGAATCAATTGGCAAAAGGACTAAGTTTGGGAGAAAAAAGGGGTAAAACACGTCTGCTAAATACCTAACACAGACATCAAAGGAGGCTTGAGCCCCTGCCCTTTTACCCGTCTGTAAAAAGTGCCCTCTCCAGACCATGAATGCAGTTTTTTACTATGGTGACAGAAATGCAAATGTCCTCTTTCCATGCCATACCTGAAGGCAGCATTCGAGAGAATTGCCTTGTCCAAACTCTCCTGAACTTGAATGCAGCATCTTATGTTGAAAGAATTGCCCTCTCTGTGTAGACGTCCATGCTGTATGCCACATATTCAGTATTGCCTTTTTATGCTTATAGTTTAGTGTTGTATCAAGTACCGAAAATAGCCGACCTCCAAGCTCGGTTGTGAGCTTGGAGGTCTGCTATTTTCAATATTTTCACCAAAAGGCCCGTTTAGAAATTTCAGCCCCTGCCTCTTTAAAATTCTCTGCACGTCCCTGATGCCTAAATTGTAAATTGTGTGTGCGCCTGCCTGCAGTGTGCACACGCACATACAGTACATACACAAGTATATACAAAATGTGTGTGTAAACAGGGATGCTGAGATGTGGTGAGTTTAATTCCTTAATAAAACACCAGTGTTCAGAATGTGTCTGACCTCCAGCTTCAGTCGAACATCCTCCTTCTCCTTACAGATGACGTCTAGGACTGCGATGGCCGTCTCCACTCGGCTGCAGTATATACCATAGATCAGCAGTCTGCAAGCCAGAGACAACAGGAGATCAGGTCCTAGCATTTGATCTTTTTGAGATCATATTGATTGATTGAGATTGACAGATTGATTGATTGATTGATTGATTGATTGATTGATTGATTGATTGATTGAATACTTTATTAACAGTTTGCGTAAGGTACAGAAGGTAGGCTGTTTTTGAAGTAAATCAGCGTCATCAGCGCCCACACCCTAGGTGGGGTCGGCGATAGGGCCTTTCTGTGTGGAGTTTGCATGTTCTCCCCGTGTCTCCTAGGGTTGATACCCTCACAAAAACATGCAGTAATCCTGGTCTCAATAATGCCTCCCCCTGGCCAGCCGGGGCACCTGATGGAGGGGAAAGGAACTGGTTGGAATAACGTGTTCCTTCCATGCGCTACGTCCATCCCGGGGAAATCCCCCCTGTCAGGTGAAAAGAAACAACTTGGACTACTCATGCATTGAAGGAAGCATGAGGTCAGTCCGTTGTCTCCCCAGGCGCGGCAGAGGGAGAGCAGAGCCCAGGATTACATAGGCAATTGGCACTGGGTGAAAAATGGGTTGCAAAATCGTGGGATAAAAATTATAGAAAGAAAAAAAGAAAAAAAAAGAAAAGAAAAAATGCCTGGAAAATCTTGATTAATTTCAAATCTTTTTAAACATAAAGGTGGTTGCACACTGCTGCGTTTTTCGGGCCGAATATCGGAGTGAATTTCGGAGCACGCAAATAAAAAAATCAACCTCACGTTATGTCAGTCACGTTTGCACACTGCCGCCCGTTTCGCGCACCACTCGGTCCCTTGCTCTCTCTATCTCTCTCTCTCTCCTTGCCCTGAAAAACGCATTTCGCAACGAAAAACGCAGCAGTGTGCAACCAGCTTTAGTCTTCTCTTTTAGGGGTCCTTGGCACAAAACCTCTTGAGATGGGGGTCGGTGGCCAAATCCATATTAATTTGGGGCACAAACATGTTTGAGAACCACTGCAATGGAGAACCCCTGAAGAAGCAACATGTTGTGTGTGTGTGTGTGTGTGTGTGTGTGTGTGTGTGTGTGTGTGTGTGTGTGTGTGTGTGTGTGTGTGTGTGTGTGTGTGTGTGTGTGTGTGTGTGTGTGAGTGTGTGTGTGTACAGTAAGGTATACAGGTCTAGTAGTTGCTGATAGATACCTGTCCTTGTAGGCGATGAAGACCTGGTAGAGGTTTAAGGCGTTCTTGTTGACGATAGAGTCCTGGACATCCACCATGAGGCTCTTGTGCACTTTGACAAGGTCCTGGTGTCAGAGAGAGAGGTCATTAGTAATGCTTATGTTTTTCAGGTCAAGGACCCCTTAGCTGATAGAGATATGAAGCAGGGACCCCCTCACACACACACACACACACACACACACACACACACACACACACACACACACACACACACACACACACACACACACACACACACACACACACACACACGTATCGTATAACATTGTGCTGCAGATGAAACCAGATTATTCATAGATTTCATAGATAGCTTCATAGACTTCTTTGACAGCACCATCATTGTGTGGCGCTGTGTTGGATTCACGTTACAGTAATGGACTTTCAGACAGTTAACCATTAAACCCACTTGAACTTGGCCTGCTCTTTTTTTCTCCCCCCTACAACAATATTCTTTGCCGAAAATAGACGATCTACAAGCCCACAACACCTTGCTAATGTTCCTCTCTAGGGCTGCTAGGGTTCAAGTGGTTAATGTAAAAAAAAAAAAAAAATCACAATCACACAGAGATTTGGTGGCACCCGTGTAGTAACTCTGAGGACCCCCTAGGGGTTCCATCCAGACCCCCTGTTGGAGACCCCTGCCTCATGTTGTCTCACAACATAATAACATGAGAAAGGCTGGCGGAGAACTCACCGGGATGTTGGTAAAAACTCGGTCGATTTCTGTCACAGAGAGGAACTTGTTCAAAGGAATGAGGAAATACTGCAAGAAAGAAACAGCGGGTGGGGAGATCTCAGCGGGTACATTCATTCAGAACGTTTCACCTCTGTGGTGACTTTGAGATTCACACGTTGAAGATCTTATTAACCACTGTCAAACTGGCGTCCCTAATTCTTTGCAGAGGTAACGCAAATAGACAATCGGCAAGCGTTGCGATGCGCAGTGAGACCCTATTATATTTCAACACATATGGACAAACCCACCTTGACATGAACCCAGAGATTGCACAAATTCTTCGAGACCAAGAGTAGCTATATGGAATGGAAAGGTAATTAAACCCCTCTTTTTCATTTTCCCTCTTAAAATTGCCAAATACAAGGCACAAATACTTAGTTTCCATGCAATCAATTATTTGCATTGGAAAACGATTAGTTACCTATTACTGCTTTTTAAAACGATACGATACAGAGCCAAAACGGTACGATATTTTGCTTTTGCAAACGATATAGTAGCTCATTGCAAATTAAAATAGATTTTTCTATTCATTTACTATATCGTTACACCCCTACAAAATAGCGAAACAACAGCATTGGCCACACCTCCAGGTCTTAGGTCATAAGACCTGGTATATATAAAGGACGACTTCACTCATTTTCAACCTATCTTCATTTAACTGGTCCTCGCTAATAGGTTGAAAATTGGGTGAAGTCGTCCTTTGCGACTCGCAGAATAGGGCCCTGTGAGTTTTGAAAAAGATTATTGTATATATTAATGAATCCATAAAGCCCAGTAGCCTACAGCAGTGGTTCTCAACCTTTTCAGGCCGTGACCTCCATAATAATCATATTTTAACTGGGGACCCAGTTAAAATACCCTGACATCCTGACGAGCACTAAGAGTTGAGGAATTACATTTTGTACACGGTTCTATTGTGAAAATAACCGATCTACATGCTCACAACGCCGCGTGTTGGCGTTGTGAGCATGTAGATCGGCTATTTTCCTCAGATGATTAACTTAATGTGCAACATTGTTTTCTCACTCAACAGTAAACAAACCAACAAAGTTTAAGTGTATAGAGGGTATCTGCACATTTCTAAAATGACAATTTAAGGACTTTTTAATACCTCTAAAATGACAAATTAAACATTGGCCAAATTGTCAAATATTAGAGGCAGAAATTGTGAAAATAGCTGATCTACATGCTCACAACGCCTCGCGTTGAGAGGCGTTGTGAGCATGTAGATCTGCTGTTTTCACAATAGAACCATGTTAAACAAAATGTAATGCCTCATCTTTTAGTGCCTTTGGGGGTCGCGGCCTGAAAAGGTTGAGAACTACTGATCTACAGGTCTCAGTCGCTGGTACATCTCCCAGGACAGCAGAGGAGAACAGAGCTCTATGTACCTTCTCTATGGACTCCAGAGTCTCTGTGTATTTCTCCTCCGTCTGTTTGATCTCCATCAAGCAACAGCTCCTGACATCTCTCTCCACCTGCTTCTGGTGGAAGCACATCAAACATGTGTTTCATCATGACCGCTTCGCTATAGTGGAAGCTTATGGATTTGTTTTGTCTCAATAATTCAACATTAAAGGAGTGTTACTATAGTCAACTTTTTCTTGAAAAACAGATGCTAAAATAAAACTTATGTTTCGAAAATATTTTATAAAAAAATAAGCTTCATATGTGTTTCTATTCAAAAATGACCACAAAAAGCGTAAAATAATGATAAAAATAATCATTTTGGCCATTGTCAGACCGACACTTTGTTTACATTCTAGTCCATAGACTAGGATGTAAACAAAGTGTCGGCCCTACAATGAAAAAGTTGACTATAGCTCCTTTAAGGTGCGCGTGGGTGCGCGCGTGTTCGTGTGTGTGGTGTGGTGTGCGTGTGTGTGTGTGTGTGTGTGTGTGTGTGTGTGTGCGTGTGTGTCAGTCGAATGTTTTACTTTAAGAAAAAGTATCAATATTGAAGTGCTCACATACTCTGTTACAAGTAAAAGTCCAGTATTCAAAATGTACTTGTGTAAAAGTACTAAAGTATTCGTATCAAAATGTACTTACAGTAAGGACCAAAAGTAGAAAGTAATCATTATGTCGAATGTCCCATTTCACAAGTTTTAGAAAACTAGCCCTTACCCGTTCAAAGATATGAGCTCTGAAATGATGTGCAGTGTGTGGGTTATGGGGTGTGCACTGTGCACACAGTATATGAGGGATGGCAAGTAACTTTAACTGGTGCTTACATGATAATATGTAGGAGCGTCAATGTAAGAAATACCCGTTTCGTTTAATGGCTACAGAGATACTGTGTACCGATCTGCATGATTTTTGGACAACATCTGTAACAGGGCCAGTCAGTGACAAACGGGCTTGATCTACAAGCTGGCAAGGGGAGGCTAGACGATGTATCATGTGCGTGCGTGTGCATGTGTGTGTGCGTGCGTGCGTGCGTGGTACCGGTGGTTGGTGATGCTCGGAGGTCTTCATGAGGTCTTCGTAGATCTCTCCACTCTCGTCATCGTAGTCTTCCTCCAGCTTGTAGACCGATGAGTACAAGTCCTCCTCATCCTCAGGGGAATTCTTACTAACACACACACACACACACACACACACACACACACACACACACACACACACACACACACACACACACACACACACACACACACAGTGAGCTTGTAGATTTGCTATTTTCAGGGCGCAATTACACACACACACACACAGTGAGCTTGTAGATTTGCTATTTTCAGGGCGCAATTACGACGCCATCAAGGCCTGCCAAAATTCATTTTGTCGATAAAAATCAACTGTAGATTTAGTCGACTAAAACGACACTAAATCCTTTCAGATGACTAAAACAGGGCTAAAACTCATTTGAATTGTATTCCAAAGACTATCACTAAAACTAAATCTGAATTTGTTGTCAACATCACCTGCAACCACACTCCACCATTACTCACCAACCACATCCCTGCACCTCCTACCTCGGTTGACGGCTTTAAGTGGCAGCTAAAAACCCACTTCTATAACCTTGCCTTTAACTGATCTCAATGTTAACAGTTTTCTTTTCTTTTTTAAGTTATTGCATTGTTTTAACCTGTTTTTTTTTTACATGAATGTAAAGAACTTTGAACTGCATTCATGTCTGAAATGTGCTCTATAAATAAAAGATTATTATTATATAATAATTATTATTATCAGCTTCATAAAGGTCAAAAGTTTCCAGTAGCTTTCAGAATTCATATTTATTCATTTATGTTGGACTTTTGGGCCTGAATTTCAGTGTAAACTAAATCTGAAAATCCATGCATATCTACACAATATAAAACAAAGTGTCCAAAACATTTAGCCAAGTCTAGTTTGTCAACCTATGGATATTTAGAACAAAATTATATACAGTATATGCTCAACACCCCACTGGCAATAAGACTACTATCCATTGAAGAATGTATTACTTCATAAAGGAAGTTCAGCAGTCTTTTCTGAACCAAACAGTGAAACCCATCTCCATTCACTCTTGACTATCTGTCCATCAACGATAGCGCTGTGACAGTCGTCACGTATACACCAGGAGTCCTCCACTGTAGGAGGTGTGTGAACACACCAGCACAGATGTACAGAATTACTCACTTGTTTCCTCTGATGCCATAATGTAGAAACGAAGCCAAAAGCTATATTTTGTGAAGCAAATTGCACGTGAGTTTCTCGACCAGCGGAGGGTGGGTGTCTGGAGTTGCGCTAACACTGCTCAGTGAAGTAATCACGCTTAACCAATGCACACAATCGGCCCATGGAGAGGAAAAGGCTCATACATACTCAATCATGTCCTCCAGATTACTGTAGATGTCTTCATCCTTCAGGCTCTCCTCGGTTGGGAAGGGCCTTGGAATAGAGAGAGAGAAAAGATAATTATCCAGTTACCCCATGGACAGTCTTTTGGGATCAATATAAGTAGGAAAATGAGCCTAGAAGTGACTTAGGGTGGAGTTGTCCTTTAACCGAAAATAAATCACACCTGATAGGGTCCTCCTGCTAACCAATCACAGCGTGTCCTGCGACACTTGGCCAATGGGACCCTGAGCGTACAACAAACTGTGAGCCGTTTGTGCCAAAATGTAGGCCATATCTAGAGACCAGATGTAGGCCACGCTTCAGTTTTCTTTAGCCCCGGACGTTTTTCCCACCAGTTTGGGAACCGGACAAAGCCAGATGTTGGAGCTTAGCTCCTGTTCCAGGAGCACCGCTCAAAAAGAATCATATTTGAACTGGGGATCTCCCTCCCTGACAAGCACTTGGAATTGACATTACATTTAGTTTGACTCGCTTCAACAAATAAATATTGTGAAAATATCTGATCTACAAGAGGATACTCTTTCTTACATCATTTGGCAATTTGGAAAATTTGGTGTGCACACACGTGTGTGTGTGGGGGGGATAATGTGTGACTTACTTGAATCCTGCTTGCTGAGCGATTGCTGTGTAGGAGAGCTTTGAGAGAGTGTCCATCACCTGTTGAAGTGAAGGAGAGGTAATAGTGAATGCTTATAGCAGTCAGTGGTGGAAAATGGTAAGTACATTTACTCAAGTATTGTACTTAATTACAATTTTGAGGATTTTTTACTTTACTGGAGCATACTTTTACTTCTTCTACTCCACTACATCGGCAAATATTGTACTTTTACTCCACTACAATTATCAAGTTAACTTTAGTTAGTAGTTACTAACTAGTAGAATGTTATTACAAAACGTACAATGACCACTATACATTTTGTCCATTTGATAATACTTTTGTAATTTTACTTTTTCAAGTAAATCCGGATTTTTACAGAGTATTTCTACATCGTGGAATTGATACTTTTTGTGCCAGGTATCCCCAAAAATAGCAGATGTACAAATGAGCTTGTAGGTTTTTTTATTTTTTAAATGGCCACGGTATAAGATATGGATAAAGTGGTTAAAATTATTCTTTCTTTCTTTCTTTCTTTCTTTCTTTCATTCTTTCTTTGTTTCTTTCTTTGTTTCTTTCTTTCTTTTTAGTTTTTTTGGAACACACGAGAGAAACGTACACTCATTCACACAATGGTCAGATACATACATACATATACATACACGTGCCATGCACATACACAGAGAATCACTCAAATGTACATACACACGGGTATACATCCATACGCAAACTGCATGCACTTATATCCCAAACATGCAAATACACAGACGACTCAAAATGTACACACATGCTCTCTCTCTCTCTCTCTCTCTCTCTCTCTCACACACACACACACACACAAACACACTGTGCACATATGGTAATAATGTAGGAATAGTGTCATGCGTGCTGTTTAGGGAGATGAGATGAGGCAGAAAGCTCTCGGTAGGGAACGCTCAGAAACACAGAAAGACGGAACCGGAGACACGCTGAGAGATGTGAGAGGGAAGGTGTGATCTCTGTAGGAAGTGGTCATGCTATCCCACTGTTCTTCACCACTCTGCACTGTGTGTGTGTGTGTGTGTGTGTGTGTGTGTGTGTGTGTGTGTGTGTGTGTGTGTGTGTGTGTGTGTGTGTGTGTGTGTGTGTGTGTGTGTGTGCGTGTGCGTGTGTGCGCTCGCAAGCGCATGCACGCTCTCAATCTCAGAAAGAGGCTGAGAACATGTCTCTGTGCGTGTGTATACTGCTAGAAGGCAGCTATTCTGTCTGTACACCGAGGTATACGTATAAGTTAATGTGACACACGCACACATCCATATTATGCTACAAATAAACTTCAACTTCAACTATTTTCACATCCCAGGTTTACTCTTAACAACAGTGGGTGAAATTCTGTGTCGTACTACACAAACTCCCATTGTTTGCATCGTTTCAAGAAATGAGGACAGAAATAGAGAGAAAGAAACAGGAAAACAAGTCACATATAGCCTACTGCAGGGTTCTTCAAGGGGGGGTCCGGGACCCCTAGGGGGTCCTCAGAGTTACTACAAGGGGCTGCCAAATTCTTTTTTTTTTTTTAAACATTAACCACTTGAACCCCAGCATCCCCATTCTGAAGAGATCTTTAGCCAAAAGAAATTGCAGATATACAGTTTTGGCAAAGAGGTTTTATGGTGTAGAGGGGGAAAAAGAGCAGACTAAGTACAGAGTGAAAGGTCGGGTTTACGAAGTATTGACTAAATGTCTGAAAAATACACATTAACAGTTTTACTGCCAGATGTTATTTATTTATTGGGTTTTGTGCCAGCAAAAGCACCTTACCTTTGCGATGTTATTGACAAAGATGTATTCTTTTTTTTTTTCATCATTATTATTTTCTTTTCTCCTTAAATAGGTGTACTTTCGCTATACTAGCAGTAGAGGGCAGCCTCATGCAAGAATTAATGTGAAATGGCCGCGGCTACCGTCCGTCAAGACAGCTCAATCGCTACAGAGCAATAGACCCAGAGAAAATAACAAGGAAGAGTGTTGTTACTCCATTGATGCTAACGTCCAGTGGGTTTTTGAGAGCACTTTTACGGGAGCTGTCTCTACGGTACACACCCGCGCGACCCCTCATCAGTTTACAGACATCAAAACAAGGTACAAAAGAACGAGCCAAAGAACGTACAATTGGCATCGCGCCGCTGGGAAAAATGGGGCGAACGGGAACGTCCAAAGCGGTAAAAGAGTTAACATCAATCCAACACTGATGATAGTGTTGTCTGCTGTCAATGAAGCTATTTAAGGAATCTATGAAAAAGTTTAATCTACAACACAATTTTATACAATATGTAGTGGAGGAGGTCACTGCTTCATCTCCCTCTCAGTACCTTGGCCTGAAAAAAGGTTGAAGATCCCTGGCCTACAGATAAGCTCATTATGAGCAGTGTCAAATGTATACATAAAGGTGCTTGGGTAAAAAGCAATTGCATGAGGCAGATGATAACAGTAGCAGATATAATAACAAATATACATTACATACAGTATGCATACTGTACAAATACACTACTAATTATGTACTGCACAAAGTATACTATGCATAGACTTTCAGTATACTCATATACTACAAATATGTACAATACATATATACGCAGGGGCGTCACACCAAATTCTGGGCCCTGAGTACAAGGATTCACTGCGGGCCTCCCATGAATGGTAACTATTGAAAAATAGCAGATATACAAGCTCGCTGCGAGCTTGTAGATCTGCTATTTTTGAAAAATTGTGAAAATGTGTGCAAGAAACCCATGTTTCCATGTCAGTGATGCTCAAACCTTTTCATGTGAAGGACCCCCAAAATGATATGAACTTGGCCACGGATCCCCATCTCAAAATATTTAGTTCCAGGGACCCCCCCCCATCTCAAAATATTTAGTTCCAGCACGGCACTCGGTGCCGCGCTGTGAGCTTGTATATCTGCTATTTTTCAATAGCTAAAATTACTAGGGCCCCTCCACCTTGGGCCCTAGTAACTCAGTCCCACTTTCCTACCCCTTGTGACGCCCCTGTATATACGTATACAACATTTGTATTCTAACACATACTTAATACTGTACTACACATATTATGGATAACCATGGAGTTCTTCTGCATGTCTTTATATTCGTCTAAAGGCCCCAACAGGCTAGAACGGATAGAAAGACGCCTGGAGCCGCCTGCAGATATCCACATAAACTGGGAGAAATACTGACTACCACTTAGAGAAGTAGAACAGCTCTAATGAGTCCTGAGGGGCCACTCATCACAGACAAGCACACTGACATGTTTCACTTTCACTCTCTTACAATAAATACATGGGCTGAATACTGCAGAGCAGAAATGGGGGGTGGTGGTGGTGGTGGGGGTTTCTATATCCAAGATGCTTGTGTGTTTCACTTCTGGACTGGAGTACACTGCCATGCATTGTTGCATTTCACCCATAGACACAACAATATACAGTAATTAAGACCCTGCATTAAGTTAGCAAAGGGATTTGCTAACTTTTTAATGTCAAGCCCCCCTCAAACCTCATCAAGGCCCTCTGTCCCACTTTAAGGCTTAAAGACCTCATACAGTTTTCGATATGTTATCTATACTATAATTTTGCGAATGTCTGAGTGTCTGTCTGTCTGTCTGTCTGTAACAGCGTTTCTCCTCAGTGGCTGGAGCAATTGATCTGAAATCGCATCACCATTAGCATATGAACACACCTGACATAAATGTGAAGCCCGTTTGTCACTTTCACAAATCGTATGCTGTATATTAGCATTTTTATGGTGTATCTACTATCTATTCTGCATCTAGCATGAGGCACATCTATTCTGCATCTAGCATGAGGCAAAATGTTTAACCAGCTCTGTGTGTGTGTGTGTGTGGGGGGGGGACAGTATCTCTGTAGCCATTAAACGAAACAGGTTTCTTACATTGATGCTCCTACATCATGCAAGCACCAGTTAAAGTTACTTTCCATCCCTCATATACTGTGTGCACAGTGCACATCCCATAACCCACACACTGCACATCATTTTGGAGCTCATATCTTTGAACGGGTAAGGGCTAGTGTTATATATTCTGCAAAAAAATGGTGGTTGACTGAAACAAGTATATTTAAAATGTTTGTTTATCTATTTGCATATTGAATAGATGCTGAATAGATGCGACAATAAACGCAGTTGTAATTTACTACAGCGTTTATTTTTTGCATCTATTCACTATTTACAAGTCACTTGTAAACAAGGTTTACAACATTTCAGCTCATCTCATCAATGGTTTCTTCAGATTCTTGTTGATGATATGAATATGAATATGGATAACAAGAACTAAAATAGGCATGCAAATCCAGCTCGAAAAAAACAAAAACAAATTCAAGCTCTGGATTTGCAGGCCTGTTTAGATATTTAGTGCAAAACATGATCACTCTCATTCTCTTAGTTTCCTGTGTGTGTGTGTGTGTGTGTGTGTGTGTGTGTGTGTGTGTGTGTGTGTGTGTGTGTGTGCGTGCGTGCGTGCGTGCGTGCGTGCGTGCGTGCGTGCGTGCGTGCGTGCGTGCATGCGTGCGTGCGTGTGTGCGTGTTCTGTGGCTTCGCTTCAAACCAGGTGTGCTTGTTACTTTAAATAGTCCTGCTCGCAGTAAACTGATACTATTGCACTGCAAAGACATCTGTATCTTTAACCTTTTACAGAGTCATATATAATTAAGGTGATACTTGTAGCTCAGCAATGAAATGAGTGACCTCTCTGCATTAGTGGTTTCATTCTGCGTGTGTTTATGAAGAAGTGGGTTTTTAAGACTAGGTGACGTGTTGGGATAGAGGTTTTGCATTTCCTTTTCAAAATATGGCATGTTTGCACATGGCTGCATCTTGCTGTCTGATGGATGTTGTGTGCAGTGGTGTAAAGTAACTAAGTACTTAAGTACAATTTTGAGGTATTTTTACTTTACTGGAGTATTCAGTGTTCTCAGAGGAAAATATTTTACTTTTACTCCACGACAATTTGAAAACTATGGTTACTTTGTAGATTTTTATTATTATTACAAAACATATTAACCACTTCAGCTCTATATACATTTCGGCCATTTGAAGATAGCCCATTAACAAGCTTGCAATGCATCGCATTGTGAGCTTGTAGATCTGCTATTATCAAAGGATATTTTATACATTTCATACATTTGAAAACCTTTGAAATGGGACATTCAGGCATAATAAGTACTTTCTACTTTTGGTACTTTAAGTATATTTTTATACCAATAGGTTTGTACTGTTACTCAAGTGAAATTGAATTCCGGACTTTTACTTGTAACAGAGTGTTTCTACATTGCAGTGCCACCTGCAACAGGTGACTGTATGTCAAGAGATCTTTTAATTGATAATAACTAGTAATTCTGCCAATTATATATTTTTAAGTACGGTAATTTATTTATTTGACAGGGACAGAGAGGGCATCAAACTATTCATTTATACGTCGCCGTACGATACTGCCGCGTGGCGATCTATACTCACAACGCATCACATTGCGACACTTTGTGAGTTTGTAGATCGGTTATTTGAGCCATTGTTTGACTCACAAGCGCTGCTGAAGGAAGCTGGTGGCTCAAAGACCACCTCAAAGGTTTGTGTGGTCTGAGGAAGATCCGCTGCCTGCATGCAGCGTCGCACACACACAGGAAGGAAAGGAGAACGTTGGGGGTGGGGGGTGGCACAATGGCAATTTATTTTATAAATGAGTTGTCAAATACCGGTACATGCATATCGTCACTGTCGAGCAGAAACCTCGTATCTCCAAGTTTCAAATTTGTATGTTTTAGTAAAGAAGTGCTTTACTTTGCGAAAAAATGTACACGCTTGAAACTTGGACATACGAGGTTTCTGCACGACAGGGACGGTGTGTGTGTGCGCGTGAGTGTGTGTGTGTGTGTGTGTGTGTGTGTGTGTGTGTGTGTGTGTGTGTGTGTGTGTGTGTGTGTGTGTGTGTGTGTGTGTGTATGTACAGTGTGTATGTACAGTATATATATATGTATGTATGTATGTATGTACTGTATGTATGTACCGGTATGTATGTATGTATGTAGTATGTATTAATTTGTCTGCTCAGGAAATATAATTTATACTGAGAAATAACCCTTGTTCTTTCCTCTTTCTCTCATTGCATCTCTCTCCAGGGTCCTATGCAGTGTACAGGCCTGGGGCCCTCCGTGTACAGGCTTGGGGAAAGGCCTATGGCTACCCTGTCAGTTATGCAGTGAGTGACTAATGCTCAGTCTATGGGTGAGACCTACTGTAGCACGCCAAGAGTTGGACAGGCTTGGGATGTTTATTCCGGTATGTACGGGAAGAGATTTCCAAACCGCATCCATCCCCAAATACTGACATATTTGTCTTAATTATCAAGAAGAGGTCTAATGACACCTGTGGATCACAGTCACCATTGCCAGTCATCTATGACAGGGGTTTTCAGCGGATGGTCCGTGGACCATCGGTGGTCCATGAAGGTATTTGTTTTTATCGACCACTAGTTGAGAAACTGCACTAAATGCCTGGTGACGTTATGATGATGCGTCAACGTTGTAAGTTACTGGGAAGTCGTACGTGAAGAACTTACACAGAAAAGGGAGCAAGAATCTCAAGGGAAAGTGTACCCGATTGACTGAGTCATAACCTTATTCCTGGCCCTCTCCATGGGCGCCGCCATTGCCTTTTACAGAGTTCTTCTCTGTGTGCTGCTTCGTTCAACATCTTCTCACTTCCTCCCTAGTAGTAACGTAGTGAACAGGGAATCGTGTGTTGCCAGATTTAGCCAAAGAAGGCTTATTTTCCAGGTCTATCAAAATAAGCCCCATAGAAGAAACTAGGCTCAGTTTTACTACTTTTACTACTACTACTACTCGGCTATCTGAAAATAGCAGATCAGCAAGCTCACAATGTGTCACATTGCGTTACATTGTGAGCTTGTAGATCTGCTATTTTAAAAAGAATATTGAGCAAAGATTTAGTTGGGAATATTGATGTTAGGAAGGCAGAGAACCATGATACCTCACCCGCTCTATTTAAACCCAATCAAATAAACTCAGAAGCCTTTGTACTTCTTTGAAAAATGAAGTAATGAAGGCATGAATGAGTGCCTCAGCAGCAGTGTGTGATAGGCTGGGGCGAAGGGGGGCAATGTTGTGGCGATGAAAGAAGGCAGTAATAGTGATCTGATTGACATGGGACTGGAAGGAGAGGCTGGGATCCAAGATGACACCAAGGTTGCGGACTTGGGTGGAGGGAGTGACAATGGAGCCGTCAATGTTGAGGGAGAGGTCATGAGTGGAGCTGGTGAGGGAGTCTGGGCCAATGATTGGGATTTCAGATTTATTGCAGTTTGTCTGCAAACTTCCTTGGCCCAGACTCCAATGATTGGCCATGCAGACTCCAATGACTAGGATTTCATTCACTATAGCACAACATGCTGAACTGAAAGAAGAATTTAACACTAACAGTCTGTGCTAGAAACAGTCTGGCCAACCTATCGGTAAATAGCCTCATAGCAGTTTGTATTGTCTCACACTTTGACAGAGACCGGCGTTGTGGTATGGTCTACTATGCAGATCACACAAGGGCCAGTAAACTACTGTAATCTCTGTTCTCTTTGGAGAGGTTCAAGTGGTGCAGCAGTTTGCAGAATAAAGAATAGCAGAGGTAGACTGACCTCTCTCTGGTCATTCAATCGTTTTATCTCTGCTTCTGGTCAAACTGAATTAAATACAAGTATTTACTTTTGGAGGTATGAACTAAGCACGCGCGCGCGCAGCTGCACGAGCGCACGCAGGCAGGCACGCACGCACGCACGCACGCACGCACACACACACACACACACACACACACACACACACACACACACACACACACACACACACACACACACACACACACACACACACACACACATATGGGGATCTTTGGGACATACAGTACGTATGTATTCTATTATGTATGCTGTCTGTATGCCTCACAGTGATCTGAATCTGTATAGACAGGGGACAAATATCTATTATATATTATAATAGAGTAAAGATTATTGAACTGAATTGTAAAGTTCATGTAATAAAACGAATACCATAGACAGAGAATAGGATAGAATAGAATAGAATGGAATGGAATGGAATAGAATAGAATAGAATAGAATAGAATAGAATAGAATAGAATGATTGACTGTCTCAAGATCAATGGCTTTCCATAGCAAGGAAGATATCATTGCTGTCAGCTGGAAAAAACGGGGGAAAATAGCAGATCTATAAGCTCAAAACACGGCGCGATGCAAGGCACTTTGAGTTTGTAGATCGGCAATCTTTGCTCCTTTTGTGTGTGCCCAACACAGAATTCTTTCATTATGGGGTCTTTGATGTTACCTTTCCAAAGTCCCGAACATCAAACAGGTCAAAGGCCTCAAATAGGTCGATTTTCTTCATCCCAAACACCTCACAGCACGACGTCAGGAACGTCCGGATGTTCTTCAAGCACAGGAACTGTATCAAACAACAACAACATGCACTTTTAAAATGTTCCTAACATTTTTAAATAAAACAAATAAACTGTGAAACATTAACATTTCACAGGCTCTAGTATCAAGTTCTCTTCAGGTTTTTCCACAATTTGTGAAGTAGGAGTAATGACACCAGACTTTCAGTTTGACATGGGGGGAAACTCATATGGTCCCTTTGCTCCTCCCCATTATAGTTGGCACTGTGCCATGGTTGTGATGATGCATGTTTTGCCCAACAACGACGTGCCAGCCAAAACACTCACTCAGTCACCCTGTTCCTTACTCTTTCACTCAGTCATCATCGCACACGCACACGCACACACACAGTAGAAGAACAGTAAGACTACCGTATTTACTAAATCACATTAAATGCATCATTGTATAGCACTCAAATCAAATCAAGACAAAAGTGCAAGCATGAGAGTGACCAAATTAAACAAAAGTAAACCTGCATGTTATGCAGACTGATGGCTCATGGGGAATAAAATATGTCTTGTTTGTGTTTCTCCTGGAATTGGTTGCAGCAGTGACAGAATTTGGAGTGAAAGGTATGGGTATTGTCCTGTAGAATCTAGTTGGTTTTCAAATATTTTTATGTCAAGGACCCCCACGTTAATAATATATATTTGGCCGCAGAGATCTGAAAAGCTTTCGCACCGTGTTAAAACTTTTGAAATTATTACATTTTCAAAATGAGTATAGCAGATCCAGAATCTCACAATGCATTGCAACGTGACACGTTGCTAGCCTGTAGGTCGGCTATTTTCGAACAGCCAAATTACAAACTGGTTAAAATATTCCTCATTTGGCTGCATGGGACCCCAGAGAACCCCCTCAAGGAACCCAGGTTGGTGCCCGGACCCCACATGGAGAACCACTGATCTAGTTTTTGTAGGGTATGTTTTGTACAGGCTGTTTCCTGGGGTTACATGTCTCCATTCCGACATGTCTCCTTTCCGACATGTCTCCATTCCGACACTAACCGTATCTCTAACCCTAACCCTAAACTTAACCTCTATGGAAGTGTTGCCACTCCGACAATAAGAAGTCAATGTCGGAGTGGCGACATGTCTGAATGGAGAGCAGTCAACGTTTCCTGGCCAATGCCCATCGTTTCCCCCTGCTATTCTATAGGTGTTGCACCCCTCCAGTTTCTTGTTCTTTCTTTCTGGAAAACAAGAGAAACGATGGAACGAATTTCACCCCCTTCTTTTACACCTGTAAAGTGATGTGACAATAAAGTTTATTTATTCTGATTTGTTTGATTCTGACGTGGCCCTGCGTACGCATATTGCCATATTGACGTGCGTGCGTGGTGGCATACTGCAAGCCGATATTCACAAACTTCCCCTGTCCTATATTTTGAAGTGAAACCAGAAAGTGTTACTCTACTCAGTGGAGCCACAGCAAACTGCACTACTTTCACTATATGTATGTGATTGGCATGGCCCTGTATGATGACATATTGATGATGTCAGTCTTGCCCAAATATGGATAATCTGAGATTCTGAATCTGAGAATTCCACAGGCACGTAATCCTTGTGATCGTCCTCCTGAATTGAGTCGGCTGAAAAGTAGACTCTCTCTTCTGTACAGGTAGATAAGTCAGCCAAGCATATACCGGTATGGTTGATTTCTCGGATGTCATTGTTCAGAGGAGTGTATACAGTGCCTTTGAGAAGGTTGTCTTTGTCGATACGTCCATTTTGCAGGTCAGGAAAGGTGTGTGAAATCAGAGTACCGGTATTCAGATCCTTAACCAAGTGAACACGGGCCAATTTTGTTTGTATTCACCTTATTGCTGGGCTTCTCCAGGGCACCGCCTCTTAGAGGGTGCACCACTGAGTTTTTCTCTGTGTGCTTCATTGTCTCCACCAGCCGAAGGCTGAGGGAGAGTATGTTTTCCCCTCCGTCCGTGTGTCCGTCCGTGCGTCCGTGCGTCCGTCCGTGCGTCCGTGCGTCCGTGCGTCCTCGCAGTTTGTGAACAGCTAATCTCAGTCACCGTTGGCCCGATCGCTGCCAAACTGAGCACACACACTCCCTGGATGCCAATCTAGAACCTCTGCCCCACATTTTTCAAATCAGCCTCATGGTGGCGCTATAACAGGCCGATTTGTGTGGCCTGGTTGTTACCAGCTAATCTCCGGCGCCGTTGGCCCGATCGCTGCCAAACTGAGCACACACACTCCCTGGATGCTAATTCAGAACCTCTGCCCCACATTTTTAAAATCAGCCTCATGGTGGCGCTATAACAGGCCGATTTGTGTGGCCTGGTGGAGACCTGTGCTCGGAAGAGCACTGCTTCTAGTTCAATATATTTTCACTTCCTACCTAGAAAGGAAGTTTTATCACTTTGGCTATTTGAAACTAGCAGATCAACAAGCTCACAAAGTGTCACATTGCAGCACATTGTGAGCTTGTAGATGTGCTATTTTCAAAAAGGAAAAAGGAAAATAGTTCTTGCGTGCACAAGAATGTCTGCACTGAGCGCCAAATGGTTTGCGAGATTATCTGCGGACACACACACACACACACACACACACACACACACACACACACACACACACACACACACACACACACTGTGTGTGTGTGTGTGTGTGTGTGTGTGTGTGTGTGTGTGTGTGTGTGTGTGTGTGTGTGTGTTTCAATCATTTATTTATGTCCACATAAGAGTACAGTACAAGGACACAAATATTACAAGGTGCTGTAAATAATGTACAGTCGACACATCCTGGACAAATATCCAATACCCACACATCATTCAAGGGTACAAGTAGCAACGCCTTCGCCATATATGGCGACTACCGATAGAAGAGATTGCACAGAATTTTGCAATTAAGCTGTTTAGCTGCTTTTTTTTGGCATCCCAAGTTGTTGAAAGCCTCTTAGAACCAACCTATGTACATGTCCCAGGCTGCCAAAGATGAACATGAATAGATTGCACCTATAGCCTAGCTCTGTGATGATTCGTAGGAGCGGCTGGTATTTAATGACTTTAGTCATAAAGACTTCCTCTAAACTAGAATCAAAGGTACAGGCCAGTTCAACAATGGAAACTGATTTGTCTCCTTCATTGACAACAACAACATCTGGTGCATTAGCAGAGAGATGAGCAAAGATCACTCACACACACACACACACACACACACACACACACACACACACACACACACACACACACACACACACACACACACACACACACACACACACACACACACACACACACACACACACACACACACACACACACACCAGTACCTAGGAGGCTTACCTCCAAGGTACAACATGGTTAAAAAGAACATAATCATGGCTGTGAAGAACAAATTGTAGCTTCCTCACCAAACAGCATGCATTGGCACAGATAGCACTTGTGACCTTGTCACATCACTGTCTTCCACACACACATAATCAAGCCAAGGCTTTGAAAGATGACAAACTCTGGACTTAATAATTTGATAGTGTGTGGTAATACGGGCTGCAACCAGACTGTGTTTTTGCGGAGGATGTGAGCACAGATAGGCTGCTCTTTATCAGAGCCCCTCATCGTGGAGACGCCTGTGATTGCTCAATCGCTCGCCCTCCCCGGGGACCTCTGTGTCTGTGGAGGAAGTGGATGAGCGTGGTCTAGTAGTAAATATGCACTGGGTTCTCAACGTGAGGTCCAGGGCCCCCCCCGGGAAGGCCCTTGAGGTGTGCAGCAGCAAAATGGTTGATACAGTATTTATAGGCACTGTAACTCTGAAAGTGAACACATGGAACCAAATGGACCCTTACGGGTGAATTTGGTTCCTGTCACAGTCACAGACTTTGTCATTGATTGTAGTTTCTAGGTCTTGTGTTTCTATGTATTTTGTTCCCCCCGAGCTATTCATCTAATGTACACTTGACAGTTGACACAATAAGCCACCACATTTTCACAACTTTCATCTAACTACATTGCAAAGTAGAATACTTTTCATGTAACTTTCACTAGCCCCCCAAAAAATAAATTGCTCCAAGGGCCAAATGGAAGGTCCCCAGTTGAATACCCATGGAATAGCCCATATTCAACGGGGTGGCATTTCATTAACTTAATGGCAAGATGGCCACCGTGTGAATATGGTCTTAAAGTCATATCAAATGGCGATCCATGGCTTAATGCATATCAAATGGAACTGAGTCAAACAAAATATAATGCCTCAACTCCTACAATTCCAAGTAGTGCTTGTCGTGGTAGGTTGTCCCCACAGTTCGAATATGATTATTTGGGGGGGTTCCCTGTTCAAATATGATTATATTTGGAGGTCCCAAATATGATTATTTTTGCGGGGTCACAGATTGAAAAGGTTGAGAAAATGAGAACTACTGCCCTCCTAGGCTACCAAAAATAAAAAACTAAAGTTTACAGCTGTAGCCTAGCTGTAAGATGGTCTGCTCTAGCTGATGATATTTTAGCATTTTGGTTAGGAATGCTTCCACTAAGCTGTAATCGAAAGCCAACCTCGAGAATGAATGTTTTCGTTAACAACAAAGACATCAAGGCTGTTTGCTGAAATGTTAGAGAACACAGAATCATCATTGCGGGTAGACTAGACCCGCTCGACGACTATGAGCCACGGCGTAAAAAGAGAGATGCAGTTTCGTGCAGTCCAGCATTTTAGAATAATTTAACTATTCTTGCAAAAACCTTATCGGTAGTAAAGCCTATAGAAATATAGGGACCTACCTGTAGTATGACTGCTGTGCTCATAATGAAAGGGATAGCCTATAGTAACCACTTGAACACCCCCCCCCCCCCCCCAGACCAAGTACAGAGCACACTCAGGTCTAGTCTCAAGGATTTTAGCGGATAAGTAACTTGAAACTGAAACTGAAAGAGTGAGTTTCTCTACTTGAACATAGTTTTTAAATGATTATTACTGATCCAGCCACAGGATTCTTGAGAAGTAAATATTTGGAATCATGACATATAGGCTACTGTAAATCAATTTTTTATGGTCTCTTTATGGGTCCCAGCTGGCAAAGCTAAACACAAAGTCAAGCCAAGCCATCTGTCTCTATATAATTCTGTCTGTAGTTTTAATTCATCCGATACACAGTCAAATCCAGAGAGTAAATTTTATTCTTAAATGAACCGTAAGGATCATTCAATTATAGGGCAATTATAGGGCAAGTACAATTGTGACATTTATTCAACTTAATTTAATTTGAATTAAAGGAGCTATAGTCAACTTTTTCTTGAAAAACGGATGCTAAAATAAAAATAATGTTTCGAAAATATTTTATAAAAAAATAAGCTTCATATATGTGTTTCAATTAAAAAATGACCACAAAAAGCGGAAAAATAATGATAAAATAATCATTTTGGTCCTTTGTTTACATTTACAGGGCCCGTAAATGTAAACAAAGGGCCAAAATGATTATTTTATCATTATTTTTCCGCTTTTTGTGGTCATTTTTTAATTGAAACACATATATGAAGCTTATTTTTTTATAAAATATTTTCGAAACATTATTTTTATTTTAGAATCCGTTTTTCAAGAAAAAGTTGACTATAGCTCCTTTAAGCTTAGAGTTTAAAACGTTAAATCTTTCCCAGGGTCCCACATGGATAGGGGGTCCATGGGACCTAAAAGACGTCAGTTTGTAGGTCTAATGCTCAGGGGTTTGTATAAATAGCAGTTCTGACTCTGAGGGCTATTTAATCACAGCACGCTACACCACACTGCTTCCATTACCTCCGCGCCTGTATTGTCACTCTGCAGATCTCAGGTCAGAGGGGCACAATGAATGAAGTGGCCATTTAAAATCTGGGGCCCCTTGATGCACATGGCTCTCTCAACCATACACAGATATGCCCTATAGCTGCAGGCAACGACAGTCCATTGTTCAGCAGCAACTTATACTGTATGGCCTTGGTCTTCATTCTATAACAGCTGCATGCAGGCCACTAATGTACTGACACAGCACATATGAGATAGGCTATAATATAGATAGAGGATATAGTTATTAACCACAGTAAACCTGGAACGCCTATTTTGAACATGTCATCATAGGTAAAAAATAAAAAAAACTATAATTATTAAAAAAGAAAAGAAAAAAAAGAAATACAGAAGAATATAGAGACAATAGCAGATTTAATTACAACTACACAAAGTGTCGCGTTGCGAGCTTGTAGATAAATAAATAATAAACGGGTTTATATGACTTACTCAGATAGAATCTCTGGTCTCGTGGCATTTCTTACGCAATATAGGTTGGTAGATTTAGCTTCTCACAAAACATCTTCTTTTCAGTTTCAAGAAGCTATAGGATGTTTCCTGATGCAGGAGATATACTGTGAGTGTTTTCATCATGCGATAAAGGGATATTTCACTTTAAAAAAAAGTCATCGTTTTATCGTCTACTTTCAGGCTTTTGGGAGCACTCAGAACAGCTTTTAAATTGCTTGTTTCAGTATGTCGATATTTGATATTTGTTTTATCAGACACGCCCCCTTCCTATACAAACCCCCATTGTAACTTCACACTCCATTTTAAGCATGATAGATTCATCGAAAACACCCGTCCTTGGTTCTGGTGACTCATAGGCCAACTGCCCTCCTAATAGGTGAGCTGGCCGTGTTTTTTCTATTACTTTTTTCATTTATTTTCAATAATTATTTTGGAAAAAAAAAAAAAAAAAAAAATACAAATTATAATCCAAATAAAAAATGTAATAATAACTGACAAAACACAACCAGCTCATGGAGGGTAGTATGAGTCACCAGAACCAAGGACGTTTTTTTCAATGAATCTATGGTTAAAATGGAGTTTGAAATTACAATGGGTTTGTACAGGAAGGGAAGGGGGCGTGTCTGATAAAATGAATATCATAAATATCAATATACTGAATCAAGCAATTAAAAAAAACTGACCCTGATGGTGTCCCCAAAAGCCTGATTAGACAATAAAATTAAAAATATGTATATTTTTTTATATTTTTTTTAAAGTGAAATATCCCTTTAAAGTACCTGGCACCAGCAGTACAGCAGTGATAAGGACTAACACATCTGCTGTGTGTGTATTAGAAAAGTTTGCCATCATACATCCGAACCTTCTCTTCTTGCAGTAGTAAAAACATGAAATCTCAGAAATGGCTGCACAGACATGAAATAGTGCAAACACAGACAGGCTTTACGCTACACGTGTTGCACGGCTGCAATCTCAGCGCTAAGCAAACTGCGAGCCTCTGTACAAACACATTAGTGTGTCTGTGTGTAACTAAGGGGTGGATCAAAGTCAGGATTTTATCAGGCCTCTCCAGTGGCGATTGGAGGGGTTCTGGGTATGTGGTTTTGGTCCAGGCTTGGGACCATTCCCCTGGGCAACCAATACAAAGGAAGTTTATGAATTCCCTTGTTTAGACTACACTCATGCTGGATGTTTGATTACAATAGATGTTTCAATCTAGTTTTATGTCATTACAACAACCTTATTGCACAATGTTTTGGTCGCTATTTCTTTATGTGTATTTCCTGAGGAGCATTTTGGGTTTGCCTGCATGTGAATAAAGTCTGCAGTACAAATGGATTTGATTGGTCAAGCCTTCGGATGTTCAGAAAGATCTTTTTCACACAGTGCCAGAGCAAAGCCAGGCATGGCCTTGTGTTCGCAGCCCTGCAACATGGATAGCAGCAGTGGTGTAAAGTAACTGTAAAGTTTTGAGGTATTTGTACTTTACTTGCGTTTATTTCCACTTTTCAATAGGCCTACTTTTACTTCTACTCCACTACATCTCAGAGGAAAATATTGTACTTTTACTCCATTACAATTATTTGAATACTTTAGTTATAGACTAAACTTTTACTTGTAACAGAGTATTTCTACATTGCAGTATTGATACTTTTACTTAAGTACAACATGTTTGTACTTTTTACATCACTGGATAGCACATGATGCATGGCAAAACCAATATACTAAATCTAAAACATCCTGTAGTGTAGACTGAACTTAAAAGACAAATATTAACTGGCTTTAAAAGAAGAAGAAAAAAGAGAGCACTTTCACACTCAACTGAAAGTGAATTTGATGTTTGAGTGTTCATTCAAGTTAAAGTTGTACTATGTAACTTTTTTTATAAAACAAATCTTAAAATTCTCCTAACTATTAAATCACAAAAGTTTTAGAAGATCCGCGCCGTGAATTTCAGCCTGTAAAGCCTTCTCTGTATGTAAACTGAGATCCTTGCCGTGGACCGGATCTCGCGCCAAAATTGCGTCATCACACTACCGGCCAATCACAGTGAGGGTTATACAACTGCCGGCCAATCACAGCGCATCTTGAAGTGGGGTCGCTATGGCAGCCATATTTGTTGTCGCCCGTTTGTACCATCCCTTCTCTAGGTAATTTTGCCTACCAGGCAGGGTGAAGGAGTCCTATCTCTGGAATTACTGAACGCACAGGAACAAGGGACCCCTTAAAAGATAGATCTCAGCGAGGTGGAGGCAGACGCGGGGGTCTGAAGGTACGAAAAACGTCCGAAAGACGCGGACGCGACCGCGGTTTGCTATAGGGCTAATGACCACTAGTTGGGCATCTTACACAGTATGGCTTTAACAGAATCACTGGCACACTGGAAGTGTGACAGAGAGATTCTATATTTTAAAATAAAATATTGTTTTAAATGTGGTCACCCAATTTGTAGCCAATTACATCCTGCACATAATTTTACATTCATTAAAAAACTTTGACTGGGGAGGGAGTCAGGGGGGTACGTGGGTTATTGCTTTTTGGTGGCGTGTCATTAAAATGAATGTTGACGTGAAACACTGACTAGAAAATAAAAACATGGCACTTCATTTCAAAAAGGTTGCTGACCCCTGCCCTGGCCGCCTAGGGTCAGGGGTCGTTTTTGAAATGGCTCAATGGCTCATCATGGTTGATATACAAAACAAAGGTTTTGGTATCAACATAGCCTACTTTAAGTATAGGCCTACCAAAAGTAGAAAGTAGACCTAATCATTTCTGTATAGCCTACAGAATGTCACGTTTCAGCTTTTCAAATGTAGGCCTACAAAGATCATTTGAAATAGGCTAGCCGATCTACATTATGTAGATCTGCTATTTACAAATGGCCAAAATGTATAGACCTATGCTATGGCTGTGTATGTTTGTAATAATAATCTAAAATCTACTAAGTATAAACTAGTAGCTAAAGTTGACAAATAAATGCAGTGGATTCATTTAAAAGTTTAATATTTGGATCCGAGATGTAGTGGAGAGTAGAAGTAAAAGTATTGGAGATTGGAAATAGGCCTACACAATTATCTAGGCCTACAAAATCATAGTACAGTTAAATGTACTTTATTAGCCTACTTTACACCGCTGCACTCTTTATAATAGGCTACAACAGTTAAGTGGATGAGACGGTTAAGTCAGTTGAGTGGATAAGCGTCATTAACTCCGTGTGTGAGAGAGAGAGAGAGAGAGAGAGAGAGAGAGAGAGAGAGAGAGAGAGAGAGAGAAGCCCAGAGAAATAGTTTACTTTACCTGTGACATCTGCGGTCTGAGATTGATCTCCTTCAGGTTGATAGTGCGAGGTCTGAGGTTGTTGAGGAGCTGGCAGAGCAGCACGCCGTCCCTCAGGGTCTGCGCCAGGTCGAACACCTGTGCCTTCTCCCCCGTTACGCGGTGGTTTGCCGGGAGCACGTTGCAGCTGATCAGCCACAGCGCGCACTGCCTCCAGTACTCCATCATGTGAGGCAGTGCGAGGGGAAATGATAACGATATAAGAAACACCTAGTTTGTGCGTCTACTTGAAATCCGCGAGTGACATCGCGAACTGCACACACAGAAGGACGAAAGTTGTTGTTATGACCGCGTCGTGTGCGCTCCAGCTCCACTGACACAGAGTAGGGCTAGTAGTGAGAGAGGGCGCGCTACAGCGCAGCGCTCCGTGCGTCGAGTGGGCTGGATGCTGTCACTGTCACCCCTTCCTCAGCTCTTAACTTCCTCAGTCTCCACCTCTACGTTCCTCTGTCAAAAGAATACACGGAAATCAGATGCATCCAATGTTGAATACTTGAATTATAGGATGTTTTTAGTTTAGATAGGCTAAAGGCGAGCCTGCATTTGCAGCACTCTGGCTTGGCTTGTGTATTTAAATATAGACCCTTTGTTGACAGCCCCCCCCCCCCCCCACACACACACAGCCGGGCCCACCTTATTGGTGTGTTGCCAATAACCTAACATTTTAAAGCCTATGCTATTTTATTGTATGAGAACTTGCAGCCCAAACAGAATCAGTATAAAGCAAGGTATTCCCATAAAGGCTTCGGCTCTCAGCTGACATTCCAAGTGGATTTAACAACTTCGAAAAGAAAACATCAGAAGCCTAGTGTGTGTGTGTGTGTGTGTGTGTGTGTGTGTGTGTGTGTGTGTGTGTGTGTGTGTGTGTGTGTGTGTGTGTGTGTTTGTGTGTTGGGGATTCTGGGGGAAACGAAATCCCCATGCTTTCAGTAGCTAGAATCACATGTAATAATGAATAGACAGACAGACAGACAGACAGACAGACAGACAGACAGACAGACAGACAGTGAGACAGACAGACAGAGACAGGCAAGCAGACAGGCAGGCAGACAGACAGACAGACAGACAGACAGACAGATGACATAAACACAGGAAGGAAACTAATTGAAGCTGGTTGAGGAGATCTCTTGTCATACATTAATAGGCCTACTGGCTACTGCAGAGCCAGATGTTTCCTCATGCCGGCTCCTGAACTTGAACCTATATTAAGAGTCACTGAGCTACACAACACCACACATATAGGTTACCTCTTACCTGTGAATTGTTCATAGGCCTAGTATTATGGCAAATAGACAACACCAAGACCATATGCAGCAAGTCAAGCCAATTGTCACTGTTATACACTCAAAGGGATTTACAGCAAGTAGACATCCTAAAATAATCCGATAATATATTGTAGGCCTAATGTTAAATTATATACTGTATATTCACTTTGATTGTGTAGGCCTATAGTTTCCCTTGAATGTTCATGCATGTGATCAAAACAGCCATATGCTCAAACCTTTTCCGCCTCAAAATAGAATGCTTAGTTTTTTGTTTTGTTTTTATAAACTAACAATTGTTTACTTTAGTTTAAGGCATAAAAATAATACTCTAGAATGTATGTTTAAAAGCAAGTAGCCTAATTTAATTTCAGCAGGGTATTGATAGGCCTAGGCTATTTCCAGGGGAGACGGAGACCTGACACCGCTGGATATCACCATGCATATCACCTATAATCTGGATATCACCATGCACCTATAATCTGGATATCACCATGCATATCACCTATAATCTGGATATCACCATGCATATCACCTATAATCTGGATATCACCATGCACCTATAATCTGGATATCACCATGCATACCACCTATAATCTGGATATCACCATGCACACCTATAATCTGGATATCACCATGCATATCACCTATAATCTGGATATCACCATGCATATCACCTAAACAAATGGATAGGCAACCACATAAGGAACACTTTTGTTTTGACTGACTATAAGCATTACAAAATTAGAGTGATTTTTTTTTTCTTTTTTTCCCGATAATCTCCTGTCCTGTCCCTCATAGTCCAGTAGCCAGCCCATAGAGCCCCATTGTGAACCCGGACATTATGAGTACCCTAAAATTTTATGTTAGAAATGTTGAGTATGGGTCCCCAGCAGTGATAAACTACCGGATGCTAACTTGCATATGTTGGGCAATTTTCTTAATTAGCATAATTAGATTAAATTAGCATAATCACCTATAATAATGGAAAATATGTCAAAAACTGATTGGACGATTTGAACAATATTGGAGTGGTTTTGGGGGTTATTGAGGATGCTGAATCCATTTCTGACATTTTCTAAATTCAAAACAGCCGTTTTAAACCGGAAATGGCCATATACCAACTTAAATTGGGATGATTTTGATACTTTTTTGTTGATTTTGATTATGAATTAAGTTATAAATGTGGTTATTTATATGCTTATAGATTATCTGCATTTCAAAAGCAAAATATAGACAATCCACACAAATTATTAGAACAATGACTGCCACAATAGCCTATCAAAAATAGTCACTTCATCATTTGGAAAATCAACAAAAAAGTATCAAAATCATCCCAATTTAAAGTTGTACTATGTAACTTTTTTTATAAAACAAATCTTAAAATTCTCCTAACTATTAAATCACAAAAGTTTTAGAAGATCCGCGCCGTGAATTTCAGCCTGTAAAGCCTTCTCTGTATGTAAACTGAGATCCTTGCCGTGGACCGGATCTCGCGCCAAAATTGCGTCATCACACTACCGGCCAATCACAGCGAGGGTTATACAACTGCCGGCCAATCACAGCGCATCTTGAAGTGGGGTCGCTATGGCAGCCATATTTGTTGTCGCCCGTTTGTACCATCCCTTCTCTAGGTAATTTTGCCTACCAGGCAGGGTGAAGGAGTCCGTATCTCTGGAATTACTGAACGCACAGGAACAAGGGACCCCTTAAAAGATAGATCTCAGCGAGGTGGAGGCAGACGCGGGGGTCTGAAGGTACGAAAAACGTCCGAAAGACGCGGACGCGACCGCGGTTTGCTATAGGGCTAATGACCACTAGTTGGGCATCTTACACAGTATGGCTTTAAGTTGGTATATGGCCATTTCCGGTTTAAAACGGCCATTTTGAATTTAGAAAATGTCAGAAATTGATTCAGCATCCTCAATAACCCCCAAAACCACTCCAATATTGTTCAAATCGGCCAATCAGTTTTTGACATATTTTTCATTATTATAGGTGATTATGCTAATTAAAGCTAATTATGCTAATTAAGAAAATTGCCCAACATATGCAAGTTAGCATCCGGTAGTTTATCACTGCTGGGGACCCATACTCAACATTTCTAACATAAAATTTTAGGGTACTCATAATGTCCGGGTTCACAAATTGCCCAACATATGCAAGTTAGCATTCACTTTCTGGCTACTAGACTATCAAGGTATTTCGAGGTAATAACAGCACTAGTGGAAACTAAAGCCTGTCTTCAGTTTACTGCTCAGTGTTTAGATCCGGTCTAGAGCCCGCCTACGCGTAACCGGTCATTTACACCACCGAGTCTGGCCGTATCCGCTCTAGACAGGATCCGCAAACTTGCAAAGTGAATAGTCTTATTTTCGAGGCAAACTTCCGGGGAAGACAGAAAAAAAAGCACGCACGCCGGAAAAGGAATGGTAAAAAAAAAAAGGAGAAGCAGCCGAACGGTCAAAACATAAACACAGCAGCCAGGCAGCCAGTCAGTCTGGTCTCACTACGACACCACCAGAGCCACAACGCTGCCTGCTGCTACCTTGTTGCTCCATCCAAAAAAAAGTGTGCGTTTTCCAGGACGCTTTATTTATGCACCCGCCGTTCCTCATGCCGTGTGCTTTCCAGCAGAGCTTTAACAGCCGAGGAGGCACTTAGCCGCCGAGCTGCTAAAGTGTAGCGTTAAAGGCGAAGACAATAAATCTGCAGCAACAAAGATTAAGGAAAGTAACGCCTCGCCACCGGGCCTTCCTCCTTCTTCCACCAGAGAGAGAGAGAGAGGTAATGTTGGTTAGCCTGCGTGCTAGCAGCATGCTAGCTGGCTGCAAAACACCGATCCGCGTGCTGTTGTTGACAACCTAAATGTCAGTTTTAGCTGTCTGTCTGCACTGTCAGTTAGCAGCCGTGGACAACGACATGTTTTTATTTAATTTTGTAGTCTCTGTGTCGTTTTTCTCACAGTCGTTTACTTGGAATTGTGTTGCGTAGTCTGGTTCTAATGTATCAGGCAACAACGAGCCCTTTAAACTCATGATGAGCCAACTGTTGTTTACAGTGTGTGCAACTCCAAACAAAAGCAGCAGCAGAAGACAGACACACATTTTGTGTGTGCGTGGTTAGAGAGAGAGAGAGAGCTAATACGCTGCGTATTATGTCATTTGTTGCTGCGACGACTGGCAGTTAGCAAGATTATGTCTGCATTCAACTGTATACTTGTCTGTGGTCGTGCGTCGCAGCGTCGGTGTCGCGCACCGTAAAATAGCAGATCTGTGAGCTTGTAGATCGGCTATTTTCGGCGTGCAGCCACTGAGCTGATCAGGTAACTACATTTTTAGTTGACGTGCACTGAATTATGTCCAGTTCGACGTGCCCAGCACATGGAGTTCAGTTTTCCTGTTGTGCACCTGTCAAGCGATGTCGTGGGTGGCGAACAACTAACTAGACATGATAGACATAGACCTTTATTTGGTCTCGTGGGGGGGATTAGGTCAGGTGTCAGAACAGAATTGGTAGGCACTAGGCAGCAGAGGGATACAATCAAGGTTAATTAAGAAAAAAGTACAGTAATGTCATAAAGGCAAGCATATGGAAATAAAATTGGTCTATTAAGGTCTGATCTAGCTATCTGCATCGATTTTGCATAATGATTTTGATACCCACTGATTTTTAACAAAACGAAAATCCATTCATAACTGTTAAAGGGCAGCTACAAGTTAAAATGTTAATGTAAATAGTAGGCCTACAGTAGTGCTACATCAACTGAAGCATTAAAAATATTACTCTAAATGAAATATCATGTGAAGAATTCCATGGTATCGGAATGGTATAGACTGGTATACTCATGGATACCTCGTATCGCTATCAGAAACTCTAATTGCGACTAACTATGGAGACCGGCACATCTTGTCCGTGTATCTCTGTAGGTCACGCCTGACACTGTGGTTCCCCTGACACATCACTGTGACATTACAGGTCTATGGGTTTGTCGCTCTGACATCATGCTCTGACATCACTGTGATGTCAGGGGAACCTCTCTTAACAGAATGGGGTTGCCACTCTGACATCATGCTCTGATGGCACACTAACATACTCCCTTTTATGCCCATATATGGAGTTCCCTGATGTCATCAATATTAAGCCCTAACAGCACTTCATTTGGGAATGCCCATATATGGAGGCCACATACCACACTAACAGAATCCATACATGGCCAAGACAGCCAATATCTGTGTGGCTGGTTCTACAGACAGGGATCTCCATGTATGGGCATAAAAGGGTATGATGTCAGATGGCATAGACATTATACGACTTTCACATAACAAATAACTGAGTAAGCATGTCTGGGCTCTCACAGCATATCTCCATATACAGTACATGGATCTCCATATATGGGTACCAGGGGTCTCCATATATGGATAACTGGTCCGATTGGCGCGACCTCGCCCTTTGTCGCCCTGAGGCGTCTTACTAGTTATTATACTTTAAGTGCAATATAACAAGGTTATAGTTGTTATAACTCATGTATTTGGTCCTCTGCAGGCTCTCCTTCGGGTAGAGATAGGATCAAAGAGACGCGATGGCGGACACATCAGACAGCAAATCCACTGTGCTCAACGGTAAAGGACTGGCCAATGCAAAATAAATGATCGATTATTAGGACCTGCAATACACAATTTAAACTAGTTTTGATCCTTTATAGTTATACAGTACGTGCTAGTTGTTGTTTTTAAGATTGTGTTTGTGTCCCAGGTGGCTCAGAAGAGCAAGATCCAGGAGAGGATAGGCAAGCGGAGGGGGATTCCGGCATTGTGGAGGGGGATTCCTCTGGAATCAAAGAGGGACAAGCAGAGACCTCCTCTGAAACAGAAACAGGTGACCTCTTTAGAACAGAAACAGGTGACCTCTTTAGGATTATCACTTTAGGATAGAGATGTGCTGATTTAAACCTTTTCCTTACCGATTCTGATAACCATAACTTGTGTATCTGTTGATACAGAGTACCGATCCGATACCAGTGTGTAATATAAAAAGAGGACAGTGGTCCTCAAAGTGGGGTCCACGGACACTCAAGTTTCCTTGAGAGGGTTCCAAATGGACACTTACAGTTCTGTAACTCTGAGAGTGTACGAATGGAACCAAATGGACCCGTAGTTCCATTTGATTTGTCTGAGTTACGGGGGTCCTTGAAATAAAAACATTTTATGTAACCGAAGCCTAGAGCATTTAGTCAAATAGTCCAATTGCTGGTATGAAGACTATCATTTGAAGACCATTATTTTCGAGTTTCCTTTGAAAGTTCTGTTGACAGTGCTGAGTGAACGCTAGCCGAACCAAAAGAAAAATGCAACAATGTTGCAACTTCTCCCCATATAATGCAACAATGAGTCTTGTGGCTTGTTGGTGTGAAAGCCTCCTCCTCAGAAATGTAATGATCTCGTTGATGTTATACATTTGTCACGGTAGAAAACGCACCCTTTTAATCAAAGGCTCTGGCTCTTCTGCAGCTCCCAGACCGGCAGACGAGGAGTCGGGGGACAAGCCTATGCCCGAGGGAGGGCCGGAGGCCGGCGAAGACGAGGAAGAAGACACAGACAGCATGGACGGCAGCGGCCTTTACTCCCTGACCGAGGACGCTGAGAAGGAGAGCGAGGGAGGGAGAAGAGAGAAGGCGAAAGAGAAGGATGCGGGAAAGAGAGCCGCGAGGAAGCGGAACCGCCCCGGCGGTGGCAGTGGAGGAGGAGGAGGCGGCGCCAACCGCTCCTCCAGCTCGGACGACGATGACGACGATGACGATGACGAGGAGGAGGAAGACGACCACGAGGAAGAGGAGGAAGAGGACGAGCAGGCCATGGAGGCGTGGCTGGGGGCGGAGCTCCGCGACATGCGCGGCCCCGGCTGGCGGGCCGTGCCGTCGCTGCGCTCCCGGGAGATCGGCAAGGACTCGCACCAGTTTGTGAGGCGCGTGTGCGGCGCCCGCGGCCTGGTTCAGCGTCTGGAGCTCCAGGGGCGCCTGGAGAGGCACACGGGCTGCGTCAACACGCTGCACTTCAACCCCTCGGGCACGCGGCTCGCCTCGGGCAGCGACGACCTGCGCGTGGTCATCTGGGACTGGGCCATCCGCCGCGCCGAGCTGGAGTTTGATAGCGGACACAAGAGCAATGTGTTTCAGGTGAGCTTGTGAGATCGGGTTAGGATAGGATAATACTTTATTATTAGTCCCCCAAGGTGAAATTCTATGTGCTACAGCCGCACAGAATAATAGTAAGCAAAAAGTACTTATTAGGCAATAAAGTTGGAGGCAGGGATGTGAGGGAAGGAGTACATAGGAGGTTGTTTATGTAAATTACCAGGCTGAAATCACGACTCTGAGCAGGGAACTTAGATTTATTCATTTTAAAGGACCATGCAGTGGTCTTGCATGTTTAACCATTTAACCATGACTCAATGGTGTATTTGACATTACCGCTGACCGTTTTTAAAAGTGTACTGCTTGATAATTGGAGAAGCCATTGGATTCAGTTCATTTCAGTAGGGTGTGAAAGTTGATATAGGTAATCCAAAATATGGTTGTTTTTTGTCAAAATAAATGTATTGTGTTTTAAAGCATTTTAATGCACAGATAGACGTGGAAAGATTGATTCGTGATTGATCCATGACAGTCATGATGGATCATTCATAATCAATCAATCTTTTTTCCAGGGAGTCATGATGACTTATTAGCTGCATAGTAGTTTGTTTTTAGCCAGTAGACTCAGTTAATCTGGTAAGTTCGGTAATGTGACAAATGTACAAGTTATGTGTGAGATCTGGCCGAAGCTCTGAATACACATGTATTGACGCCGGTATGGCCCTTTTTTGAGAGAAGTCATCTCAAGGACAGAGTGAATACATTTATTGCTTAAATGTTTAGATCTTTCTAGGAGATAAGAGTGTTTAGCCAAAAGATTTATCTTGGATCATGTCCATAAAGCCATTTAAAATCCAGAGCATACAATGAACGCTGATATCCAGGGGTTCTGCTTTTGCTCTGCCTGTGTCCTCAGGCTAAGTTCCTGCCCCACAGTGGAGACTCCACCCTGGCCATGTGTGCCCGGGACGGACAGATCAGAGTGGCTGAGCTCTCTGCGACCCAGCGCTGCAAGACAACCAAGAGGGTGGCACAGCATAAAGGAGCAGCTCATAAGGTAACAATTACACTCGGGGTGTAACAGTTAAAGGACAACTTTAGTTTTTTACAACAAGGGTTCATATTTTAGATTGTAATTAAAGCATATAAAAGTTGAGTGTTAAAATTACTTCATTTACTTCTTTCTATTGTTTTAGAGATTCTTATATCAGTGGTTGGGGGCATGCGTACAAGTGGCTAAATATGTCATTTTACACAGAAAAAGCTCATTCCCAAGATACAACGCAACCTTTCATGGTTGGATGTGACTTATGGGGGATAGAGGTGTTACTGTAAATAGCAATAAAGAAACTGCTGGCTTATTGTGTCTAAAAAGACATATTTAGCCACTTGTACGCATGCCCCCATGCGTACGCATGCCCCACATTTTAGCACAGTAAACGCGATAAAACAATAGAACGAAGCAAATGAAAACATTTTAACACTCACTTTTTCACTTTTTCTTTTTTCTAATTACAATCTAAAATATGAACCCTTGTTGTAAAAAAACAAAGTTGTCCTTTAATCAAAGTTATCCATTTAGTTAATAAAAAAACGAGTTGAATCAATTTGATTTGGGGGGGGGGGGGGGAGGGGGGGGATTTATTTCAACAGATTGTTTTCAACCTTTTTCCAAAATACCAGAACTGCAAGCTCACAAGAGCTTGTGTTATTGATATTTGTATTAACAAAGTAGAAGTGGTTACTTGGACTAATCGCTGCAAAACCAAAACTACTCAGCCTGGCGGCAGCCTCAGAAGCAGTTTGGAGGCCTGGCTTTTGTTAGGATTGTCTCTTCCTTGTATTTCTTTTATTACCCATGATTAAGATGTTAAGAATTCAGACTATTCAGGTCTCAGCTTCAGCTTTGTGTGTGCTTGTGTGTGTGTGTAAGTGGATCTATAATGACTGAAAAATCGAATAATCTGTGTATGTTCGTTCTAGCTGGCCTTGGACCCAGACTCGCCCTGCTCCTTTCTATCAGCTGGAGAAGACGCTGTGGTGTTTGGTATTGACCTGCGTCTAGACCGAGCCGCCAAGTGAGTGATCTCCTCTCACACGTCACACACACACACACACACACACACACACACACACACACACACACACACACACACACACACACACACACACCATGGCTTTCATTTCAGTCGGACTGAGGGTTTTATTTAGAGTTCAAGACGACGCTTGTATTTCAGCATAGTGAAGTGTTTCACCAAAAGCCTATTTCTGTTTTGTTTATGAAGTGTAGTGACTGTGAATGAAGTGTTTGCTATCAGAGCAAGGAATGAAAGTCCAGGACTAATTTCCATGATGGTTCTCCTCATTCACACAACATTACATTTACAATGCATACAACCTTTTCCAGTAACCAGACCCATGTTAATGTAAGTAATGTTTGAGATGATGACCATCACAGACACATAAAAACACTCTCTTGCTACATGGATGTAGCTTAACCCTTGAACGCATTATTACGCTCACCGAGTGCTGCGCTGCGAGCTTGTAGATCTGTTTGCAAAGCAAACAGATCTACAGAAGCAAAAGCTCTTGTAACTCTGCTTCTGCATGGGGTCCCTGGAACAACATATTTTGAGATGGGGGTCTGTGGGCAAATGCATATCATTTTCGGGGTCCTTGACATGAAAGGTTTGAGAACCACTGATGATGAGTTTTTCAAATTTACAAATAGACATTTATAGAATCTGTTAAAAATATTGAAAATCTGCAAGATCAGATCTACAAGCTTGTGAGCTTGTATATCTGCTATTTTTCTCTAGATAAAGCATACAATAATGGATAAAGATTTAAAATCTAACATGACACAAATGCGTTTCAGGTCTAAGTTTATATGACCATATCACCTAAAACCTTCCTCACTGTGTCCCTCTACCCATATTTGACAGTAAACTGGTGGTGGTGAAGGAGGGAGACAAGAAAGTCGGGCTGTACACCATCTTCGTGAACCCATCCAACACACACCCACTTTGCAGTGGGTGGGAGAGATCAGTATGTCAGGTGAGATCTGAGGATGACATTACCTGGAGGTGACAATGGTGGTGACTGATTAATTAGTTCAAAGCTGAATTATAAGACAGAACAATATTAAAAAGCGAATTAAATTAGTTTATTGTCAGCATGCACAAGAAATGTGGCGCTGATCGGGTTCAGTGCTTTGCGAATTTAGCCATGGGAGAGACAGACTAGACAGGCCCTGAGGAGTCACACTGGAAGATAATGTTAGGTAAATCGCCATTGTTCTCCTGAAGCATGTTTGTTGTTATTGGTGAAGTATTTATACATCACTATTTCCACTTGGCCAAATGAGGCGCGTAGGACATTTGCTACCACTTGCAACCAGCTTGTATAGAGCAGCTTCACCAATGAACACAGCATTGTGATTTGCACAGCTTCGTTCACAAATTACTTGCATAGTAATGTACTTATCCATAGCTAAGGATTGGGCAGGAAGACTCTGTGTCTTTATAATCTTCATGGTTTTGATCTTAGGGTTCATTCCAACTGAAACTGCAGTTCACACATTGCGTGACTTCTCTTTTCATTTCCTGTTCCTCCCCTTTGTGGCCTTTCTTCTCCACACTATCTAGGATCTATGATCAGAGGAAGATTAATGAGAACGACAACAACGGGGTGTTGAAAAAGTTCTGTCCATCTCACCTGGTGGCCAGTGAGTCCAAAACCAACATCACCTGCTTGGTGTACAGCCACGATGGCTCAGGTAAGATCCTGTTCCCTGCATGCGCACACAGCTTTCCCAGTTCTTTGCTATTAAAGTGAAGCTTCTGGATTGTAGTTGTGGTGGTGCACTTGGGAGCTGACCGGTTGGTGCGTCACCCGTGTAATTGCATTGTCACTGGTTATATTCCGGCTGGAGAGCTTTGTTGCATGGCAACCCTTCATTCTGCCTTTGTTTTCCTGTCTCTCTTCGCTGTCCAAATAAAGCAATTAATGTCAATATTGTCTTTAAAAAAGTAAATGAAGAAAGAGTCCCTTATCAGTCCTTAATCAACTCCAAAAGATTCTCACAATGTCAACTCGGTGTGTTTTCCTTTAAATTGTCAAGAGCTTCCTGTCGGTTGTAGTTCGCTAGACATATTGAGTGATGGTCTTAGTTTTTAGTTTTTTGGTACACTGTGAATTGCACGCCTTTAAAACGCTGCTTCGTCTTTTTCTGATGGAATGCGGCCAGCTGGACTCTTTGATCTTGAGAGTGAGGTTTATTCACTTGACACCAAGGTTGTGTCCGAAATCCAAATCTTTGCATTTTTGTACCCTAATATAGTGGATTCAAATATCCCACAATGCATCTGGATTTGTGGGGTGCTTTCGATGGTCACTATTCAAGCCCTACCGCCCCACAATGCACTGCGCGGCGGCCGCTACCTCGCGCTTTGAACACGCGCATGCAGTGTGCACACGCACACACAAACTGCAGGCTCTTTTCTGGGCAGGAGGCAACGGTGCTGCGTAGCCACCTGTTGCTGAGGCAAACGCAACCTAGCCGCCCGTAGCAGAACCACCGGCTAAAGAAAACAACACGTACAAATGTCTACAGCCTTGTCACCAGAGAACAAATTATGAAAAAAGCTATAAAGTTGTTTATGAAGAGAATATACCAGTAAGACTCCCTAATCGGGAGATAAGCGACCGTTGGTCGCTTATCTCCACAAATATCACAACCTCCACCTCTCACGTCATACGGCTAGCCATAGTTACACCTGGAATGTTGAATCTCCATATATGGAGATAACCTACGCATCACACAAAGTCTGACCTCACCAGCCCATACTTGGGCATGGACGACTTATATCTCCATATACGGAGATGGCCATATTAGGGATGTTAATCGACGTATTATTGGCGAATCGACGCGTCGCGGCCGAAAATCGACGCGTCGATCGACTTTTTTCACTTTTTTTTTCCGCTAAGCAGCAGCTGAGAGGAGAGCAGCACAACGGCGCATTACTTTAAACAACACAACGTATGCTGCACCCATCAGAACTTGCATCAAAGCCCTAATAATAATGATATAATACATAATTGCTCTTCCTTGTTAGCATGGAGTCTGTTCTCTAGAGACTAGAAGCGGAGTGACAATAAGTCCATGGAACGTGCGGGAGCGCTGACCGCTCGCTCTCATATATCCCCGGTGTGTCGCATTAACGTTAACGACGAGTAGTGTGGTTTGTGATCATCGCACACAACGGCGACGCTGCCATTAACAAGCGAGCTTTCGTGTCAAGCGTGCATGCAGAGGCAGGAGGTAAACAAAAGCATCCAGTCCATAGAGATACAGTCAGGCAAGTCAGCGCGCACTGCTATGACGCGCACATCAGCACGGTCCAGCAGTGTTTCTCAACCAGTAGTCCGCGGACCTGACTAGCGCCGCATGCATGCGAATGCACAACACATGCAGGCGGCATGCA
>NC_137814.1:12033352-12173352 GCF_963921795.1 Nannobrachium achirus
CACCTCTCCCCATTTCCTGTCAGTCTACTGTCCTAACAATAAAGGCATAAAAGCCCAAAAATCTTTAGAAAGAGTTATGGAAGTGGGACTTGGGTCAAACCATGCCCAAAGTTGGTGACGACTGACATAATCAGAAACAAACAATACAAGCTGAAAGCAAGCCACCTTCATTGTCATTTAGCCTATATTGCTGCTTCTCTATTGTCAGGTCCAGGGACCAAACGGGTCCAAAAGGACCCTTATGGGTCTGTAACTACAAGTGGAACCAAACAGACCCTTATGAACTCTGTAGATTGGGGTCCCAGAGAAGGGAAAATAAAACATAAAATAAACATTATCAAATGGGAGGTTTGATGCATATCAAACTCGAGGTCCTTGAAATGAAAGAGGTTGAGAATCACTGACCTACAGTACATCACGTCTCACTGAAAATACAAAAAACATAATGCAGAAAGATAACAAAAGGTTCGGATAATCACCTGGCCTCATAATAGCCAGTGATCCACATGGGAGCCAAGCTGTTACTGGACTCCATCTTGTTTTAGAATGATGAAACGGAACAAAAGGAACATACACCTTCACAGGTTCTTGAAATGTTTCAGGTTATGGAAGGTAAAGAGACATTCCTTTCACATGCTAGGCCAGCCACAGTGGCTTGGAGCTTCCATAATTCAGCTGCCGGGCTCACCCAGTAAAAACTAGACCAGGTCAACCTGGTTGTGCCAGGACCCCCTGTCTGTCATCATCATTTATGACATCATACCTTTTGTAGGCATGTCATCATCATGTCATCATCATATATACCCTTTATATAGAAAACCCGGACAGACAGACCGACATTTGCTTATGTAGGGCCTACCCATTTCATGGGTCTGGCAAACATACCAGAATAGAATTTGACTGGTGTTCATTGCCTCACACAAGCATGTACCTTTAGCCTGCATCTGATGCCGCTATCCCTCTGTTGTTGGTATATTTTAATAATTATGCACCAAATGCATTTTTGTCAAAAGAAAAGAACCTCCGGGTAATAGCTGCTTCGCAGTGTTGTTGTTTTTTATACTTGACAAAACATGTACTCAGTGCAGCAGAAAATCACCATTTGGCTTGGGTTAAATTTTCATGATGTTTCAAATAAACATCCGTCCTCTCTCACACAGTGAAGGGAGTTAACTTCTACGGGCCGTGCAGCGAGTTTGTGGTCAGTGGCAGCGACTGTGGACACATCTACCTGTGGGACAAATACTCTGCTCGCATTGTCCAGTTCATGGAGGGGGACAAAGGTGGAGTGGTGAGTACCAGCAATCACGGGAAGGAGTCGTGGAACCAAAGTGAAGAGTAAAGCCTGATTTATACTTAACTCATACCCTGCCAAAAAAAAAACGTTCTCTATAATAAAAACGTCTTTTTAACTATGGACCTCCCTGCCAGACGTCTTCTGGACGTCCTTTTTAAAGAAATAATAAAAAATATATATATATTTTTTTCAAACACTTTTTTGGAAAATAAATATTTTTGGACCTCCAACAGTGTACTAGGCATGATCGCGATCGCGAAATTGCATGTTTAACCCCCATACCAACCCCATCTTTCAAACATGGCAGCCATGTTTGTTTACATTTGAAGAAAACATAAGGGCTGCCTTCTCCTGAATGCCTGAACGGATTTCCAAGCGGATTTTTTTGTTTGAAAGCTGTGAAAAGCATGCACATGCATAGTGCATGATCTGTGCACGAATGTGTGCACCAGCATGCACACTATTTTCTTAACCCTTTGTTGGCGAAACGGCAATATAAGAGGTCCCACTTTAAATATGGCACCGACTGAGTTAATTAGTGATCTTAAATCTCACAATGCATCGCAACGCGACTTGATATTTTCTTTGTGCTACACCTGAGCATGAGTCAGGCTTAACTCTCTTGTTGCAATCAATTAAATCTCTCCTGTTGCCATGGTCTCCATAGACTAAAGTGATGTCATTACGTGCGCATCCCGCATCAAAAACTCATTCAAGTCACCCAGGGACTCATTCATGTCATGGTCCTGGGGTCCCGGGGATGCACCTCCATTGGAGTCCATGTTCAAATAATTTACCGCGGTAAAAGAAAAAAAAAGAAATTCCACAGACACCACCATTGTTCATGGGTGAAAGCATCCTACTTTACCCTACGTTAACACAAATAAAATCCACGTAGAAAGTCTTAAACCGGCGATAGAAACGTCAATGTTTTGATTCCACCGACGTCCGACGCCATTTTGCGCGCGTAAACTTTATATTGAGGACTCATAAAACTTTTCTGGGACCCATTTGAATGACCACCTGTGGGTCCCGGGACCCATTACATTGAAAACCTAGTAACATCACTGAGACTTCCATGTAATTCATAGTGCACGGATCATGCACGCCCATGCCTAGATCATGCACCACGTGTGTGCACGCTGTTCACAGCTTTCAAAAAAAAAGAATTCGCTTGGAAATCCGTTCAGGCATTCATGAGATAGCAGCCATTATGTTTTCTTCAAATGTAAACAAACATGGCTGCCATGTTTGAAAGATGGGGTTGGTATGGGGGTTAAACATGCAATTTCGCGATCGCGATCATGCCCAATACATTTTTTGAGGTCCAAAAAACATTTTTGAAAAAAGATTGTTTTTGAAAAAAATATATATATTTTTTTCTTCAAAAACGGCCCAAACTCGGGAAACTTGGCGTTGGCACAGGTAGGATACCTACCTATACAAACTCGGGAAACTCGGGGTTGGCAACCAAAGTGTTAAAAAATAGAGCTGGGCAGTGGATTGTTATTGTGGTGGGAGACTAGATATCGTCCTGGAATTTAGTTATCACGATATTCCTTAAATATTAAAGTGATACAATATTCTAAATGTATTGGACTGTTCATGGTAGGCCTGTCCTCTAAAAATCGACGTATCGACGCGTCGTTTTAAGCCCCCGGAATCGACGCCAATTGTTTGAGTCGAGCCGTCAAAAATATATAATTTTTTTATCACACCAGTATACTGTGGTGCGGTATGAGAGCGCTGGACTGTGACTGTCATGTAATTCTTATTGAGTCCATACTTCCTACTACTTGTAAACTAGACTTAAAAATAAAATCAGTTCACGTGACTTGAAAGTTGCCTTGATCATATAACAGGGAGCTCTTATTTTGAAGTTAACCGCTTGGAAAGGAAATACGTCGACGTGTTGTTATTCTACTTGAGAGCTGGCCAAAGAAGCAGCAGAGCCAGCGCGATGCGCTTTCACTTTCACTGCCGTGGGTGTGTGGTGGTTGGACTCAGGCTGAGGAATAGCGACGGGCGAACTGTTTTCTTTTTATTATCTCGCACCAGATCGGCAACATAGCTCTTTTGATACAGCAGCGGTGCTCTGAGAAAATACAACTTGTGGAAATAATACACGACATGCTGTCAAAGAGATGCATTATTCTCTCCTCCGTTGTTCTACTCTGCTCCACAATTCACAATTACGCACGGCAAATTACGCACGGCTGGACGCAATCTTATCGTCATTAATGTCCAGTGTCCACCGCTATCATGTCTCAATATGCACGGTAGTTCATGGATCTAATTCACTTTAAAGGCTTAAAACATATTGCTGTTTTATTGTATTACGTTGACGTGGTTTAAAAGCTTAAAGCACCACTTTTTTTTCTTTTCTTTTTTCTTTTTTTTACATAAACGATTCGTCGACGCGTCGGATTAACCCCCGCGACTCGAATCGACTTGATAAATCCTGCGTCGAGGACAGCCCTAGTTCATGGTGACATGAATAACAAATGCCTCTGCTTGTTTGGTCATCATATCCACATGACTATTGTTTCTCAAAAGCTCCTGTAAATATATCATGAAAGCATCAAATAGTCGTCCCCAAAATGATCAATATCAGGGTATTTATTTGGTCAGAAATATCACAATATTTGATTCTATTATGATCCTCTGATCCTTGTGTTGGTCCTTCCCTAAAACTGCCAGCAACTATTATTATGGGGTACACTGGTATTATTCTTCAGAATATGACTATTATTACACTCCATTTCTGCTGCACTGCTGTCACATACACTTAACATCTGATGCTAAGTGGTGTCTCACCTGCACAAGAGACTGATTCTATTATATCTGCTGCAAATGTATGCCTCGTTTAAAGATGCAGTGCCATGATCAGGTATTATGATTATACTAGGAGGATGATAAAAAAAAAAAAAAAAAAAAGGGGGTACAGAAAGAGTTAAAACTAGGTTTTTATGTTGCCACACCCACCAGTTCATTAAGTATGCCTGGTTGTCACATAGACATAGAAAGGTAGACGCCTCCTCCAAGCTTCGGGAATTCTGAAGGACGCTTCCTTGGGCGTCACAGAATGGGACGCTCGGTTGGCCAATCAGATGGCGCTGGACTGGCAGGACTCCCTCTTTCCCACTGCAGGGGGCAGAGTGCCTTCCACAGTTCGTACACCAGTTCTGCACTTCCGCCAGTCCTGTTTTACAAGTCGCACCAATGAACTGCAGCGGCGGAGGAGGTGTCTAGCTTTTTATATCTGTGGGTTGTCAGGTGGCTAGTCTCGCGTGGCCAGACTGTTGCCTCCGCGATTTGGTCAAATGCTCCCAGCATACAGTCTGGCAGACCGGGGAAGAAATGATGAGTGCGAGATGAGAGCGGAAGTGAAGCCCCCACGTCACTTCCGTTTCCGTCTCACATCACACACATTTATCATTATATAAATAAAAATCATATAAGCATGTTTAGCGTGCTGCTTAGCAGAAATTACATTTTAAAATGTATTTTTTTGAACGGTAATGCCCGTTTTCGATACTCGCCGTTCGGGAGCTGCTGTTCCAGACTCTATAGCATTCAGAGATTGTGGAATAGTTGTCTGGCTACGCGAGACTATCAGGTGGCTGATGGCCCAGCTGAGGTTAGGTGGTAAAAGGGGAGGGGTTGATTATGTGATGTCATTTAAACTCTGTTTTTCGACTGGGCCTTTTGAGGCCCAGTCTTTCAGCTTTACAGGAAGTAACCAAAAATACACAGGGAAGACAAATCTTCACATTATAACCACACCTGGGGGTCTATTAGAGTAATGCCAACTCCATAGACACATATGGTGGTGCCATAGTACAAAACTATGGCACCACCTCTTTAATTGCTATTTGAACCATGCAAGAGACTGGGATGCTATATCTATATTTGCTGCCATTTTTATCTGACTTTATTGTCCTTGTTTCTTTCTTTCTCTCTTCTTTACAATATTCTTGAAACCCTGCACACAGTGCCATATTAACCCTAAATGTTGGGAGCTTGTGCAAGACAAGTATATTTTGCACACCTGTACATTTGTGACAACCGTTGAATCTGAATCTAGGTAGTGACCTCCCAATAACTGTGTGTGAATGAACGTAGGTGACACACCGGTGTGGGTTTGGGTTGAACATTCACTTATCTTCATAACCTCACCTCGGTCCTTCTCTCTTCATTCCCTGTGCAGGTGAACTGTCTGGAGCCCCACCCCCACCTGCCAGGTATGGCCACCAGTGGCCTTGATCATGATGTCAAGCTGTGGGCCCCTACTGCTGAGAGCCTCACAGGACTCAAGGGCCTAAAAGAGGTATCCATTTTATATCTAATACACTCTACTGTAATTTTTTTATTATTTTCTAAATATCTGTATCCTCTTTCATGGCTGAAACTGAATTTGCCCCATGGGGGGGAAGTTCCGGGCCGCTGTTCTAAATCTGAATCTGTTCCTAATTTTGACTTGCCTGGTTAAATAAATAATAAGGCATGGAATACAAAAAAAAAACTAATTGGCTTGAAATTATATATTTATGCATAAAGCACAAACAGGTTATTTCTTGACAAAGCAGCTAATGACAACAATCGGTCAATAGTAACATTAAATCGGGCACGGAGGCGCAGTCGTTAGTGATGTCGCCTCACAGCTAGAAGGTCCTTGGTTCGATTCCCGCCGGGGGACGCTGTGGGCGTGTTCTCTCCTCCACGTCATCAGCGCCCTGTGGGGAGTTTGCATGTTCTCCCGCTGTCTCCTAGGGTAGGTTCCCTCACAAAAAACATGCTGTAATCCTGGTCTCTATAATACCTCCCCCTGGCCAACCGGGGCGCCTGATGGAAGGGAAAGGAACTGGTTGGAATAACGTGTTCCTTCCACGCGTTACGTCCAACCGGGGAAGCTCCCCCCTGTCAGGCGGTAAGAAGCGGCGTGCTCACTCCTCATGCACTGAAGGAAGCATGAGCTCAGTTTGGGGCTCTCCCCAGGTTGGCAGAGGGAGAGCAGCGCCCAGGATTACAGCTTAATAGAAAATAATAAAATCAATTAAATCAATGTAATGATGCAATTCCATAGCTATCAGCATGACTCTTCTAGGTGTATGTGCGTGCTTGTAGATGCACACATCATGTGTGTTGAGTGGCTGAGACAATGCCACAGCAGTCATGAGAGGCAGAGAAACATCCGGTTGTTGAGCGACATCACAGTTGTTGTTGCTGCTGTTGTTGTTTTTCTGGTTGCCAAGGTGATGAAGAAGAACAAGCGGGAGCGCGATGAGGACAGCGTGCGCCACGGTGACCAGTACGACACCCAGCTGTTGTGGTTCCTGATGAGACACATGAGGAACAGACGACCCCAGAGGGTAAGCTTCAGGACAGCGGCGGTAAAAGTACTCGCAATCTTTAATCTTTGCTTAAGTAAAAGTATCAATACTGCAGTGTGGATATACTACGTTACAAGTAAAACTAATGTATTGGCATCAAAATGTACTTAACGTACCAAAAGTAGAAAGTACTCATTGAGCCGAATGTCCCATTTCACAAGTTTGCAAATGTATAATGTATTAAGATCGTTTGAAAATATCTACAAGCTCACAATGCGTCACATCTCAATGTACAGTAGAACGGCTATTTTCAATTAGCCAAGTTCAGCCAAGTGCTGAAGTGGTTATGTATGTTTTGTAATAATCAAAATCTACAATAATATTGTAGTGGAGTATTTGCCTCTGAGATGTAGTGGAGTAGAAGTAAATGTATTGACAATAGGAAATACTCCAGTAAAGTAAATGTACCTCAAACTTGTACTTAAGTACAGTACTTGAGTAAATGTAATTAGTTACTCTCCACTACTGCTTCCAGGACGGTGGTCTCATCACTGGTCTCAAATTATTCGGCTTTAACTATTGAAAAATAGCAGATATACAAGCTCACAGCGCGTTTGAAAAAGTCATGAAAATGTGTGCAAATCTTTGAATATATGTATTTTCAAAGCGAACGTTTATAACTCAAATTTAGCTTCTGGGTGGTTCCTGGAACTAAATATTTTGAGATGGGGGTCCGTGGCCAAATACATATCATTTTGGGGGTCCTTCACATGAAAAGGTTTGAGCACCACTGACATAGCAGTCTCTCAAGAACAGACTAACTGAGCTCCAGTTAAGTGAAAAGGACCTTTTCTTTGACGATGGCTGGCCAGATTGCTGACGTATAGAAACATAGGTTTTTTCCAAAAATCTTAGAAGGATTCAAAAGACACTAATAGAATCGGGTCAAAATTCTAATTTTCACGATTTTTCAAAAATAGCAGATCTACAAGCTCACACCGCGCTGTGAGCTTGTATATCTGCTATTTTTCAATAGTTAAAGCATAAAATATTGCGTCATAATGTGTTCAGGCCTAAATGGGTTTTAATGTTGGTATTGGATAATTACAAAATAACTGAAACAGAACAGACTGTTGAACTATAACGTCTTCTTTTGTAACAACCACTAATATGGCACTGTGTGCAGACAGTTCTGTGGACATTGTGTCAATATGTGAAACATGGAAATGGCATCCAGAGCAGCATGCTTAAGTTCAACTCATTATTGCCATAGACTAAAGGTCTTTGTTTTATTTGACGTCCATTTGCTCTGTCATTTTACCCTCAGAAACATAGCAACAACAAAGGCCAAGTGGCCAGTCTGGTTTGACATCATTGTCAAATCAGTGTATGGGGATCATCATTAGCTACTAACGCTCGGCTCAGTTTTTCCACTGCTTAGATTAATGACTGGCCTGAAACTTACATTCTAGATGCACTGACGAGGCATCCACAAATATTCATTGACTGCCATGGTGACACTCTCATTCTAGGGATGGCCGATATTACTTCAAAACAATTATACATTTTACCTCGATTATGATTAATGAACGTTATTAGTTAACAAAATATATAGGTGAAAATATGTATGGTAAAAATAGCAGATCTACAAGCTCAAATTGTAGATCTCTTTTTTTGTCGATTTGTTGATATGAAATATTTTTAGAAAGTATTAAAAAAAAAACTTTCTCTATCCACAGACTCGTCGTGAGGGTGGGGAAGGTGACACGGATGAGTCTTGGAGCTCTCCAGACTCCTCTGACGAAGAGGACGGAGCACCAGACCATGTCCAGTGCATGTCCTCCTGAGCCATACATGCAGACAAACAACACACACACACTTACTTTATTGCTCTAGAATTGATGCACATAGGCAAGCACTATTGACACACTGGCACACACAAGACACACACATCAATATACAAATACATTTTACTCATAGGGAGAGTGGCCGAGATGCTTAAAACCTGGTTTTCCTGCCAGACAACAGTGTGCAAATGGGGGACGACAGACTTCCAGTGTCCTGATTTTTGACTATTGTATGAAGAAAGTTCTGATGCGCGCTTATGTCCCTATAAACCACTTTGGAGGTCCCTTGGTTGTCCATGCATATCTAATATGTTCTGCCTAGAACAATGTACTCTGTGTGTGTGTGTGTGTGTGTGTGTTTGTGTGTGTGTGTAGGGCGAAAGACCTCCACATTGAGCACCCTTTAGTAAGCTAGAGAACACCAGCATCCAAGCTCCCATCCTTCTCCTTCCCTTAGCACGTCACCATTCTCTCTCCTCTTAGTAGCATAGTCTATTTACAAGAGGGGTTTAGCTGTAGGGGGACTTGAGCCCGATTTTACCCAGCCCTTTTCCCCTTCCAGCTCTGTGTTTCAACACCAAACATTAGTGAAGGTGACTACACACTGTAAGATATTGGCCCTCTGATGTCAAACATGATGTCCAAGTATCTTGCATTGATCAGGGTGACATCGTCACTGAATGTTAATACTTTGATCCTGGCATACAGTACATTACATTGGCTGATGTTGGTCATAGTCTCATCACACGATGAGAGATGTTGGCTCAGTCTGACGATGTGGATAATCACATCGCACAGTATCACACCATCACAGTGTCACATGTAATGAACGTATACAATGGCCAAAATCGAGCAGTGTGCAAACACCTTAAGCGATTATGTTCATTCTTGTTCTTTTAGTCCCGCTAGCAGCAGGTGCTCTCAGGATATGACTGTGTGGGTTTGTTCACTGCTTTGGTCCCAAACACATCTTGAAAACTACTGGCTGGATTTTCTGTTTACCTCCATGAACCCCAGAGAATGAAACGTACGGATTTTGGTGACCCCACCTTCCACTTGCAAAACAGGTTATTTCAAAATCTAGTGGATGGGGGGAAAAAAGGTATTGATTACAACCAAATCCAATGGCAGATTGCTGTGAAACCTGTTGAGCCCTTTCTTGATCTCTGGAAGATTAACCCAAACTACATGAGTGACCCCCATGCCCTATGAGCCATGCACCTCCTTTAGGCCAAAATATGAAAGGATGCACCCTACAGATGTTGGTTACCCCATGGCTTTTCATTTAGCGTGTTGTGTTGGGTGTAAGGAGCAATACAGACACTAGGGACTGCTAACGGGGCTTTTAGATACTGAGTCTTGTGTTTTTGCTCTCTCATCATGACTACTAGGTTTCCACGTGCAGTCTTGCCCCTTCAGAAACTACACCATCCTCTCCATTGGCCTTTTCCCTCACAACTGAGTGCACTAGTAATCAGGGATGTTTTTTTTTTTTGGTTTGAGACGACGACAAAAATGTGCACTTGTGTACTGTGTACCAAAGGGGGGGAAGGAGTGAATGAATAATGTCTGTTAATATAATGTCAGTTGCTTGCACTTACCCCTTCATTGGAATGTTCCCCTCGGTTAATTCAAAGTGTGTTAATTTCAGGTCATACAGGTATTTATCCTGTAAGATATATTATATATATATATATTATTATTTTTCTGCTTTTGTTTTGAGTGGGGGGGGGGGGGGTCTTTTTGCACTTAGCAGGCGTGTCTTGATTGAGCGCCAGCCGAGAGAAGGAAGAGAAGCTTCCTCTTGCTTCCACCAGCACCCCTTTCCTCTTTCCGCTTTCTCACACCAGTCCTGGACACGGAATCCTCCACTCAGCCCCTGGATTTTGGAGATGAGAATTCATGAAGCTGGTCATGATAAGTTATAAACCAGACAGTATAATAATGTAATGTGGATGTAGGGACTGTTCCTGTCGGGGAACCGTGGGCTTTTTCAGAAGGCAGACACCGTTTGTCGAATACAGGCGAAACAGACCTGGGTCAAACAATGCCTAATGAGCCACTTGAGTGCGTTCAGATTGCTAGCTGCGTTTTCGTTTATTCGACAAATGTGTTCAGTTTGTTCAGACTGTTTCTCAACTGCTTTGCTTAGGAAGTGAGGACCCAGCCTGGCTGTTTTGTATTCTACCTGGATGGTTAGTTTCTTTCACCTGATGTCCCAGGTCTAAATTAGTCTGATTATGTAGCTGGACAGAAAACCAACAGGGACACTGGGGTTCCAGTGACCTGAGTTGAAAGCCACTGCCTCAAAATTCTATGGCTATTTGTCGCCGTCGTACGAATTAAAGTAGCCAGACAGTCAGATCTCCAAATGTTGATACATCTGGTAACATCAACATGTAATGCATGGGCTCAAACTTAGTGTCAGTGTCAACAATTTGGATTTTTTTTTTTAAATAACTGCATTACAGAGCCAGTGCAAAGGTGATATGATTGGTTTTTAAAGCATTAGGCATAGATTTATTTAAAGCCATTCTCGCTGATGTCAACCAGAAGGTAGAGATCTCGATTGTCTGACTATGCAAGACAGGGCTTAAGTGGTTAACCATTCTCATAAATCTATTTGTCGGGGATTGAACAGAAAATATACTTTTGACCCAGGTCTGGTATCAGAGGCACACTTAACACTTCAGATGAGAGGTATCTTTCACTTCTCTTGTATTTAATACCATGTCAAAGAGAGAGGAGGGGGGGGGGGGGGGGGGGGTCGGTATGCTTGCCAGGCATTTATGTGAGAGCGATAAAGTCCCAGCTTTTCTCATTTTCTATGAGAACTCTAGTTAGTTGAATTTATATGTACATATATAAATATATATTAAAAATGTAAAGAGGAAAAAAAAATGAGAAAAATAAACTTTAGAAACGGTTTGACTTCCAAAAAAAGAAGAAAAAAAAATTACTTGTTTGATTGATTTGATTGGTATTGATCCAGAGGTTTATATTCTATACTGTATAAGGAAAATGTACTTTTGAAAATGAAGAGGAGAAAAAAAAACTTGTTGACTTTGAGACATCATTTAGTTTCCCTTTACAGACTACATCCTCTGTTAAGAACAGAAAAGCAGTCAGTTGAGCCTAGTTTTGGTTCCATCATGTAGAAAAAGAAAATGGACGCGAAATTATCCTTTTTAAATATTTCTCTGTTGGGTAAACAGACATTCATATCCAGATTTTCCTACTGACTGGCTATTTTTTTGTTCTTGTATACATATTAAGGCTTTTGATCAGTTTTCTTTCTCCACCACTGCCTGATATTGTGTTCTACCAGTTCAGTTGGACATGTACGATTTGTGCAATAAACAAAAAGACAGTGCTCTTTGTGTGATCATTTTTAGAGCTTGATCCTATATCGGTTTGGCTGATATATCGATATGTATGTATATGTATGTATATATATATATACAGTGGGTGTTTGTGTGTGTGTGTGCGTGTGTATATAGATATGGGTGTGCATGTATGTATACACACTATTTTACAACAACTATGCGGCAGGTTTAGCTTTTTTCTTTTGTACAAAATATTTTAAAAGTAAATGGGGATCTGCATCAGACCGAAATATCAGGCATCAGTCGGACTAAAGTCATTTTTTGTCTCCAATGATGAATTGTTACGCACTGTACTTTAGCCTGATTTTAATGCTTCATTGTACGGTGTTGTCGCTTTCTAAGCCTGAAAATAACTGAATTAGGCTGTCTTGGGAAATTTGGCTTAACATGTACTGTACATAATGTATCAGATAGACAATAATATGTCATTGCATATAAACTGCCAATTTAGACATCTACATGTAACCTGCAGGTTATGAATGTTTACCGAAACCATAATTTTTCTCGTGTCAATACCAGTATCCACACTATGACGATTTTTGTGTATTTCTAAATATGTAAATTCTACTCAGAATTAAGTTGTCTGTGTTCAAGGTTGTGCAGCTTTATTATTACATCTTGTGTGCAGGTAAAACTTATTTTTGTTTGGCTTCCTTCATACAATTCAGCAGCATTATGTTAATAAGAATAATCAAACTAAAAAAAGTACATGTACAAGTGCATACGGTATGATCTTGGTATATTATATACACCAACAACATTTCAGCATTTCTTTTTGATATGGTTTATTTTTGTTCTTGTCAGATCGTGTGTCTGCATTGTACGGGGAAAGATAAGCTTTTTTTCTTTTGCCGGTGGCTCTGAGACGAGCCATTTGTGTCATCATCTGAAACACTGTGGTTGGGAATCTTGGGATGGCTTGGATGCATGGATCCTTGATGATTCTGTGAGCTTTGCTGACACAGCGTTCGTTGTATTAACACATCTGGTGCCAACCCCGAGTTTCCCGAGTTTGTATTGATACCAACGCTGTGCCAACCCCGAGTTTCCCGAGTTTGGGCCGTTTTTGAAAAAAAAAATCTTTTTTTTTTTCAAATTTTTTTTTTGGACCTCCAGAAATGTATTAGGCATGATTGCGATCGCGAAATTGCATGTTTAACCCCCATACCAACCCATTCTTTCAAACATGGCAGCCATGTTTGTTTACATCTGTAGAAAACATAATGGCCCATAAATCATGAATGCCTGAACGGATTTCCAAGCGGATTTTTTTGTTTGAAAGCTGTGAACAGCATCTACACACGTGGTGCATCATCTAGGCATGGGCGTGCACTTTTTACACAATTGCACAATTACATGGAAGTCTATGGTAACCATGGCAACGCGAGACATTGAAGAGAAAAAATCATTGCAACATAAGTGTTTAAGGGCTTGGATAGGGGAGAGCCTTGCAGGTAGAGGTCGGTACAGTCGCCATACCAGTCAGTGAAGGACAGGAAGTCCTCTGTGATGCCTCGATAGAAAGCTCGGACCAATTAAGCCCCCATGGGAACTGCCCATAAGTCCTACATCTCATTAGTTCTATATCTCATTAGTCCTAATGTGGTTAGGGTTAGGTTTTACTGAGGTTAGGGTTTGGAACAGGTTTAGGCATAGTTTTACTGAGGTTAGGGTTAGGTTTAGGTTTAGGCATAGCATTTTCACCAGGTTAACATTCACCAGATTGGGACTAATGGGATGTAGGAACTATGAAATGTCAGTGAGACCAATGCCATGGCACCGCCCCCAGAACCACCACACTTCTGCATTTAAAACTCTAGCTATATTATTATCAATATCCATATTGAGGCCAACTCCTTATTTTGGGGTACTTCAGACTTCTGGGTGCTTCAAATGTCACTGAGCAACTTTCATTGAAACGAATAGCAGGGGGAGGGTAGTCCGTCCTCTAGTTTTTTTGAAGCGGTGAAAACCGCTTCCAATGAGTGGCTTTGTGTGTATTACGCCCATATATGGTCATTTCAGTCCAGAATGAACAGGTTTTTTCAAAGACACAATGTGTGTTTAATGTCCATATATGGTCATCTCAGTCCAGAATGAACAGGTCTTTTCAAAAACACAATGTATGTCACCTCATGTCCATATATGTTCACTCCAGTCCAGAATGAACAGATTTTTTCTGTCCCGTACGTCCAGAATATCAGTCCAGAATGAATAAGCTTTTTCAAAAAGCAAAATGTGTGTCCCATGTCCATATATGGCCATTTCAGTTCAGAATTAACAGGTTTTATCTGTCCTGTACGTCCGTCCGTCCGTCCGTCCGTCCGTCCGTACGTCCGTACGTACGTCCGTACGTATGTGTGTAGTGTCCGTCCCGGTCTGATGATTGGATACTTTGAGGATTGGTCAAGCTTCAAATGACAATTCGGCCCTCCAGATAAAATCATTAATTCATTCAGAATATAAAGAATGTATAGAGTTCATAACTCTAGAACACATAGAATAAAAGTTCACCGCTTCACTTCGAACCGAGGTTTGACTTTTTATATCTGTTTGGGACCCATTCCAGCTGGCATGGGAAGAGAGCTATAGCTCTCTTCAGTTGTCTGTGAAAGTAGAGACATTGTTGTGCCTTCCTCACCACCCTCTCTCTGTCTGCACTCTGCACATCCCAGGTGAGATCCTCAGTGATGTGCACCCCCAGGAATTTGAACTCTCTGACCCTCTCAGCTGCAGCTCCCCCAATATGGATGGAAGACTGATCTATGGGAGGCCTCCTGTAGCCGATGATTAGCTCTTTGTTTTTGTCAACGATGAGAGCCAGCCTGTTCTCCTGGCACCATTGTGTCAGGTTCTCCAATTCTCTCCTGTAGGCTGTCTCATCCTTATTCGATTGCTAATTGTATGTGTAATAGTAGAAATCGCACCTGTGCACTTTGCATGTATCAAACTAGACACACGTGCATATCCTATGGGCCGTTCTGTCCATGATGTCAGTTATCTCCATATGGACACTCATACATACTGTATGCTACACACAAAGCCATATATATATAGCCTCTATATGGACACAATATGTCCATATATGGGCATTCCCAGATATGGGCTTAATATTGATGACATCAGGGATCTCCATACATGGGCATTTTGGGCATAAAAGGGACAAGGACGGAATTCATTTGCAAGTGTGACTGAGTGACTCACATTGCGGTTGGGCAAAATGTGGCCATCACGCACTGTGACGCACATGGGTTTAGTATTGACCCCGTTTAGTATTAGCCCATCCCTACCCTCCCCTGCCCCTTCATTGTATATACTTACTGTTTGTTTAGACTCTTTTTTTTCTCTCATTTTTCTTTTCTTTACATATCTACTGCATAGTACTGTGTTCTATTCGTCTGTCATTCAATGTTATATGAGACACTTCAATGGTTTCCTGTGGAAATAAGCTTAGTCTTTTCATGGATCTCCTTTTAGTAGACCTTGTACCAGTGAACTGTACCATCATGAAACTGTACCTTTTCCTATGCAAACTTCTAATAAAGTCTTCAATCAATCAATCAATCAATCAAACCAGTAAGACTCCCTAATCGGGAGATAAAGGACCACGTTGCATACACAAACTTTAGAAGGCAATCATAGCCAATCAGGAGGGAATATGGGAAATGGGACAGATCCATGTTGATGACATGACTTTAGAGATACTGTGTACAGCTTTGCTCAGAGGTAGGGGCAAAAGTGTGACATGCCTGATGTTCGGACAGACAGCCGGTGGAGCTTTTCATAGTAACTTTGACATCAGGGATCTCCATATATGGACATAAAAAGGGACAAGGACGGAATTAATTTGCAACATCATTGTGATGTCAGAACAGGTCAGTTATTGCGACCGTTTACAGTTTACAGTTTACAGTTTAGGCATTTAGCAGACGCTTTTAATCCAAAGCGACTTACAATAAGCAGATAACATCACAATAATAAACAAGATAATATGTCAGTACATCATCAACAATATAACAAATGCAAATGGATATCTATCTAGAAAAAACACAATATAATCAAAGTTCTGAAAAAACCTAAAAAACAAAAACAAATGCTAACTAGCTTCATGTATTCATTGATTCTTTTTCTGTAGTGCTAAGGGTTTAGGTGGAGTCTGAAAAGGTGAGTCTTCAGTCCACGGCGAAAGCTAGCGAGTGAGTCCGTTGTTCTAAGTGCGACAGGGAGTTTATTCCACAACTTGGGGGCCAGGAGGGCAAACTGTCTCGGACGAGTGGATTTTTGCCCTGGAGTTTTGAGCGAGGGTTCTGTCACCATCCCTGTGTTGGCTGATCTAAGTGACCGGGTGGGGGTGTAGGGGTTGATCAGCTTCTGGAGGTATGGAGGAGCCATACCTTTGGCTGCTTTGAAGGTCAGCATCAGTGTTTTGTATTCAGTGCGGGCCGCAACCGGGAGCCAGTGGAGGCTGCGGAGAAGGGGAGAGACATGTGAGAACTTAGGCTGGTTGAAGACCAGTCGTGCCGCGGCATTTTGGATCAGTTGGAGAGGTTTAAGTGCACATGCCGGGAGACCAGTGAGGAGAGAGTTACAATAGTCAAGCTTTGATATGACAGATGTCTGAATGAGGAGCTGGGCTGCCTCCTGGGTGAGGAAGGGTCTGATTTTACGGATGTTATAGAGTGTGAACCTACATGACCGGGTGACTGATGCAATGTGTGCCTTGAATGATAGCTGGCTGTCCAGGACCACACCAAGGTTTCTAGCAGTAGGAACTGAAGTCACAAATGCATTATCTATGGAAATAGTGAGATCTTGCATGGGGCAAGAAGCGACCGTAAGGTCGCAGTTTAGTATGAAAACCTCCACCGACCGTAAGGTCGCAGTTTAGTATGAAAACCTCCACCGGCCGTCCGTCGGTCACACGTGCGGTCGACCGCACGTCACACGTGCGGTCGACGTGTGATGAGGTCACGATGAGTCATCTATGCCCAAATATAGATTTCTAGGTCAGATGGCCCATAGAGTTTGTGATGTCAAACCTAGCAACCCAATATAAACAAACCTGATGTCAGACCTGAAGTATCCTTTTATACCCATATATGGAGATACAGAGATCTCCATATATGGGCATATTAGAAAGCCCATATATGGGCATATACGGATGACATCAGGGATATCCATATATGGGCATAAAAGGGACAAGGGCTTACAGTTAAGAGATCTCCATATATGGGCATATCAGAAAGCCCATATATGTTCATATACTGATGACATCAGGAATATCCATATATGGGCATAAAAGGGACAAGGACTTACAGTTAAGAGATCTCCATATATGGGCATAAAGGGACAAGGACTGTTACAGTAGATATAGAGATGTCCATATGGGCATAAATGAACAAGGACTGACAAACACTGAGATCTCCATATAACCTATGGGAATATAAGGGACGAGGACTGTCAGCTTGTAGACCTATTTTCTAAATATTGTTGTACATTAAAAACTTGAAATGGGTCGTTCTGCATAGTACTTGGGATTTGTTGATGTAAATGTTCACATAGAGTGTAATAATTGGTAAAACAAACTTTTGGCCTATTTGTGGAGATAAGCGACCAACGGTCGCTTATCTCCCGATTAGGGAGTCTTACTGGTTATATTATAGCATATATCCTTTTGCTGAGCTGGGATGATATTGATGACATCAGGGATCTCCATATATAGACATAAAAGGGACAAGGTCGGAATTCATTTGCAACATCATTTTGATGTCAGAACAGGTCCGCTATATCCTTCAGCTGAGCTGGGATGAGGTGTCATGATGTCCGGAGCTTGACGGACAGACATGAGTTGGTGCTGGAGCTTTTCATACTAGTCTAAGTAGCGACCTACGGTCGCTATAAAACCTTTGGGTCAGTAATTTCTGGAGGGTTTAACACGGTTTAACAAGGCAAGGCAATATTATTTGCAGCCAAAATACAATTATTTTCAACAAGGCAATTCAATGTGCTTTAAAAAAACATCAAACAAAGGAAACTCAATGAAATAATAAAATTACATTAGGATGCATGCATAAAACAAAAGAGGTAAAAACAGTTACAGTGCAGAGGAGAAAAAGAAAAAAATAACTCAATCAAAGGCAGCAGCGAACTGAAAGATCTGTATTAAGAATAATGCTAATTTGCAAACGCAGAAGGCGTGCTCGTTTTGCAACTACAATAAATGGACGCCGTTGTTTTCATCTGTTGCTTCATGAAAGCCCCGCTCGCCCGGGCGGCTCCAGCGTACACAAGCAGCACGCTGTGAAGTGTGAACACTGCGCCATTTCCACTAGCAGCTAGCTGGCTAAAGCAGTCAGGAGTCACACTGCGCGCTTAGTACCAACACTATCTCACAGATTTTACTGAACCACGTCCATTTTACTCTTTAACCTCGTGGTGAGTATTTTGTTCAACAGACGTTTTTTTCCCATCATTTTTCCTTGCTTTGTTTTTGGATTTTGTTTTTATTTTTCCACGGTGCTTTTTTCTCTTTTGCGGGTGGATTTGGCTTAGCGAAGGAAAGGGGGAGCAGAGCTAGCTGCCTTGCAGAGCCAGTTGGCCTTAAATGCGCTGCAAACGGTGAACTATTGTGGTTTTTAGAAATTCCAACATTTTGGACCGACTTGCAGCTTTTTAATGTATTTTTCTTTTTGCAACCCTTAGTATATTTTTTCTTCTAACGATTCGGAAGTCTCAGTGAATGTGTTTTTTGGCAGCTTTTCAACCACCTCGCCACCAGCTAACGGTTAGCATCATCTGGCTGCTAACGCCGTTAGATCTCGGGTTGTTTGATAATGGTTAAACGGCTTCAAGTCGACCAGTTCATTCAGTGCATTAACGTTACAATCATGTAATGCAACCGTTCTGTGGCAAACCATTTTTTGTTTTGTTTTTATTGGCGCATACAGGAAAGCACTGATTGTTGGTTTCAGTGCTGCTGGTAAAATGGTGGTTGTCTGGCACTCAGAGATGGTTTTTGTGTCCATGCAGGGCCTGGTTGGTTGCTTGCTTCAACCAACCAGAGCCTGCAGATGGCGCTGTTTTGTCTAGAATAAAGATGTCGATGTGTCTTTATTCTAGGTCACGGCCTGAGGCCGGGGATGTATATTTTTTTAATTGCCCGATTTTGTCCACAGGTGTAGTGTGAGCTGTCTTTTTGTGGAATCGATTTTTCTCCCTTTTTTTTTCTCCTTTCACTTTTGATGTGTTTTGTTTTTCTGACTTTTTGCTGTTTTTGGACTGTTTTAATTTTGGACTGTTTTAAGAGAATACATATTGTTACAAGCACACAAACATCATTAATTAAAATGCATAATATCAACGGCTATATTTCATTATAATATTGAGTCCTTCAATATTGAGTCCTTCAATCCCACACCTTGATTCTATTTATTCTCTTTGAAATATAATTCCCCAAGGCATACACATGAAAATGTCTCGCCCAAAAATAAGACAAATGGCTATTGGCTACATGTATAGAGTGGACTAAAATGTGGATCTCTTTGGAAACGACACCTTAAAACCATATTTAAACCACAGGGACATCTTTTGGAAAAAAAAAATATGCACAGACATTATAATGTTATTGATTTGGACATTCAACGGTTTCCCAAATTCTATATCAACTAATAGTCAGCCATAGTAGCGATTTGCATTTACAAATGCATTGCGAGGTCCCTGGAAGAGGAATTTCACTTAAGAACATTCTTTGCTACTGTCTGTTTTTGCTTTGTCCTGACAATTCTGAACTAGCATTGTGTCATGAAGGCTACCACAAGGGAGCGTATTAAGTCCACAGGAGTAGGATGTTAATTATTAATGTGGTCTAATCCCAGTCTAGCCCATTTGCCTTTCAGTATCAGATGTTAATAACTGGATCTTAATTTAACTCGGCATATGGGTACATCTTTACTCAAATTGGCACTCAGGAATTTGCAGTGTAGACAAGTGCACAAGAGGTCTACTGTACCTCCAATCATTGTACCCTTTTACCCATAAACTTAACAAATCTGGCTATGTCGTTACAGTATATTATATCTTGATTACATGGATGTCCAACCCTGAAAAGCTGCACATTCTAACACCCAAGATCAACATTTTGCTTCTGTGAAACAGTCAGTCCACTCTATATGTGTTGCCTTATATTTAAATCACACAGATAATGGTCACTGATGTTTTGTATTGTTGACCTGTGTTGATCTGTGTTCAACTTGTCCCTCAGTGGTGTCCATAACCCTAACCAACAGATAAACCATGTATAACATAACTGAGGTGTGTTTCCTGTCACCTCAGTATAAATCCCCTGGGGGGCCCAGAGTGTGACGGTCACCTTTTGAGAAGGGTGCTGCTGCTATAGTTTGCCGAGAACACTCACCCCACCCACCCACCCCAGCCCCAGAGACAACCAGCCCGACACAAAATCACCCACCCAGTGTCAGAGAAAGAACAGACGACGACTTCACAACCACAAAGACGCCATGGAGTGAGTGATGGCCTCTTTAACTCCTTAAGTTGTCACTGGGGCATATTGGTGGATAATGACTCTCCTGTTTTCACTGTTGCTTATCTGGACGCACTCCCTTATGTTTGACTGAACCTACATTTCACACTCAAAATGTTTTCTGTCTGGATAAAACATACAGGTGGATCTTTAAAAAAACAAAAGTAAAGCACCAGATGGTACCATGAATGCTAGCACTTCTAGGATGGGTATCCTTACATTAGTATTGCTGTCCAATCAGTATTACTGTCCAATCAAATGAGTTACACAGCATCAGAGATGTGTCTTAGCAGGAACATGTCCACCCATATAATCTTGGTCGATAAACTGCTTAAGATACCATTTGTCCAGCACCAAAACATCTGCTCTTGCTGTGATTATAGGCTGACACGGTAAATCCACATGCACCTTCTCTTTCACCATTATTGAGCAGCTTCACTGAAGCTGGACAGACACGCTATGTGTAAAAGAATGACACATGGAAAGTGACATTTTCTTACTGCGCTAACTTAAAACCAATGATCCTTCCAGAATCCAGGAATTAAACTGCAATGTAGGGTGTACAGTGTTAATCATTCAGCAAAACTCTCCCATAATCATAAGTGAGAACTGGGAAGGGTTGGATACTGTAACCACATGGCCCCTAGCATACCTATAATGGGCTTGACCTAATCGGCAAACATTAGGATTAGTGTTTTATTTAGTGTAGAGGGGAAAAAGGAGGCCTCTTTTGAATCCCGGGCAACAGAATATATAGGGTTTAAGCCCGTTAATATAATGAACTTGAATCATACAATTCACACATGCCACACACACGTGGTGGTAATGCCCTGTGGGTGCAGAATTTAAACACACCGGTGGGGACTGGGGAATTAACACACCACACCTATCTAAACTTGTGTGATGTGATTTATTTATCTTTTCATGATGACTGCCTTTGTTTTCTAGTGAATTCTTGGATCAATTTGCCCGTGTGTCTCCGACAAATGGAACAACATTCATGTTCAGCATTCTGGTTCCAGACACGTTTTGTGTATTTATGACGCTGTTTATTCCTCCAGGGCAGCTAGGCTGAGCAGTTTTAAGCACCACTCAGCTTCACTCTCAACAGGCACTGCCTGGGAGTGGACCTCTACAGTCCACACAGAAAGCACAGCCCTTCTTTGCGGCTCCTAAAACAATGAGTTTTACAATTTCCTTCTCCCTTCCCTCTCGCTCTTCATTTCCTTTCTCTCCGCACTAGACACTCACCCACCACCTCCGCCCTGATGGCCAGCAACGTCACCAACAAGACAGACCCACGCTCCCTTAACTCACGGGTCTTCATCGGCAACCTCAACACCCTGCTGGTGACCAAGGCCGACGTGGAGGCCATCTTCTCCAAGTACGGCAAGATCTTCGGCTGCTCCGTCCACAAGGGCTTCGCCTTCGTCCAGTTCATCAACGAGAGGTGCGCCCGCGCTGCCGTGGCTGGCGAGGACGGGCGCATGATCGTTGGACAGGTCCTTGGTAAGGACCCGCCTTGTAAGGACATGACATCGGATCACTGCATATCAAAGCTTAGACCAGTGGTCCTCAAATTGGGGTCCAGGGACTCTCAGGGTTCCAATAAATGGACCCTTTAAGGCCTGTAACTGTTAAGTGTTATGGTGGATGGTTGTCCTTGACATTTAAAACGAGAACCACTGGCTTAGACGTTTTGCACTTTTCCTCCAAAATGCAAACCGAAATATGTCCTTTGTTGTCTTGCTCCTCAGACATCAACCTGGCTGGAGAACCCAAACCCCACAGGTCGAAGACCCCCTCGGGCAAGCGTTCGGCTGGAGACATGTACAGGTCAGACCCCGCAACCGCCCACGTAGACATGTACAGGTCAGCCCCCTTAGCCCTCCATGTGCAACTTCAGTACAAACACTTTGTCACATTATGATGATGTCACATCCTGTTTATTTTCCTCTACAGCAGCAGTGCCTCCTTTGACCTCGACTACGACTTTCAGAGAGATTATTATGACAGGTGAATATTTTTCAGATTTTATTTTTGAAACACCTCCGGAGAAAACGATAACCAAATGGCGTCTCAAAAGCCCCACCCATCGTTGCTTTGATTCTTCATGTGCTCTGCCTTTCTCTTGTTCTAGAGTGTACTCGTACCCGTCCCGTGTGCCCCCTCCCCCGCCACCACTGTCGCGTGCCGTCATCCCAAACAAGCGCCCACGGGTCAGCCTCGGTGGCGGCGGAAGCAGACGCGCCAAGACCAGCTTCTCGTCTTCCTCCAAGGGCAGCCAGAGCAAGTACTCATCCTCATCCAGAGCAAGTACGTTCCACGTCGATCCAGTGTTTCGTTACTGTACTTAACTCATTGAGTGCCAATCCCGAACTAGTTCGGCTTTATTAGCGTATCGTAGAGTGCCGATCCCGAACAAGTTCGGCTTTTAAAAAAAAAAAAAAAAAAAAAAATCTTTTTTTTTTGGAAAAATTTTTTTTTGAATTTTTTATTTTTTTTTTTGGACCCCATCAAATCTGGTGAACATGATTTCAATCGCGATTTTGCATGTTCCACCCCCATACAACCCCATCTAACATACAGGGCAGCCATTTTTGTTTACATTACATGTAAAACATAATGGCGATTATCTCAAGAATGCCTGAACGGATTTCCAATCGGATTTTTTTGTTTGAAAGCTGTGAACAAACTGCACAAATCCACTCCAATGCAATCCAGGATTGCATTGGAGTTTTTAGAGCTCATTCTTCTCTGTTTTTTTCCCATGCATGAGGTGTGCAAGGTTTAATCATGGCTAAGTTGACGAAAATAAGGCTTCTAAAATGCTTGGTAGCCAATAGCTAACTTCAAGCTAACTTCATCCTCTTCCTGTACATGCACAAAGGAAAGTGTTCAGGCAAGTAGGGCTTGGGCTTGGGCTCCAGGGCTTGGGCATGCATTACCAGCATATCTCTATTATTCTCTGGTCACTGGGCGCCCTCTAGTGGTGATAGGCTGGCACTCAATGAGTTAAGTACAAATTTTGAGAATTTCTTTTATTTATATTTTTTCAACCCTGAACTTTTACTTTTACTCCGTTACATTTAAAAGGAAAAAATCGTACTTTTACTCCACTACATTAAAATTGGACACCTCGTTACTCGCTACAAATCGAGGGCCGGGCCCGGGCTCAGAACCATGCTCGGAACATTTCGCATTTCACATGTGTGTGCGCTTAGCTAGAATGGAGTGTGGTGTGAGTGCTGCCTCCCATAGCCTTGTAGGCTAATAGCCTTCTAGGGTATGGGTTCTATCTGTATCTATAGCAACACGGCTCTGATTGGTCGTGACATGAGTACATTAGCCAATGGAGAGCCGCAACGAGCCGAGGGCTCGCTTGACGGCTTTTCTTCACACACACACACACGTGTCCTCTGTGACTCTGCGTACACAGCGAGACTAGAAAATTAGGAGCACTACTGTAGTTACTAGTTTCACCCATTTCACCGTCATTTCTCAAATAAATCGCCCTGTAATGATTCCCCGACCTCCCGTATCAGTTACGGGATGCGTGCGTGCGTCTTCACTCTTTAGTACTGGACTCTGTATTTTACGAGATGGCTTGTAACCCACGGGCGGCAAGCCGACAATAATATCAATATCTAATTGCTGTGAAGATATACAGTAAATAACAAACGGTGGGTGGAGGAAGATTTCTTGCGTTGTGATGTGTGTGTAATTACTTGCTGTGCTGTTGTGTTGTCTTCTTTCTTTTAATCAGAGCGCAAGACGAGCACAGCTATAGAGGGCTGTACATACATCTCTCAGTCTCCGTCGGTCCGTCCCCTCCGACCATAGTTTTCGTCGGAAAGTTTCGACTTTCTGACGTGCGTGCAGCTTTCCGAACTCAAATTAGGAGTAATCCTTTTCAGAAGTTGCAAGAGATGTAATTTTGTAGTTGAACCGGACCTTTCCGACGCAAATTTCGTTGGTCTGTGACAGTATGGACTCCCCTTGAGAGTGCAGGTGCAGCGCGCAGCAGTGAAAGCCACGCACACAAATATTTAATTAAATAATAAGGTGACGGGCTTCGGGCCGGGCTCGGGCTTTAAATAGCGGCACCAAACGGGCCATGGGCCGGGCCTGGACTGAAGTCCACGGGCCAGGGCCGGGCCGGGCCCACATTTTAGGCCTGTGCAGGGCTCTACTTCCTCCTCTGATACAGACGAACGTTATACAGCAGACACAGAAGAAGTGGTTGCTACTGGCAGTGGCACTGGCACAGCTGCTTCGGCATTTTTGTACTTTTACTTGTACTTTTACTTTTTACTTTTACTTTTATACTTAAGTACATTTTAAAACTATGTACTTTTGATACTTAAGTACATTTAATGAGAGCTACTTTCATACTTTTACTCAAGTAATAATATTATCGGTGACTTTTACTTTTACTTGATTAACTTTCAAGTGGAATATCGGTACTTTTACTTAAGTATGGGTTTCCAGTACTTTATACAACACTGGACATAACCATGGAATAAAGTTCGCCATGACTGGTTTCAGTAATTTGGATGCCATAGAAGACATGTTACGCTGTGAAAATAGCCAGTCTGCACACAGGCTATTTTAGTTAAGTTATTATTTCAAGATTAGAGATTTAAAGTGGTAAAACAAGCAATATGTGCAGAAGCATCTTCCATAAAATCCGAATGCTCTGGGATCTTTCATAAAAGCAAATGTTAATTCCTCAATCTGTGATTTCTTCACATTTAACATATTGTGTTAAGTGTTTAGGAAACGGCTCTAGTGTGTGTACCAAATGGCACATTAGTACACAATCTTGAGATCTTATTTTGCTTTAATCCATGTATCAACAATCCTGACACACTATAATGAAAAAACAGCACACTATAATGCAAAAACATTACACTATAATGCAAAAACATTACACTATTACACTATAATGCAAAAACATTACACTATAATGCAAAAACATTACACTAGTATGTACTATCTACTTTAAAGTTATACCATGTAACTTTTTTTATAAAACAAATCTTAAAATTGTCCTAACTCTTAAATCGCTAAAGTTTTAGAACACCCACTCCGTTATTTTCAGCTTCTGAAGCCTTCTCTTTATATGTTTTCTATGATCCTGACCGGGGTCCGGTTTTCGCGCAAAAATTACGTCATCATACACTACCGGCCAATCACAGCGAGGGTTATACACTGCCGGCCAATCACAGTGCATCTTGAAGTGGGGTCGCTAGCTATCACAATAGGGCGGCCATATTTGTAGGCGCCCGTGTGTCTCTATCTATACTCGGGTGAAACACTCCGTTTCTCCAGAATGCCTGAACGCACAGGAACCAGGGACCCCTCTAAAGATAGATCTCGGCGAGGTGGAGGCAGGCGCGGGGGTGACGCGGGGGTGTGAGGCCCGGTCCGCGGCGAAAAACGGCCGAAAGACACGGACGCTACTGACCACTAGTTGAGCAACACAGTATAGCTTTAATGTTACTAAACCAGAGCTTTGTTGTCTTCTGTAGGCATAGGATGTGTATTGATTGATTAAAACGGGGCCTGGGTTTCAACTCAAGGCCCCTCCAGCTAAATGTGATGATATAGCATAAAAATCTGTAAAACCAGTTTATCCCTATTTACATAGGCTGTTTGAAAATGGCACATCTACAAGCCCACAGTGCATAGATTGCCATTTTTGGAAAATCTTTTCTCCCCCCCTCATTGGGGTCTGTGGCCATATATACATAGTAAGTTGGGGTCATTGATATGAAAGAAGTTTGAGATTGAACAATTCATTCTGAATTGATTTCCCCCCCTCCAGTTAAGGCGGATGAGCTTCAGACAATCAAAAGGGAGCTGACCCAGATCAAGAGCAAGGTGGACTACCTTCTGGAGAGTCTGGAGCGCATGGAGAAAGACCACAGCAAGAAGTCAGGTAATCTGTGTGTGTGTGTGTGTGTGTAGCTATACTTATGGGGACTAAACGCATGTTACCAGTCACCTGCAGGGGACCTCTGACAGTGTGGGGACAAAATAGTAGGTCCCCACAACGGTTAGGTTTAGGGATAGAGGTTAGGGTAAGGCCACAGGACTTGCATAAAAATGAATGGAAGAATGTCCCCACAAGGTGGGTGGGTGGGTGATGGGGAAATACAGAAAAGTGCAGAGGAACATGTGAACATGGTTTAGAGTTGATGCAGAGAGAATAACACTATCTATCACCCTCTGCTGGTCACATTCAAGTCCGCACCCTGCCAGCATCCTTTAGCCTACAGGACTATCAGTCTGGGCTTGACATGAACTTTTTGAGGCACTTGTCCTTTCGGTCAAGTACATTTCCCATTCGCTTGTCCGGGCATAAAAGTCACATCCTTTTTCCCCCCTTTTCTTTTTGGTAGAGATGGCCATGGTTACCCAAGAGGTAATTAAACCATTGGTTACTGGTTAATTGGTTAACTTATTATGCCCCGCAGAGCAACCACACTATTGTTCTTGTCGTTTTTTAGTTGTTTTTTTTTCTCATCAGATGTAACCCTTTGCCCAATCAGACAATCACGACAGCTTGATTTTGTGATGTCATCCTTTTCTCACTGTCTGATTGGCTCCCCATTAGAGTCAACGGCAACCCACCCTGTAGACAATATGCCTTCCGGTTGGTTCTAGCGGAAGTGGCGGAAGTCCTGCGTTCAACGGAAGTTACGTCATGCGTTGCAGTCTTCCGGTGAAATTCTCACGGCGGAAGTTGAACGCCTTCTGCCTTATATTGTCACCAGGCTTTTCTCTTCGCAGATGAGTAAGCCAGGCTACGCGAGGCTAACGGCAACCACACTTGCAATTTCCAACGGCATCTTTCTAGTTATTTTTATTATCGTTTTTTTTTTTTCTTTTTTTTTTAATGAAAAGGTACTTTTTTACGCCTAAAATTATGCCTGAAAGCATCTGCCACACTGCAAAGGTACAACTGCTTTATTGCCGGCAGTGGTGCTGCCTTGCAAAAGTTGCGATCATCATTTGTGAGCCTCTCGCTTTGTCCCGTTTCCACAGAGTCCAAGAGTCCGAAGCCCGAGCCAGGGGAGGTGACGTCACCCCATCATTCCAGCAGCAAGAAGGAGGAGGGCATTAAGAGGGAGCGGGAGAACCAGGAGATGAATGACTCAGAGGAAGAGGAAGAGGATGAGCGAGACCTGCTGGAGGAAGAGGAGGAGGTGAGGGCTATGAGAGGGAGATGACGAGCTGATTGATAGGACAAAATATGTTTAAAAACCCATTTAGGCCTGAACACATTATGACGCAATATTTTATGCTTTAAATATAAAACTAGACCAGGTCAACCTGGTTGTGCCAGACCCCGGTTCTGCCAACCTGTCATCATCATTTATGACATCATGCCTTTTGTAGGCATGTCATCATCATGTCATCATCATATATACCCTTTATATAGAAAACCAGGACAGACAGACCGACATTTGCTTATGTAGGCCTACCCATTTCATGGGTCTGGCAAAAAAATAGCAGATATACAAGCTCACAGCGCGGCACCGAGTGCTGCGCTGCGAGCTTGTAGATCTGCTATTTTTGAAAAAACGTGAAAATTTGAATTTTGACCCGATTCTATAAGTGTCTTTTGAATCCTAAGATGTTTGGAAAAAAACCTATGTTTCTATGTCAGCAATCTGGCCAGCCATCGTCAAAGAAAAGGTCCTTTTCACTTAACTGGAGCTCAGTTAGTCTGTTCTTGAGAGACTACTATGTCAGTGGTTTTCAAACCTTTTCATGTGAAGGACCCCCAAAATGATATCTATTTGGCCACGGACCCCCATCTCAAAATATTTAGTTCCAGGGACCACCCAGAAGCAAAATTCGAGTTACAAACGTTCGCTTTGAAAATGCATATATTCAAAGATTTGCACACATTTTCACGACCTTTTCAAAAATAGCAGATCTACAAGCTCACAGCGTGGCACTCGGTGCCGCGCTGCGAGCTTGTATATCTGCTATTTTTCACTGGTTAAAGCATTCAATAATTCTAGGCCTAAATGGGTTAACATTTTGACAACAACTACCAATAGTGGAAAAAGACAGAGTACTTTTTCCTTGTTGATAATAAACTGGTCTTAAAAATAATTCTCAATGGCATTAAAAGGCCACTGAAGCCAAAATTATGGATGCTGGCACAATAAATAACGTTCCTTCCGTTTGCCCCCCCTTGGTAGCCCCCCCCCCCTGGGGGCCACAGGCTGTTTGCCTCTTAAAGGGATATTACACTTTCAAAGTCATTTTATCGTCTAATCAGGCTTTTATGAACACCCTGAACAGTTTTTAATTTGCTTGATTCAATATTTAGATATTTGATGTAAATGTTACCAGGCCCGACACGCCCAGGCCCTCTCCACATACACACCCATTGTAACTTCAAACTCCATTTTAACCATGATAGATTCATTAAAAACACCCGTTGTTTTTTCTGTTGACTCATACTACCCTCCTAATACGTGAGCAGGCCGTGTTTTTTCGATAACTTTTTTCATTAATTTTTAATAATTATTTGGGAAAATGAAAAATATTTAATACAAAAATGCATTATTAAAAATAAATGAAAAAAGTTATCGAAAAAACACGGCCTGCTCACGTATTAGGAGGGTAGTTTGAGTCACCAGAAAAAATAATGGTTGTTTTTAATGAATTTATCACGGTTAAAATGGAGTTTGAAGTTACAATGGGTGTGTATGTGGAGAGGGCCTGGGCGTGTCGGGCCTGGTAACATTTACATCAAATATCTAAATATTGAATCAAGCAAATTAAAAACTGTTCAGGGTGTTCATAAAAGCCTGATTAGACGATAAAATGACTTTGAAAGTGTAATATCCCTTTAACTCATTTACTGCCATTAAAGAACAGCGACCTTCGCGGTTGACTGCCGCGATTTTCTCACCTTTTAACATGTGCACACTGTGGCCCGTCTACAAAAGACCCCATGTTGATCCATGCTACCATTGAAAAGCAGGAAGTCGTTACAGAGAAATGGGTTGTTCCCATAGAGTATATATGTCAGTTAGTTTGAGATTCAGTTAGATTGAGAACAGGAGCGCTCGTTTTTGTGCACAAGGTGGAGCAGGCGCCACCTCCTTCGGGGAACTAGGAATAATTTGACTGAGGTTAGGATTAGGGTTAGGTTTAGGCATAGTTTTACTGAGGTTAGGGGTTAGGTTTGGGGTTAGGGTTAGGTTTAGGGTAAGGTTTAGGGTTAGGGTTAGGGGTTAGGTTTAGGGTAAGGGTTAGGGTTAGGTTTGGGGTTAGGGTTAGGTTTAGGGTAAGGTTTAGGGCTAGGGTTAGGTTTAGGCATAGTAGCATTCACCAGGTTAGCATTCATCAGCGTGTGACTAATGCTGACTGCATGCTCTACCACTGGGACATGAGCTTCTTTCACATCCAGGTGAACAAAAACAAGCGCTCCTACCCCAATCTAACTGAGTTACCCAAACTAACTGTAACATATATATATAATAGAGAGCGGACCAGCCCCGCCCCCAGCTATCATTTCAATGCAAGTGCTCAGTGGCGTTTTGAAGCATGCAGAAGTAGCTAATCCAGGTGCATTCTGGGGGAAAATTGGCCACTACCTAGTGGCCAAAATGTTTGACGTCGAGACGTAATGACGTCACGAACGACGTCGACGTCCATTGAACCCTATTGTAGACCCCAGCGGTGTGCTCTTATGCTCGTGCATGTATGTTTCACCCCACCTGAAATTCCAGCTTTGGCCAGTAGGGCGGCCGCTTCAATGTTTACAAGCCGTTCTGGGGGCTTGGTTGTTCCGGCCCAAAAATTTAGATTCGGTTCCGGTTACCGGCCCAGAACGGAATCTCTAGTCTAGGGTACTTAGGAGCCGCGATCCGATTTTGGATTGTTTTTATAAATTAAATCGAATTCAATTCTCGGGTTTGAGTTAATTACGCATGTATAAATCCCATAACTTGTCTTCTGAACTTTTTTTTTTTTTTCAATCCAACCCTGCAGGTGAAGAGTCAAGACAGAGACAGGGAGAGAGAGGATGAAGAGGAGGAAGAGGAGGAGGAAGGCGAGCATGTGGAGAGAGACGAGGATGCTGATAGTCTGAACGGAGAAGAGGACTCCTAGACGCACAGCACCTCCACCCACCACCACCACACATCCACAGCTTCCACAGCGAATCATAGACTCTTGATTTAATGCCTACATCGCGGATTTAGGGGAAAAAAAGAGACGCATACACTCAAGCATGGTGAATATCCACACTAATGATGTTCCATTGTTCCACAAGCCTCGTTTGATTTGACCTTTTGTTTTTGTCTCCAGTTTTGTTTTACAGTTGTATTAAAGTACCGGGGATTATTAGCTGTATGTTTTTGAAGAAATGTGTGGTGTAATTCATCGTCTGTCCAGCGGGCACGACAGTCAGGAACATAATGGACAATTGTTCTGTTAGAAACTACAGCTTGAAGAAGAAATGCGATCACAGTAGTTCAATTACAAAAGTACCGATATCATTAAAGAGTTAAATGTATCTGTTGTTTTTTTTTTTGGCCGTTAAAAGGTTTAATTTGTTCTGTATTGTCACTGTTTTTTATACTATTCAGTCTCAGTTGAACTGTAATAAAATATTGCAATAAAATATTAAAACTGGATAAGACTTTCTTGTTTACTGAAGTGTGCTTGTCATTTTGAGGAGTGAAGAAACCAGTCTGATCAGTAATAATCTGGTGGTGTTCCTGTTTTGTTTCCTGATAGGAGTTATGGGGAAAATGAATGACAAGCAGTGGTGTAGACTAGAGCAGTGTTTCTCAAATGGGGGTACTTGAGAAAATGCCCCCCAAAAAGAAAGATTGAGGTATAAATCATGATAATATTTTAACTAAAATTGAATTAGGAGGGGAAAAAACCTTTTCTGTTTAAAGGGGAAGACCACCCATTTTCAATATTGAAATATGTCATTAATATACCTTAGAGGAGTTGTGTGGAAACAGAAAAAAAGTTCCCCCCCTTCTGTGTTGCCTAGAACTGGAGAATTAATTTGGGGTTTGTATTGTAAAGTACAATGTGTGATGTCATCAAGTTGTACTTTACAATACAAACAGCAAAATCAATCCTCTGGTTCTAGGCAACACAGAAGGGGGGGAACTTTTTTTCTATTTCCACACAACTCCTCTAAGGTATATTAATGACACGGTTCAATATTGAAAATGGGTGGTCTTCCCCTTTAATGATGACACATGAAGAAACCTGTTGTGAGCCTGATAATTGCTAACGCAAATTACATGGTACCAGGTAACTGGGACGTGTTAGAAAGTTGTTTGAATGTATTGAAGTTGTTGAACTGAACTGAAATGTTGCGGCAACCGTGTTGAAAACAAATCTCAGGAGGAGGCACCGTTTGAAATCCACTCCCTTTCTTATTCGTGATGTTATATTCTTGAAAAGGGTGGTTATCATAGCATCATATACAACTAGTTATGTTTTTAATTGCAGTTTATAAGCCAAATGTTGTCGGGTAAAGGGGGTACTTGGATTCAGAAATCAGGGAAACGGGGTACTCAGGCCAAAAAAGATTGAGAAACACTGTGTAGAGTAACTAAGTACAGGGGCGTCACACCAAATTCTGGGCCCTGGGTACAAGGATTCACTGCGGGCCCCCCATGAATGTTAACTATTGAAAAATAGCAGATATACAAGCTCACAGCGCGGCACCGAGTGCCGCGCTGCGAGCTTGTAGATCTGCTATTTTTGAAAAATCGTGAAAATGTGTGCCAAGAAACCTATGTTTCCATGTCAGTCATGCATGCTCAAACCTTTTCATGTGAAGGACCCCCCCCCCCCCCCCCCCCATCTCAAAATATTTAGTTCCAGGGACCTCCCAGAAGCAACATTTTAGTTAAAAATGTTCATTAAAAAATACATATATTCAAAGATTTGCGCACATTTTCACGACTTTTCAAAAATACCAGATCTACAAGCTCGCAGCGCGGCACTCGGTGCCGCGCTGTGAGCTTGTATATCTGCTATTTTTCAATAGCTAAAGTTACTGGGGCCCCTCCACCTTGGGCCCTAGTAACTCAGTCCCACTTTCCTACCCCTTGTGACGCCCCTGACTAAGTACATTTAAAATGTTGAGGTATTTTCTACTTCAAGGGCGTGGTCACACGGCACTTTTATTCTATCTATGAGGCTGGAGCGTTTATTTAAATTTCTCCTGAAATCTGCGAATGGCAGCAAACCACTCCATTCCTATTGAAATGCATTGGCAGAATTCACCCTCATAGGTAGACTAAAAGTGCACCAGTCGATGTTCTACCTATGAGGGTGGTTTCTGCTAATGCGTTTCAATGGGTATGGAGTGGATTTTTGGAGAAATCCATAAATGGCAGATTTCTGAAAAAATCCGCTCCATTCTCCAAAACTTTAGTTACTAGTTATTTTGCTGATATGAATTATATTATACTTTAGCCCTACACTATTTGAAAATATCTGATCTATAAACTCGATCATGAGACCCTTTGTGAGATTGTAGATTTGCTATTTTCAAACATCTGTACTTAATTTTGGTACTTTAAGTACCTTTTGATGCCAATACTTTCATACTTTTACTCAGGTAAATTTTGAATTCCAGACTTTAAGCCTACTTGTAGCCTTTTTGCCTAATGTATCTACGTTGAAGTATTGAGTACTTTTTCCACCACTGTGCAGAGCTCAACTGACAGCAGCATCTGACATGTAAGCTGACAACGTTCCATTCAACTAAAGCATATTTAAAATGGCACTTGATTTCGCTCAATCCATGTCGTCACCTTAAACTAATGCAACAAAAAAATACTATATCTTTTGGCCTAAGTCGGTAAATAATTTGGCATAAGTAAAATAAAAAATAAAGAAAATGTGATTTAGGCCCAAACAATTGCCTATCGTGGCCTAAGTCACACTAGGGTGATATGCCATTATACTACTACAGTACAGCAGCATGATCCTTTTCATTTAGGTGATTTTGGGTGGCCGGTGTCATGAGGGGCTGACTGAAGCAAAACATATAATTTTCCTCAAAGAATGACTTAGGCCAGTGCTTCTCAAACTGTGGTACGTGTACCACTGGTGGTACATGGGCCCCCCTCTGGTGGTACTCAGAGGAGTTTCCCAAACATAAGAAAACATACATGAGTGGAGTGAAATATTTATATTATGCTACAGGTACTGTAGTTCTTCTGACCAAGCAATTGATTTAAATCGTCTCTCCAGCCGTGCTGAAATGAGCATGAGGGCACACCTAGCTGCTAATAGAGGATTTGAGAACGGATTAATCGCTAGAAATATTCATCCGTTTGTTCACAAATAGATAAATCAGTTTGATGACCCGGTCATCAAATTATTGGCTTAGAAATGCAACAAAAACAAAACAAAAAAAATCTCCATGAATTCAAGGAATAAATTGGCCTCCTGTGTTAACTGTGCATATATGGGGTGGGTCTACGCACCTGTATTTTAACATATTATATGGTGGTACTTGGAGAGACATAATTTTCTGAGGTGGTACTTGGCGTAAAAAGTTTGAGAACCACTGACTTAGGCCATTAGTTTAAGAAGGTTAGACAGTCTAAATTTGGCATATATTTTTTATATTCTATGATTCCTTACTGATTTTTAAATGTACATTTTAGAATGTAAAGATGTAAACATTTTGTTTGAAATGAGGCATATGTGGTTAAGAATTTATTGTCTTATAAAATCCCTCACTAAAAAATTAAGAACAGTACATGTACAGTCAAACACAAGAAAATGTAGTACAGCTCAAGTGCAGTCAAACACCCTGCCTAAAATGAATCATTGACACCTTGATCATGTTATTGTCATTCAGGTTGATTGTTCAAAACTTGAGATACAGCTATATTGGATTAGTATTCAACATTGATGTTGTCAAGAACAAAATGAACTCCATACAGACAAAAAAAAAGGTTAAGCTGTTAATGATCAATAAATTGGGATTGACATTTGTATAGCTGTGATCTTCTGTAATCATTATGATTTTTACATAATGGTTTCATAATGATTTGCTACATCCTGGGTTAGTTCACATTGTTTACATAACAAATGAAGGCAATATAGGCATAGTTTGGCATCCTATCTCTATTACATAGTATATATACTAATATAATAATGGCATCAAAATCATATAAATGAGATCATAGATGTATGGGTCGAAGCCGATTTGTTGTCTGGGAGCCAAACAAAAAAAAAGAGAAAAAATACAAGGTATTTATTAGATTTGTCACATGGGACAAACCACTGTAAGTACACCTATCAGATTCTATCTTGAGCACTATTTGACTCAGTTCTTTCAAGATATTTGTCAGGGCTCGAGATGATTGTCACACTGCCCATCATTTAAAGATAGTATCACAAAAGAATATCAGCCTAATTCATATTAATAATCATATATTCAAATAGTAGCACTTCATTGTGCTCTACATCCCTATGATGTCCAGTGATCTCCTTTAGGTCCTCAGCACGACTGGCCATATCAGGGCACACAGCAGGAGCAGCACAGCTGATGGGAACACAGAATGACATTGAATGATTATTTGCATTTACTCTGTTTCTGTCCACTGTTAATTACTGACCTTTTTTATAGCTTTTTTACACACATATAATCATTAACTCCATTTGTAAAGCACGTTTGGAAGCTAAATACAAAGTCCTGCAGAAAGAATCGTAGTATTAGGGGTCTAATTAATTAGTGTTACACTGATTGATTGCATTGATTATAAGCGTTATTAGAAGTTTGCATTGGAAAAGGTACAGTTTCATGACAGTACAGTTCACTGGTACAAGGTCAACTAAAAGAAGATTTAAGAAAGCCTTTCGGCTTATTTACGTGGGAAACCTTTATGTATCTCATATAACATTGAATGAGACAAATAGAACACAGTACTGCAGAGGATTTGCCTGGTTAATAAACCAGACCGAACACTACAACACCCCCTGGCGGTGTGTGAGGCTGGCAACGCCAGGCAAGCAGAGGATATAATCAATAGCAAAAAGAAGGAAAGAAATTGTAAAACGGAAAAAAAAGAAGAAAAGAAATAAAATATATTTACAGTGGAAAAGGGGAGGTAAGTATAGGCTTTGTCTATTACAAGTTTCGAGTAGCAGCCGCCTGTAAGTGACTTTTCAGACCGATTTTAAAGGAAGTTAGGGATTTGCACTCCTTTAGGGCTTTCGGTAGGGCGTTCCACATGTTAGCAGGAGAACAAATTTGAACCTTTTTTAGAGCCAAATCTGGGTTGAACGTGATCTGTGGAGCTGCCTTTGGTGTTGGCCCATTGGTGTTGGCCCATCTGTCAGCTACCCTGAGCCACCCCACGCTTAAATAATGATAAGCGGTAAGGTGAGCCCGAGGAGGAAGGCCAAGCAGGACCCTAATCAGTTTATTTTGGGCTGTTTGGAGCCTTGTTTTTAAGGCATTTGGGGCATATACCATACGTGGACTCCATAGTCAAGGAGGGGCAGAATGAGTGCACCTCCTGGAGTCTTCCATGTATTGCTTGCTATTGACCAGCAGGACGACCCTCTGCAAGAAACAAATTCTTTGGTTGACTTTTTTTAATTTCCTTGGTAGTCATTTTTTCACCGGAAAGGTTTGCCAATAAGATGCAACCCAGGTAGGTGATTTTGTTTTTTCTTGCTATTACAGTATCACCCACTTTGATTGTGAAGTTATCGACTTTGCTGAGGTCATGAATTGACCCGAAGAGGATGGATTCGTTTTTATTGTTAGTTTATTGTCATTGTCATGTCATGGACCGCTGAATCACCACTGGCCCTTACAGCTGCAGTATTAGCCTACCTGGTGTTGGTGCAGAAGAACTGCCACAAGTATGGCATGGCACGTAACCTTTTGTTTTTTCCATGCGTCTTGGAGCCGGCCCTATGATGGTAGGCATTTCCTTTTGCACAGCTACATTGAGGGCACCAAGGTTTTCTGAAGATAGAACAAAACAATAGTAATATAATATTATATTAGACATCAATTCACTGTTTTGACATGGATAAAGCTTTAACTGTGTGTGTGTGTGTGTGTGTGTGTGTGTGTGTGTGTGTGTGTGTGTGTGTGTGTGGGTGTGTGTGTGTGTGTGTGTGTGTGTGTTCATCACTTTTGGGTACTAAAAACATGTTCACACAGTCACATGCAGGGGACCACCTACATTGTGGGGACAAAATAGTAGGTCCCCACAACGGTTTGGGTTAGGTTTAGGGTTAGGTGGGTTAGGGTTAGGGATAGAGGTTAGGGTAAGGCCACAGAAAATGAATGGAAGTCTATGTAATGTCCCCAAAAGTGATGTATACAAACCTGTGTGTGTGTGTGTGTGTGTGTGTGTGTGTGTGTGTGTGTGTGTGTGTGTGTGTGTGTGTGTGTGTGTGTGTGTGTGTGTGTATGTGCGTGTATGCATGCTTTCTTGTGCTACTACCTAATTGCAACCGAAGGTCGCTACTTAGTATGAAAACCTACAGCTCATGTCTGTCTGTCTGTCTATCCGTCTGTCACTCTTCTGAAATAACAATGACAATATGAACAATATGAACAATGACAATGACATGCTCAGCTCAGCAGAAGGATATAGCTGACCTGTTCTGACATCACAATGATGTTGCAAATTAATTCCGTCCTTGTCCCTTTTATGCCCATATATGGAAAACCCATGATGTCATCAATATTAAGCCCATGCGTGTCACAGTGCGTGACACCTCATCTCAGCTCATCCATATTTGGGAAAATATGGCCACATTTTGTCCAACTTAAACAACCAACCAGGTCTGTGCATTTCTTTTGTCAAAGTTGATCCCATAATAGTCTTTAAAAGACAAAGAAGCGGCTGCACACACTGTAGCCAAAGTGCCAATATTTATTTTAGGACGCAGAGGGAATAGTAAGGTAAAGTTAGCCTATTGCTACATCAATCTGGGAACTAAATCTAAATCACTAGCTTTCTTCACAAATGTGTTCATAAAGGTGTCTACTATCACCTCTGAACTTTGTCGAACCCAACTCCCTTGACATACTGTGTGGGAGCCAATCAAAGTTGGGGGTATCGGGATACCCCCTGGATACCATGCCTGGGATTAAAGGGGGAAAAATAAAGAATTGCCAATATGAACGTATGAAGTGTGTAATTAGTATTGTTGGGCTGCTGAATCCATTCCAACCATTAGTTATCAGTAAAAATGACTCCTTAGCCATAAAAAAGGCCTAATTGGCTAAGGCTTAGCCAATCATGTAATTCGAGTTCACCTGTGTCCTGTTAGTCCCTATGTTTTAAACACTGTGTTTGAGTGTTCCTTGTCAGATTGTATCATGTTATCCTGTGTGTCATGATGTGCGCTTACCCACCTGATCTTGAATAGTTTTCATGAATTCAAACCCTACTCCAACTTTTTTTTTATTGCCAATATTATATGTCTCATGGACACACAAAAGTAGCCTGACTGCAAGCGTCAGACTCCATCACACACTTCGTTTTGGGAAGAGTCTGAGATTTCTGATTCCACTTCTGGGGGGGCGGGCAGGGGGTGGTTTAAAAATGTTAAGTTGACTTGCTCTTAATTGCTCCCTCTGAACTTCAAAGGGCTTGTGAGCTGCTGTAATTGATTGAGCCATACAAGTGTCACTGAAAGCATCAAAGACTACAATCTGTTTGATGTCTGTAATAAGAGTGGAGGGGGGAATGTGTTTGAATACACACAGACTCGCCTGATTGGCTGAATGGTTTTGAACCAGGCCACCACCCACCACGTGCCCCAAGCATACAGCCCTGATTGGCTCGCCCTCTCTGAGGGCTGGTGGAAAAAGCTTATTTAATGTGAAGGGCCAGACTACACAACCACTACCAACAGGGGGTGGTGTTGTGCAGTCTGGTTTATTAACCAGGCTAACACAAAAGTAGCCTAGGTGTGGCCTATTTTATGGCCAAGGAGTTATTTTAACTGAAAACGAATGGTTGGAATGGATTCAGCAGCCCAAAAATACCCAAATTACACAACTCATACGTTCATATTGGCCATTTGTTATTTTTGCCCCTTTAATCCCAGGCCCTCGGGATACCCAATAACTTTGATTTGCTCCCACAAAGTATGTCAAGGGAGTTGGGTTTGACAAAGTTCGGAGGTGATAGTAGACACCTTTATGAACACATTTGTGAAGAAAGTTAGTGATTTAGATCTAGTTCCCAGATTGATGTAGCAATAGGCTAACTTTCCCTTACTAGAAAGTTGATCCCATGCCAGAGCGCCAGTGCTCGCCCAGCAGTCTGCTGTCACCCAGGCGGAAGTGTGCACACGCCCTTGTGCACGCGGCTTCTCGCCCTATAGGGCGTCTTACAGGTGTTAAAGCTGAGTGTAGTGTATTGTGTAGTTGGGATTTAAGTGTGTGTGTGTTCACTAGCATCTGATCTATATCAGCATGTGTGTTTGTGCCTAAGTGTGACTTGTGCGTAAGTGCTTTATCTTACCGCCATTAGTTGTCCTTTTCCCCTGGTTGTTTACACACACACACACACACACACACACACACACACACACACACACACACACACACACACACACACACACACACACACACACACACACACACACACACACACACACACACATTTATCATCATATTTAAATGTCTGTTATTTATCCAAAACAAAAGGAAAACATTTTTCACAAATTAACTCTAAATTAAACTCCAGGATGGTTAAATTGCCTGTGTCTTTGGTACATTGAATTACCAAGCCAACCATTAGCTTGGCTTCTCTCAGTGTGAATGCAGCATTAGAGCGCTCATTTTGTATAACATGGTTCTTTTGTGAAAATAGACGATCTACATGCTCACAACGCCTCGTGCTGCGAGGCGTTGTGAGCATGTAGATCGGCTATTTTCACAAGTTCTGACTCTAATATTTGACCAATGTTTAATTTGTCATAGAGGTATTAAAAAGTGCCTAAATTGTCACTTTAGAAATGTGCAGATACCCTCTATACACTTAAACTGTATGTTGGTTTGTTTACTGTTGTGAGAAAACAATGTTGCACATTAAGTTAATCATCTGGAGACCCCCCTGGGGGTCCCGACCCACAGGTTGAGAACCACTTGTCAGTTTGAAAGGATGAATTCCAATACCTGTGAGTCGGTGACCAACGAGAGATCAGCTGTTCCATGTATGGTTGGAGCCAGGCAGACGATCAAAGTAGCAACCAACAGCATCACTTCTTTGGCCATTCTTAAGCAGAAGAAGCTTAACAATAATAATACAAAGAATACGTTAAAATCACACAAGCAAAGCAAGCCAAATATAAAGATCAGCTAATATGTGAAATGACTCTACAAACATGAAACAATAAATAATAGTAAATCACAAACAAAATTAGAAACTGAAATTACACAAATCTTTGCTCCACTTGCCTGTGTGTTAAGATCAGTGATCTATCCTGGTGAATTGTCCCTGTTTGTTCCTCTCAGCCTGCCTACCTGTGTTTAAGTCATGTAGATCTGTTAAACCAGATCTTTTATATGGCTGGTGTTTAAGGTGCCGAAGTGGGTGGAGCTACTGGCATTCTTTGAGTGATCCCACAGATATCAACTCTCAGCTATCAGCCTGGCAATGCTAGGCTGATAGCATCATTTTGAACTGGGGACAGACCATGAATTTGATTGATTGATTTAAAGTCTAGAATGTCACCTTAAAAGCTATTTGAACCTGCTTTGCCATTCCCATGAGGAAGTTGTCCGCATTATTGTTGGCACGCTTCAGCTTATAAGGGCTGAGCTATCTTAAGACTTCCACGTATAATGGATCCATAACTCCATGTATGGCATTTGTTACTTAACTTCTTGAAAATTGGTTGAAATGATGTTTTTAATTGTGGAGAGGCTGCCATGGCTAGATTCCCCCTTCTCAATATGGCATTCATGGAGACACGTCGCTCCACGTTGCTCGCTGCAGTGGCCAATAAGTTCTATACCGTATGAAGCCTGAATCCAACGCTCACACACAGCACATTATTGTATCCATTTTTGCTTGACTCAAGTCCACACAGTAAGGAACTAGTTGGATCTGACAAACCATTCAAACTTATGTAATTGAAACGAGGGTCAAGATTCTTTTCAGAGAAGAATAAGAGCCTATTTAACAGTAAGTAAGTAATTAACCCTGGGAAAATTACTTTCTGCATTACATTTTCACTTTTTGCTGCTTTGTTAATGTTGACAAGTTGAGAAGGTGTTAATGTGTGGTCATGACTTGGGTTTGGTTTAAAAGTTTCAGTTTTAACTTATCTTTTAAAGCTTAACATATTCTTAATACCATACCAATAGCCTACATGTGACAATAAATGGACTGGGACAAGATTAATGTTTCATTAAAAGTAGTACTTTATTGCATAGAATTGTTTAAAACCATATAATATACAAATAGATGCTATAAACTATATACTCTATATTATACTCTAAAACTGCAATGAGAAAGGTAAAGGGAGTGAAACACACAGCCAGGTGCCACAAACACACACGCACGCACGCATGCACGCACACACGCACACACACACGTGCCCTTTTTAGTGAGGGACACTTCCTTACCGTCATTTAGATTTTGCGACTATCATTTGTTATTTGGACTGAAAACAATGTTGTGTTTTTTTTAAACATATTTTAGAAAGGAATATTGATTGTTGAAAGCAATACATAGGAGGCACTTTAAATGGTGGAAGTGGCAAAGTTCACCATACAGTGACATTAATGTTCAAGATAATTTTATTGTTGCATAATACATCATGTTATTCCCGCACTGAGATCAAATGATACTGTGGCACAACCACTGTGGGTATCGACACAACAATTCCGTGACGCAAGAGCAGCTCATGACCATACTCAAGGAACCGCCCAATCAGGAGACGACTGGTGGGTTCCAGGCGATGCTGATCAGCAACCACTAAATGCTATCAGTGATGGTCATCCCCAGTAAACTAAGAAGGTAACTTGATGGAATGGCAGTGGTACAGGGAGATCCATGTAGTGACCAATCTCCCATCTTTACTGAAGGAGGCCACAAGGAAGAGATTCCATCTTTACTGCCGGAGGCAACACGGAAGACATTCCATCTTTACTGAAGGAGGCAACACGGAACAGATTCCATCTTTACCAGGGTGGCAAGTCTCCAACTATGTACTTAACATGTGGAACATGGAACATGTTCCACATTGTGGAAGATGACACCAATAGGGAAAGTTTCAGCAAAACAGTTCCTGTAAAACAGCATCAAAGATGTCTATTTCACCAGCCCTCCACATCTTTCAAGGGAAACTCAAAGCTTTCACAGTTTTATTTTAAAAAGAAAATGCACCATTCACGCTTTGAAGGGGAAACCCTGCTAAAAGCCCAGAGTTAACACAGAAATCGCACATTTAATGCAATTTCTGAATAGTAAATAGTAAAATAGTAAAGTAATATATAAAATACGGCTAGCATGATCAAGAACACAAGATATTAAAAGGCACAAAGCATTATAATTTACGAAATTCGAAATAATGATTTGTTGGCTTTAAGCAGCGCCACAGATCACTTTCAACCCAGAGTCAAAACCAACAAAGGGTCAAACTCTTTTTTCTGCTATACCACCAAAATGTGGAAAGCCTTACCGAAGGCCATAAAGGAGTGTGGATCACTAGCATCCTTTAAAATTGCCTTGAAAAACCACTTACAGGCAGCAGCCGTTCGCAACTGGTAAAAAAACTAACCTAGCCCAACCCTCCCCTCCCCTGCCCCTTCTTTGTATATACTTACTGTTTGTTTTGAATTACTGTTTTCCTTTTTTTTTGTTCTCTCATTTTTATTTTTATTTATATATCTACTGCATAGTACTGTGTTCTATTCGTCTGTCATTCAATGTTATATGAGATACTTTAATGGTTTCCTGTGGAAATAAGCTTAGTCTTTTCATGGATCTCCTTTTAGTAGACCTTGTACCAGTGAACTGTACCGTCATGAAACTATACCTTTTCCTATGCAAACCTCTAATAAAGTCTTCAATCAATCAATCAATCAAAGTCCAGCGAGTTCTGTGTTAACTCTATGGGCTTTTAGCAGGGTTTCCCCTTCAAAGCTGATGTCAGCACCAGGAAGTTGCTGAGAAATTTGCTGAGTGGGCGGGACGTGAATAGAGTCCATAGTACCGGGTCAGGTGATGTTTTATATTGTCAAAATCAGCTTTGTTCATTTATGGGCTTTAAAAAAAGGCTGATGCATTTATATAGCACCCTTTATCCAAGGTGCATTACATAGATTGGGCATTACATCACACACACATTCATACACAGATGGCGGAGGAAACCATCCAATTAAGGCACCAACCTGCTCACCGGGAGCAATTGGGGGTTCATCGTCTTGCTCAAGGACACTCCGACTTCGACACTAAAGGCCCATTCCCACTGGGCCAGATAACAGTTAAAAAAAATCTCTTTCTCCAGATATTTTTCCATTCAAAGTGGATGGTAGATACAGATAAAAACAATATCTACCACAGATATTTGCCACAGATACTTTTATCTGTGGCAAAAAATGTTTTATCTGTATCTACCATCCACTTTGAATGGAAAAATATCTGGAGAAAGAGATTTTTTTATCTGTTATCTGGCCCAGTGGGAATGGGCCTTAACTCTGGGAGAGTCCGGGATCGTACTGGCATCCTTCCGGTTACCAAACGGCTATGGCTCTACCTCTTGAGCCAGCTGCTGCCCGGAACATAGTGTTGTTGAGGAGGCCTTATTCAACTCCAACGGCACATACTGTACGGGAAGACACAGATAAGCAAGTTCAGCCTGAAGTTCCCTTTCCAATCAGTAGATCTGAAAGAACCTACATCCCTCTCATTGACATGGGCATGATCTGGAGGATGGTAACTCCATCAGCAGAAAAAATCGGCATATGCTAAACCTGCACGTACAGGGTGAGGCACATGTCCCTGACGTAAGGAGCGGCTGCAGAAACTCATGTACTCATCTGACTGATCTTGCACAGAATGTAGATGCATAGATTATAATACTATGTTGGCTCTAATACTGCACCAACTTGTCGACCCAGCAACCGATACAGAATTACAGCGTTGACCGGGCTGAGGCAGACATTGTCCTCTTTTCTTTTTATACAACTCAGCATGAGTCAGGCTACACCGCCAGGGGTGTCGCACCACATTCTGGGCCCCGGGTACAAGGATTCACTGTCTGTGGGGCCCCTGTGCTTTAACTATTGAAAAATAGCAGATATACAAGCTCACAGCGCGGCACCGAGTGCCGCGCTGCGAGCTTGTAGATCTGCTATTTTTGAAAAATCATGAAAATCTTTTTAACCTTTCTAAGGTTTTTTGAAAAATCTATGTTTCGATGTCAGTGGAGCTCAAACCTTTTCATGTGAAGGACCCCCAAAATTATATGTATTTGGCCACGGACCCTCATCTCAAAATATTTAGTTCCAGGGACCCCCCAGAAGCAAAATTTGAGTTACAAATGTTTGCTTAAAAATACATATAGACCTATTCAAAGATTTGCACACATTTTCACGACTTTTAAAAAATAGCAGATCTACAAGCTCGCAGCGCGGCACTCGGTGCCGCGCTGTGAGCTTGTATATCTGCTATTTTTCAATAGCTAAAGTATAACATAATTAAGGCCCCTCCACCACTTTGGGCCCTAGTAACTCAGTCCCACTTTCCTACCCCTTGTGACGCCCCTGTACACCGCTACAGTGGCCCTGTTGTCATTGATACAGCTGGTGCCTATGATGCGGCGGCTGTCATCTCACAGCAGCTACCTGGTGTAGGTTATGTGTGGAAAATTAAGAAAGAGACAGTCCTCTGCTGTGGCCTGGTGACTGGTTGGTGGCACTGACAAAGTGTATTGTGCAGCTACACACTGGCAACTCTCGTGGTGTGGAGATCGCAATTTGTTTTTACACATAAGGTACAAGAAGCTGCATGCAAGTAGGCCGTGTGAAGTCCTCAAAAGTAGACAATTTGTGCCAAAACAACGATATACAATGACAATTAAAAAATAAAAATAAAAAAACGATTAGATCAAATAAGTGTAATAATAATAAGGGTAATAAATAATAATAAAAATGTAAATAGTTTTTTTTTGTATTAATTAGACTCAACAGACTGTCTGGATGCATGCTACTACTAGCCTACTACTACTAATAATAATAATGGAGTAAAACGTCTACAATATTTGCCTCTTGATGTGGTGGATGTATAGGTAGGCCTATAGAATATAACAAATCTGAAAATACTCAACTAACAGTAGCCTACCTCAAAATGGTACTAAAATGTGTGGTCTTTCTTACCTATGCTTTTTTTTTTATTATATGGTTATCGTGCATACAAGAGATTAAAAAGTGTAAATCTTCTTTTATTGTCTTAAAAAAGCTCGCAGTTAAGTTTTATTTTCCTTTTTTCTGACTATATCTACTGCATAGTACTGTGTTCTATCCATACATATGGTTCTATCCGTCTGTCATTCAATGTTATATGAGATACTTTAATGGTTTCCTGTGCAAATAAGCCAAGTGCTTGCTTACTAGGAATAGGATCTCCTTTTAGTTGACCTTGTACCAGTGAACTGTAACGTCATGAAACTGTGTACCTTTTCCCATGCAAACTTATAATAAAGTCTTCAATCAATCAAAGTTAAGTTCAACTAAGGATAGTGTTTTATTCATACATTTCCCCAGCACTGTATCTGTCAGTGTGTCATTTCCTTATTTACAATATCCTAGAGTCCTGACAGAGTGGAGAGCGTTGAAAAGTTGCGCTAGGAGGAGGGGTCTCGCGTTGCTGAACAGATCTGCAAGATGACAACGCGTCAAACCGCCCAATAGACTAGTCTCGCCGCGGCGTGTTTTCAGCTTGCAGATCTGTTCTTTTTTTCCCGGCGCGCAGCGCACCGTTGTGCTACGTACAATGCTTGCGACAGTAACAGGCACACGTGGATGTGTTTATGTCTGCTTGCTGCTCACAGTTTGTGTTTGAAAACCATTCCTTAGATATTAAAAGAGGAACTCGTAAGTATATATCGTTTATAAAAGATAACGCTTTGTATGAAAACAGACACATAGATAAATAGACCTTTATTTACATGCGTTAGTGGGAAAACGTGTACTATTAGTCTATCCTCCTTATATCCCCTGACTGATAGCTTATAACTGCTGCTGTTTGACTTACCTGTTGTTCCACCTTAGTACAGGTGACTGTTTAATTCATTTCATTATTATAGTGTGTGCTGTGTTTTGATTGATTGAAGACTTTATTAGAAGTTTGCATAGGAAAAGGTACAGTTTCATGACGGTACAGTTCACTGGGCAACAGTCCGCCATTCCGAAACACCGCTATTCCGAAGCAGGGTTAGGGTTAGGTTTAGGGTTAGGGTTAGGGTTAGGGGTAGGGTTAGGGGTAGGGTTAGGGTTAGTTAGGGTTAGGGTTAGGGTAAGGGTTAGGGTTAGGGGTAGGGTTAGGGTTAGAAGTCAACGTTCGGAATAGCGGTGTTTCGGAATGGCGGGGTGTACTGGTACAAGGTCTACTAAAAGGAGATCCTAGAAAAGACTAAGCTTATTTCCACAGGAAACCATTTAAGTATCTCATATAACATTGAATGACAGACGAATAGAACACTACAATGTTATTAAGTTGTCAACCCTGTAGTTAAGGTTTCGAACCCAACAAGGTATGATATACCAGTAGGTCTATATTTCTCAATGGAAGACCATGGAGCAGCTCGTTGTAAGAATAGGCTACACAATATAGTCTAATATGTGGTTCCATAGACTGTAAAACTGTGGTTCAGACAAGAAAATGTAGTTTCTGTTTTTAAACTTTAGAGCTGGATAGACCCCTGTTTCTGAACAAACATTCTTTATTACTATCAGATACAGAGCTGTAAGACTTATTTTAACAAAACCAATATAATTTACATCCCCACCCAGTTATTTAAAGCTTCATATTTGAAGAGGGGGGATCCATCACAACAAGAACACCCAAGGTCCCCCCTGGGGTGTGCTGTGCAGTGGTTTACTGGTCCCACTCCGGTCCCGGAAGCGTTTTCCCCATGCATTTCATCCATAGACATTTCATAAAGTATTTATTTAAACGTCTTTTAAGCCTTGGACAAAGCCACCCCGGCTTGTGAGGAATCGTGACAATAAACATTTTTTTTTGCATGCGATTAACTAGAAAGCTGAAAAATGACAAGGGTACAACACTGTGTACATCATTTTTGTCAAATCTGTAGAAACTACAATCCCTCAAAGCATTAATTTGCGAATTACATTTATTTCTTGACATATATGCCATAAACCACACTCAGTTTAGTTATCCAGTCCAGGATATGGCCTGACATGTAGTGATGTTCATCTCTGAGGGCACTCTTATCTTCATCTTTAATATAGCGCAACATGAAGAAGAGTTAACATGAAGTGCATTAATCTGCCGGGCCCGGCAGGGGGCAGTAGCTATTTCCGTGGTAGCCGCGAGCTCAACCAATCACAGACGTCGATGTGACCGGATGTACATTCTTAGCCGTATGAGTAATGTAGTTCTTCTCCGTGCGATCTTTATTAAACATGTTTTTACTTAAACTAGAGTGATTGCATGTATACTCGGGGGTTCTACAGGAGCATATAGAACCATTTTACAACTACAAGTTACGACTTAGGGTCGTTTCACACTCTAATAAAGAGCCTAACTAATTTCGGTTCGGGAGGGCTCCCCGACCCGAAATTGTTTAGGTTCGGGGGGAGTTCATCCATACCTTTTTAACGGCTAGTGCCGAAGTCGCATGTAAATATTGGAGGTCTGTGGCATGAAAACGTTTGTGGCCGAGAAATGAGCGTTGCAGGGCGGATACATATGACTGGCCCTCGCGGCTGCACGCTGCTGGAGGTCCAGTGACTGGCAGTGAGCAGCAGCGCAGCGGGGTCTCTCTGTCTCTCATCACTCTCGAAAACATTCAATCTACAAGCTCACATTATAGACGTGCCGCCTCTCTTTCTGCATGCATCACAGTCACAATTCGTCGCGGAGCTTGCAGGTCGGCTATAAACCAACACGAAACCCTACTAGCAAAGTTGTGTTTACTTTAAGCTCTTCTTTCCTCTTGAAAACGGTCAGCGACTAGCTACCTGCGAGACGCAGCAAATCCGTGTGTGTGTGTGTGTGTGTGTGTGTGTGTGTGTGTGTGTGTGTGTGTGTGTGTGTGTGTGTGTGTGTGTGTGTGTGTGTGTGTGTGTGTGTGTGTGTGTGTGTGTGTGTGTGTGTGTGTGTCTCGCGCGCGCACCTCCACTCTCCAGCGAGAGCCAGCTGACAATGTATCCGCTCTGCAATGCCCAATACACGGCCACACGAGCATTTGGAAGTCGGCGTGTCCCCCTCTCAAACGACCGCTGTTTCCTTGGATTCACAGCCGAGAATATGCACTTGAAGCCGGGCTGAATGGATGAGAAGACACCGCTGAGTACCGAAATTAAGTCGGGAGGTCACAACATTTCGTCAGCACCGTAGAGCCGAATTTAGTCGCTTGACGCCCCCCCGAACCGGGGGATGCGAACCATATTTGGGTTCGCCTAGTGCCGAACCGAAATTAGTTAGGCTCCTTATAACGGTATGAATCGACCCTTAGTGGCTGATAATGAAAAACCCTATGGTGAAAATTAATTGTCAGTTTACTTCCGGGACCTCACTGCGATGCTCTATACTATAGCCCTGTCAATCTGAGGTTTGACCCAAAAGAAATTGCAATAGTAATGGTTCAAGGTTTTTTATGATCCTTAGGGTCATCCAAAACACATGTTAAAAATCTTCCAAAATATTCTTAGTGGATCAAGGTAAATTCAGGGGCTTCCAGTTTGGGTGCCTTGACTGCCTTCACTTACTATACAGGGAAAAAAAAAGACCTTAAAAAATCTTCTTTAAGTAGCATGTGAGGGGTCTAACTAGGGGTTTTTCGTGATTCTGAATCCATTGCAAGCATTTGTTTTGCACAAAAAACATTCCTCGGGCTAAAAATGGACCCACAAAAGTGTGAAAAGTGATGACTCATCACTAAACCATCACTATACCAGTGTTGTGGGTCCGTTTTTGGCCCGAGGAATGTTTTTTGTGCAAAACAAATGCTTTCAATGGATTCAGAATCATGAAAACCACCTAGTTAGACCCCTCACATGCTACTTAAAGAAGATTTTTGGGGGGTCTTTTTTCCTGTATAGTAAGTGAAGGGACCCAAACTTGAACCCCCTGAATTTACCTTGATCCACTAAGAATATTTTGGAAGATTTTTAACATGTGTTTTGGATGAGCCTAAGGATCATAAAAAGCCCTGAATGATTACTATTGCAATTTCTTTTGGGTCATGCCCCTTTTTAGCTTAGATTGACTGGCCTACTAGGCAACCTTAGGCATGTGTGCCAGTGATCACTGGCATACATGTAGAGCGAGGATTTATCTTTTTAAAATGAAATATTAAAACATTTAGTGCAGGATGTTATTTGCAGTGCAAGTGTATCTACATTCATACAAACTGTCTGTGACTGCGGAGGGAGTCTTGGAGATAGGTGGGTTATTGGAGTCTAATGATCATTACAATGTCCTGATGTGAAAGAACATATTTCAAAAGTAAATAAAGGCCGTTTTGTGGACAATCAAAATCTGTTGGAAATACCGGGTAGTTTATCTTTATGTCATAATTAAACATAATGACTATCAAGAAGAAGAAAAAAAAAAAACAGAAACATTGTACATTTGCTTTAGTGTATTGACGTGTTTTCTGTTGATTCTGATTCCAGGGCGAGAGGAGGATGGAGCACCTGCCAGGAGACAACTCCAGGTACAAAGATGTCGACTACTGGGACGAGAGGTACCTGAAGGAGCCGTGCTTTGATTGGCTGGGGGAGTACGCCAAGTTCCAGCATCTACTGGAGCAACACGTCAAGAAAGAAGACTCCATTCTGGTGCTAGGTTGGTGGGACGTTTGATTATCATGGATTGATTGGTTGTTTGGTTTGATTGATGTTTTTGATTGGATGAAATTGGTATCCATTCCTGCCGGCTGAAAATGTATTTTGTGTGTACCAAAGATCTAGCGAGAAGGATCTGCAAAACATTGAAGTGGTCAGGTAGTCATCAGATCGTTAAAGTTGTACCATGTAACTTTTTTTATAACTGTTAAATCGCTAAAGTTTTAGAACACCCACTCCGTTATTTTCAGCTTCTGAAGCCTTCTCTTTATATGTTTTCTATGATCCTGGCCGTGGACCGGATTTCGCGCCAAAATGACGTAATCTGCATCATCTGTATACGTTGTGTATACGTTGCCCAATCACATCGCCGATCATGCACACATGGTACACTACCGGCCAATCACAGCTTATCTGCTCTGGTCTCCAGGAAGCGCCTCCGCTTGGCTACAGTGTTTACCATGGTGAAGGATTTTAACCTCTTAATCCACAAATCCTGGCCAGAAAATTACGTTCTACCATGCGTTCTACCCCTCCACGGATTACTATCGGTCGCGGTGGTTTGCGGCGCCGCTCCGGTGGTCCGCGGCGGTGGTCCGCGACGACTCCGGCCGAATAACGGCCGAAAAAAGCAATACCGCTACTGACCACTAGTTGAACTTACACAGTATAGCTTTAAAGTATTTCACACTACACAAGTGTCTTCCTTGAAATCGGCTGTCATAATAAAGTTGTGGTTTTCACAACACGATTGATCCCCGAGAAGGGATCACACATTGCACGACATTTCACAGGACTCATAGCCGAGTTGTAGACGAGACCAGAGCGACCCCTTTGGGTGTTTTTGGCCAATGGGAGGGAGTGATGTTGGACATTGCATGACGCTCAGGGATTGGTTGTTGTTTTGGTGTGTGCGCTCACTCAGTGCGCTGCTGGAATCTGTGTGAATCTCAGTGAATGAAGTTGGAGCGATAAACTGAGCATAACGTCTCTGCCAGAGGTCAACGTGTCGATCCTCCTTTTCTTGTGTCCATGTGTTATTTATTGTGTTGCGAATTTTTTGTTTTTTTGATGTACAAAACAACGCTTCTCACAGTGCTTATCGCAGCCCAGTTGGCAATAGAGACAAATATCTAACCTGCCAGATATTCCGAAACGCTTGATGGTTGCTTTCCTTATCCTGTTCGCCATGTAAAGCTCTCATCATATAGAACACTTTTAATTACAGATGTGACCACATATTTTATCGTGCAATGATGTTGTCGCCGAGGCTTTCACACACAAAGAGCAAAACCTTGGCGAGCAAAGCCCGATGTTGTGTCAGATCGGGGGTTTTGTCGGCGAGCGCCAAAAATGGTCGGCGACAGCATAATCGGAGCAAATATCTTACAGTAATGAACACATAGAGATATAGCAGGGATGTTCGACTGATTGTGAACCAGGGACAACCATCCTGACTAAGAATCCATTTTGGGGCCTCTCTTGTGTCGGCTGAGGATGTGGGTTAAGATTTTTTTTAATTTTTTTTCTATTCTTGGTTATATCGTCTTTCAGTACTTCCTGAAGTCTTGCAAAACAAGATTTTTCCCGTTTGGGACACAAACACGGTGGAGCATATTCTAAGTCTGTATTAACCACTCTGTAGCTCAGGAGGTAGAGTGGGTTGGCCAATGATCCATGGGTCGGCGGTTCAAATCCCAGCCTCTCCTGTCTACATGTCGAAGTGTCCTTGGGCAAGACACTGAACCCCAAGTTGCTCCCGGTGAGCTGGTTGGTGCCTTGCATGGTTTCCACCGCCACCGGTGTATGAATGGGTGAATGTAATGCACATTGTAAAGCGCTTTGGATAAAAGTGCTATATAAATGCACCATTTACCATTTATAACATCAGATTAAGGTATGAAAATGGGTTGTCCGGAATTCTCCTTTGACAGAGTCTGTGGATCTCAATTAGACACATATTTTATAGTTTTGTAGTTTATTGTCTTGTTTATTATCTTGTTGTGATTGTCTTTGACTGTGGTGTCTTTTAACTGTGGGGTATTTACCTTGTATCTTTTCTGAATTGACCCATGAGCAAAACTATTTAAATTACATCTAATCTAAACTAATATAATCCACTTGACCTATGTTTGGGTTGCAGACCAATGTTTATGGGGTGAGTGAATATTCCCATTTTTTCATTTCCTACATAAAAAATAAATATAAAAAAGGATTTATATATATATGTTACAGTATGTTCAAGAAACCAGTAAAAGTTGTCAAGGAGCACTCGTTTTGACGTTCACCACACACTAATCACCACCAGATGGCGACGTCAGCCACTGCTCTGCCATTCACCAGAGTGTATATAAGAGAGTTACGTCACGCTTTGAACTCGCCGCAGACCGGAAGTGTTTACTCTTTATTTACTAGCCTAGCCTAGCCTAGCCTAGCCTAGCCTAGCCATTAGCTCCATTGTAGTCACTTGGACAGGGCGTTTAACGTGCGCTTGCCCAGGCCTTACGGCCTGGGCATAAATATAACGATTGCATTCACCACGGCTTCGTAACTCGCGCGGCGCTCCGCCGGCCGCGCGGCCCTGGCCCGCTCTTCGCGGCCACTCGCGCCTGCGGCGCTCGGGGGCGAAGAGCAGGACCAAGGTCCGCTGGCCTTCGCGCCGCTTGGGGCTTCGTGGACCCAGGGGGTCCGCGTCTCGAATGTGCTGTTTCTCTAATATACTATATAGTATATTAGAGAAACAGCACATTCGAGACGCGGAGCACTCGTGGTGCGGCACGGGGCGGAGCAAGCGGTCGCCACAACAACGTACTCCAGGCGGTGCGCCGCTCTATTGTCCACGACACTGCGAGCGGCTACCGAAGCCCCCCTGTATCCACGAAGCCCAAACGAGTTACGAGGCCCCCCTGGGTCCACGAAGCCGCAGGCGCGAGTGGCCGCGAAGAGCGGGCCAGGGCCGCGCGGCCGGCGGAGCGCCGCGCGAGTTACGAAGCCGTGGTGAATGCAATCGTTATATTTATGCCCAGGCCGTAAGGCCTGGGCAAGCGCACGTTAAACGCCCTGTCCAAGTGACTACAATGGAGCTAATGGCTAGGCTAGGCTAGGCTAGGCTAGGCTAGGCTAGTAAATAAAGAGTAAACACTTCCGGTCTGCGGCGAGTTCAAAGCGTGACGTAACTCTCTTATATACACTCTGGTGAATGGCAGAGCAGTGGCTGACGTCGCCATCTGGTGGTGATTAGTGTGTGGTGAACGTCAAAACGAGTGCTCCTTGACAACTTTTACTGGTTTCTTGAACATACTGTAACATATATATATATATATATATATATATATATATATATATATAATTTCAAAAGATAGATTTATTTTAAACAAAACAAAGTCATGACAGCAACTATGCAAACTGGCTCCATCTTCTCTATAACAGACTTTTATTTTGATTAGATTTTTTTATCAATGCCATCAGCATACTCCTGATATGACTCACTGGCACAACATTGTAAGAGTTATTTATTGGCTTGAAATGTTCAAAACCTTCCAGAAGATGTCACTCTAACATAGAAATACACCCCGTGTCCAGCTCAGTTCCGCTTCTTACCTGCAAGTATTTATCTCTTGGGGTCATTATTAATTATGCAGCCAGAAGCTTGATAATATACTGTATCTTTTTAAAAGCTTATGAATAAGATCGAAGAATTCTATCCACTCAATGTAGTAGTAACAACTTTTACATTTGCATAATTAAAACCAATGCATTTCAAGAGTACCCGTCGCATGCATTTTGGCATTTGTGGCCTTCACAATCGTTTGTCCTTAACACTTAAACAATTGTGAAAATAGCAACAACAATACCTCCAAACGCTTCATATTGCCCTGCCTGCACCCATGTAACGTTGTAGCATGGAACCAGTGGTGTAAATTTCACTTTACTGGAGTATTTCCAATTGTCAGTAATTCTATTTCTACTGCAGTACATCTCAGAGACAAATATTATACTTTTATTCCACTTATTTGAAAACTTACTTTGTGGACTTGTATTATTACTAAAACATTCATTACCCACTTCAGCCCTATATACATTTCAACCATTTGAAAATTGCCGATCTACAAGCTCACAATGCGTTGTGAGCTTATAGATCGGCTATTTTCAAAATATTTTTATTCATTTAATACATTTGAAAACTTGTGTAAGGGCCCGGTCACAGAGCGCTTTAATTCTACCTATGAGGGCGGATTCTTCCAATGCATTACAAAGGGAATGGGGCGTTTTGTTTTTGCAGAAATCCGCAAATGGCAGCAAACCGCTCCATTCCCATTGAAATGCATCGGCAATGCAGGGGTTTTCAAAGTGGGTGATGGGGCACCCTGGGGTGCCGCGACGGCAGTCCAGGGGTGCCGCGAGATAATTTGATAATATTTGGAATTTATTTTGGACACTTAAATTTAGTATAATTTTAAACTAAATACATTTTCTAACCAGTTCTAACCAAAATGTCTATTATCTCAACGTTTTCCTCGCAACATAATCACTAAAATATTGTCACTGTCGGGCAGAAACCTCTGTCGCACAAAACTAGTGAAAACAGCCGATCTACAAGCACACAACGCCTCGCATCGCGAGGCGTTGTGTGCTTCGTGTACATTTTATAGATGATAAATACAAAACGAACGGTTTTGGACATACAAGGTTTCCACCCGACAACGACGGTATGCTATAAATTTAAGGTGCTGGGAGTGAAAATTATAATGTAGGGGTGCCTCGGATTAAAACAATATTTATGGGGTGCCCTGAAACAAAAACGTTTGGGAACCCCTGCCCTCATGGAACATTCGGCATAATGAGTACTTTCTACTTTTAGTACTTGGTATATTGTACTTTTACTCAAGTCATTTTAGAATCTCAACATTGCAGCATTGATACTTTTACTTAAGTAAAGAATGTGAGGACCTTTTTCCATCACTGTGTGGAACCATGGAGTAGTGCAGCTCTAACCAGCAGCCGTGATTAAAAAAAGTGGCACAGACTATTATTAGAACTGTTTCGGTGTATGAATGTGATCAAACCTGACATTATTCCTCAAGGTTGAAGCTGTAGCTGCTCACTTGGGAGTTACACTCTTTTCTATATAGTTTATATTTTGGCCTGATGATGGCGATAGAGGACAGGTACCATAGGAGGATTGGGGGGAGGCGGTCCCTCAAATAAATCAGTTAATCTTATACGTATCATATATCGGCCGCTATTTCACCTTTTTTGATGACAGCGGTTTTGGCAGTTATGTCTTCAAGCGTATTTTTGCGACCGTAGGTCATAGTTTACTATCAGAACCGCCACATCTTGTCCGTGTCTGTCCGGACGGACGAGTAACGCTTGTTGATTTTTGATTGACTCTCACTCTCTTGACATGTCAATCTTGTGTGGGAAGTTAACATTGTGGCCTAAGGGTGGCGCTAGAGGCAAGGCCACTCAGTGTCTCTCTCTCTCATTCAGGTCCTCCTGACTTCATCCATCATTTCAAAAGTGGCCTGAAAAAGGTCATTTTCCCTTTTTTCTTTTTCTCCTCTGTAAATATAGCTATTTGCAAATGTGTTGATGACATGCATTAATGTGATAATATTCTATGTTCTGTTGATGAATCGAATATGTAGGACCACAATGGAAACACGTCCCCAAGACTTTTTTTTGTGTTTTCCTTTTAGCGGAAAAGTGTTTTATTGCACCAATGCACCTACATATTTTTGACTAATAAAGTATTCAATCAATCCTCATCATCAGAAGTAGGTGGCATCCTCTTGGGGTGTATGAAGGTACACAGAAAATTCCTTGGCAATCCAGAGACACATATTTAGTTTTAGCAACGGGCCAAAGGACATCCTTTAGACATCCTCTGAGACCCGCCACCACCACTAGCACTGCTGAAAACATCCTTTGTTAGACTGCTGTACAGCTACACGCCACTTGAGGGCTCTAGTTGTCTATGTGCTTGTGCAGTGCACAGACCTTGTTTATGTACACACAAACACACACACACACACACACACACACACACACACACACACACACACACACACACACTGTGTGTGTGTTGTCTTGTATTACTGACTGTAGTTTGCATGTGGGTCTAGAGGGTTCGTTACATTTGTGTCAAGGAGTGACGAGGGCTTTCTAGTGCGTGTGCGCGCCTGCTTGCGTGCGTGTGTGCTGGTGAGGGTAAAGGCAGTGGATTGGAGAGATCGCAGAACACTCCCATCATCATGTCTCGCTCTCCGTTCGCCTGGACAGCTACATACCTTCATCATTCCACCTTCTTATTCGCCCTCTTCTTGTATTGACGAGGGCTATACCTACCTACCTTAGTTGTGGTGCCGCCCATCGCGACCGATTCCATTTAGCTAAAGCAAGGGACCCCTCTCCGACTGTTGAACTTACAAACTGTCCCTGTCCGCCTGTCGGTTGTATTTTGATTGATTGAATACTTTACTAACAGGTAGTATAGTCAGAGGTCATGCAAAAATTATCCTTCAAGAGCCAATAAAAGGACACACACACACTGGTAGCCAAAGTGCCCACATTTGATTATCAACACAGAGTAATGAAAACCAAAGTTTCTGCAGCAAACTGCCTTCTTGAGGTTATGGTTATTTTTCAAAGCGAACATTTTTAACTCAAATTTTGCTTTCCGGAGGTCCCTGGCAAAAAATATCTTTGAACCACTGCAGTAGTACACAAGTTTTTGGGCTACTTTTGCAACACGCTGTTAAAAATTCCAGAACAAAAAACAAAACTAGTTGGAACCACAGAGATGCAAAGATTCCGCCCGACAGACAGACAAGCCACCATATCGTTGTTGTTGGGTGGAAACCTTGTATGTCCAAAACCTTCCTTTTTTTTTTTTTAAACGATTTAAAGTAGTGAAAATAGCAATCTACAAGCACACAGCGCCTCGCATCGGCGTTGTGTGCTTAGATTGCGTAGATCTGATATTTTCACTACTTCTGTGAAACACTTTTGTATGATGAAGCAGGGCTTTAATTTTGCCCCAAAAAAAACATAAACTTGTGAAACTTGGAGATACAAGGTTTCTGCCCGACAGTGATGATATAGAAACAACCTGCTTCACCTCTCTCTCTCTGTCTCTCTCTCTCTCTCTCTCTCTCTCTGTCTCTCTCTCTCTCTCTCTCTCTCTCTCTCTCTCTCTATCTCCTGTCTTCGTGCTACTGCAGCGTTCACAAGCCAAGGTAAAGCGCCCTCGGCTCTGCATGCTAATATGTTGAATTAATAAGTCTATAAACTTTTACTGAGCATCTTTTTTTCCCCCCTGTACATCGCAACGATGCAACGCAATGCGTTTTGCTCTGAAACGAGAACAAATACAAGTGGGGGAACTAAAAAGATGGTGGTAACGGAACGGAACGGACGGAGAAAAGCCTCCTGACACCAATATACTGTAACGAGGAAAACCTTGTTCCATATGGTATGTGTGCGTGTGTGCGTGTGTGTGTGTGTGTGTGTGTGTGTGTGTGTGTGTGCGTGCGTGTGTGTGCGTGTGTGTGTGTGTGTGTGTCGGTCTCAGAGGACACCCCCCCCCCCATCCCTCCCACACACACACTAGCAGAAACATGGAATCGCACGTTTCTATCAAGCCACGTGCTACTTTCTTCTCATGTAGAGTATATACACACACACACACACACACACACACACACACACACACACACACACACGTACATGAGAGACAGAGGGCTATATATAGGGTATCTCACTGTATAAACGTGTTAACCATGCTCACGTGTCCTACAGATATGAGAGAGGCTCTTAGAAGCACTCACAACACACAGCATCCACACGCACGCACGCACGCGCACACGCACGCACGCACACACACACACGCACGCGCACACATTGACAACTGTACTTGTGGGGACATCAAAAATGTAGGTCGACATTGAAAATAGCTGAACATTGCCACAAAATAACATAAAGAAATTGCCGTTCTGCAGGCTTACAACGTATCGATGCGGCAATGTTTTGGTTTGTGGCATCGCCACCAAACTAAGTACCGTTTCTTTTGTGAGGATGAGGAAATGTCTTACAATGTCTTATTTCTCACATTCTTCTATTTGTGTAGCAGCAGCACAGAGCCTCTGCCTTATAACCAAAAGCCTAATATCTCCCCCTTTAGGCTAGCGGTGCACGCACGCACGCACGCACGCACGCGCGCACACACACACACACACACACACACACACACACACACACACTCTGAAAGTGAAAAAAAGATTACCTGGCCGTACGTCAATTTATTTCAGAGTTGAATTAACACAACGGCTCAAAATCCATAGTGTTAATTCAACTCTGAAATAAATGGTCTTGGCAAGAAAATGTATGCTTGACTGTATTTATGTGGGTGGGTGGGTGGGGTTACTCTACTCGTTCGTCATACAGTAACATCCTGGGTGCTGAGTGATGGAGTGTACTCTGAGAGTTAAATTAACACTGTGTTTTACTAGGCAGATGGAGGTCATTTCCATTAGAGACTAATCTGAGAGGGAGAGGGAGAGGGAGAGAGATCCATGCTGATGGGATCTTCAAGCGTCTCTCTCATTCCAGGGTCCTCCGTATGTGTCTCCTTTCTCCTCCTCCTCCTCATCATACTGCAGTAGTACACAATCTTTTGGTCTACTTTTGCAAGACACCGTTACATTCCGGGAACTAGTTGGAACCACGGAGATGCAATGTTTCCACCCGACATACGTTATTTTAAAAACGATTTAAAGTAGTGAAAATGCGAGGTATTGTGTGCTTGTAGATCTGCTATTTTCACTACTTTTGTGCAACACTTATGGGTGACACTCATCCACATCACTGTCATCCCTTTGCACCCATTTGTTTCTCTCTTCTCTATTTCTACTTCTCCTGTCTGTCTGTCTGTCTGTCTGTCTGTCCGTCTTGTTTGCCACCGATTAATCGCTAATGTTCACTCGTTACCTTTCCGCCCTGAAGTAATCTTTGTCGTACACATTCCTCTACAGATGTAAAAGAGTGGGGGAAATAGTTTTTCTTTTCTTTCCCTGTACCACCTCCCAATGTATTTCTCAGTTTCACAAATGTGTTTTAAGAATTTACAATAGAGAAAGAAAGAAAGGAAACTTAAGATAGTCACAGAAATATACATACCACACATTAGGCAAAATATCACCGTCGCTTGGGCAAGTGATAGAGCCAAAGCAGCAGCAGGTGGTTGTAGTGATGGTCAGTGATAATGTCAAAGTATCTTACGGGTCAAGTTTTACATTTTCAGAGAGAGTCAACATTTGTCATCCCCCTGAAATGGAACAGACAAGATGCTGGCACGCAACTATAGGCAGGGTTCCCAGTTCCCACGATCATGAAATTCCTGGAAATATTTTGAAATTAGAAAAAAAAAAATCCAGTACTGGAAAAGTTTTGGAATTGATCAAGGGTCCTGGAAAGTCATGGAAAAATATTTAGTTATGCATAGTATTTGGATATTGATTTAGTTAAAAACATTTTCTAAAACATAACATGTTATAACATAATATGTAACATGAGTAGTTTTTCGCCGAACGGGCTGCGTGATTGCAGCTTAATGTATGCAACTAGAAGTTCGGGCTACTTCGCTGCCCTCATTCTAGGCCCTTCGGGTGCTCGCAGCTGTCGCTTGATGCAAACATGCACGGCCATCATAACTGTCTGTACGGGTCCATTTGGTTCCATGCATTTGCAGGGATGCGCTCATTGCTTCTTTTTTGCCGAGCAAGGAAAATACGTCTTGATGCTTGATGTTGTTGTTGGTATGTGAAGAAGCGGGGGGGAAGGGGACGCTGCTCTAATTTTCCAGCATGTTGTGAGTGTGCCACGTGACGTGATCACAACATCCGGGTATCGTGGTAGGTAACTGAATTCAGTAGGCAAGCAACTGTGGTGTAACATTCCGCCACGTGATCGATGCCCTAGTATAAGTGGTATAGCAAATAATTTCTCATGGGATTATACCATAATACCATTCTATGCTCTATTTGTTATATAGGCTTATATACAGTAGGCCTGGAAATTGCTTTAAATATTCTGGAAAAGTTTTGGAAATGTTTTGGAAATTCATTGGTAAAAATGTGTGGGAACCCTGTGTATAGGCATATACAATTCTTTGCTAAATTCACTCTGCCACCATAACGTGGAAAGCCCTCACATCATACATGAAACAATGTCTTCTTTCAAAACTGGACTCTCAGAAAACTACAAGTGAAATCCTCAGCCTCTTTTTTTTCTCTTTTTTCCCCCCAGCAGCTTCTACATCTGCATGTCCCCAAAAAACATGTTTGATATTTTTCCAAATCTTTCAAAAACTGCAGTTTTTGAAAGATTTGAAAAAATATCGAACATGTTTTGGAGGACGTCCCTGGCACAAAACCTTTTCAGATGGGGGGCCAAATACATACAGATCCTTCTCGAAAAATTTGAATATTGTGTGAAAAAGCATTGCAGATGCCATAGCACCCCAAATCATAACTCACTGCGGAAACTTCCCACTGGAAAGCAAACTCTGACTTCAGAAGGTTGTCATTTCTCTATTATAAATCCTTGTTTTGAGTGGTCTCGTGTAATATTGTAAAGTTTCGAAATATGGACATTTGTTATTCATGACAAATCCAGAATTTTAACAAAAAAAGGTTTGGAATAATTCACTGAATGAATGTCCAATGTATTTAGAATATATGAAAGTTTCAAGAAATATATGAAAGTGTCAAGAAATTGTACTTTTACACAATATTCAAATTTTTTCGAGAAGGATCTGTATGGATTTGGGGGTCCTTGACATGAGAATCAGTGTGCGCGCGTATCAAGGCACAGTGTGTCCTATACACATACAGCCATTACAGTGTGATGTAACCCTCATTAGCCACTGGGCAGGCAGTGTGCTACCACCCTGGGGCTCTGAGCAGCATGACATTGTTTCAAAGCACTATCTGACCCTTGTATCGACTTGTGGCCGTGTGTGTGTGGTTGTGTGTGTGTGTGTGTGTGTGTGTGTGTGTGTGTGTGTGTGTGTGTGTGTGTGTGTGTGTGTGTGTGTGTGTGTGTGTGTGTGTGTGTGTGTGTGTGTGTGTGTGTGTGTGTGTGCGCAGGGGCGTCGCACCAAATTCTGGGCCCTGGGTACACGGATTCACTGCGGGCCCCCCCATTAATGTTCTTCATAGGGGGAGGGGGTTTAACACATTTAGACTGGGAACGCATTATTACGCATTATTTTGGGCTTTAACTATTGAAAAATAGCACATATACAAGCTCACAGCGTGGCACCGAGTGCCGCGCTGCAAGCTTGTAGATCTGCCACTTGAAAAAAATCAAATCCTTCTAAGGTTTTTTGAAAAACCTATGTTTCTATGTCAGTGGTGCTCAAACCTTTTCATGTGAAGGACCCCCCAAAATGATATGCATTTGGCCATGGACTGCCATCTCAAAATATCTAGTTCCAGGGACCCCCCCCCCCCCCAGAAGCTAAATTTCAGTTACAAATGTTCGCTTTAAAAATAACATATATTGAAAGATTTGAATACATTTTCACGACTTTTCAAAAATAGCAGATCTATAAGCTTGCAGCACGGCACTCGGTGCCGCACTGTGAGCTTGTATATCTGCTATTTTCCGATAGTTAAAGTATAAAATAATTAAGGCCCCTCCACCTTGGGCCCTAGTAACTCCAGTCCCACTCCCCCCCCCTTGTGACGTGTGTGTGTGTGTGTGTGTGTGTGTGTGTGTGTGTGTGTGTGTGTGTGTGTGTGTGTATGTGTGTGTGTGTGTGTGTGTGTGTGTGTGTGTGTGTGTGTGTGTGTGTGTGTCAACAAATGTCTCCACAATTATAGAATCATTTTGACAAATTGCACGTTGTGAGAACAGTCGTCCTCCTGGTTCTTAGGTTTGATTTTTTAATCCATTTAGGCCTAGAATTATTGAATGCTTTAACCAGTGAAAAATAGCAGATATACAAGCTCGCTTGTAAATCTGCTATTTTTGAAAAAGTCGTGAAAATGTGTGCAAATCTTTGAAAATATGTATTTTCAAAGCGAACGTTTGTAACTCAAATTTTGCTTCTGGGTGGTCCCTGGAACTAGATATTTTGAGATGCGGGTCCGTGGCCAAATACATATCATTTTGGGGGTCCTTCACATGAAAAGGTTGGAGAACCACTGATATAGTTGTTTCTCAAGAACAGACTGAGCTCCAGTTAAGTGAAAAGGACCTTTTCTTTGATGATGGCTAGCCAGATTGCTGACATAGAAACATATGTTTTTCAAAAAATCTTAGAAGGATTCAAAAGACACTTATAGAATCGGGTCAAAATTCTAATTTTCACGATTTTTCAAAAATAGCAGATCTACAAGCTCGCAGCGCGGCACTCGGTGCCGCGCTGTGAGCTTGTATATCTGCTATTTTTCAATAGTTAAAGCATAAAATAATGACACACAATAATGTTTTCCCCCTGTTCTAATAAATGGGTTAAAAAACGTCCTTACTCACTGGGAGAGTGACGGATGAACCATATGAAAAATGCGCAGGGGAGATTTCACATCAAGCTTAGGGCTGTCACGATTATGACATTTTACGTGACGATTAATTGTCACTCAAATTAATTGCGATTAACGATTTAATTGTGTTTTTGTCATTGAAAATTACATTTATTTTTGGCTTTTAGGCTTTTAGGAAGTTGCACATGGCAGATAACCTAAATATACAGAGAAATTAATTACATATTTGACAACTTTATACTTAAAAAAGAACATTGATGGTGGAAATAGACAATCTACAAGCTCACAACGAGCTGTGAGCTTGTAGATCTGCTATTTCCACTATTTTTTTTATTTTATTTACATTTTTAATATATGAACATTTTTCAACATGGAAACGATTATGACGATTATGTCAAATAATCGCGATTATGTCAAATAATCGCGATTAGATGATTATGTAATTGTGACAGCCCTAGAATTTGCACGTTGATGCTTTTAGTCGTAGTGGAGCAAAATGGTAAATGGTAAATGGTGCATTTATATAGCGCTTTTATCCAAGGCACTTTACATAGATTGTGCATTACATTCACCCATTCACACACATTCTCCCCCATGCTCCCCCCCCCCCCCCCCCCCCCTTTTTATTTTATTTTTTCTGCCTTTGTATTTGATATTATGCTTTTGAAACTGATATTATCCTAGATAAAGTACTATGTTCTATCTGTCTGTCTTTCAATGTTATATGAGATACTTAAAGTGTGGTTCCTGTGGAAATAAGCCTCGGCTTTCTAGGATCTCCTTTTAGTTGACCTTGTACCAGTGATTTGTACTGTCATGAAACTGTACTTTTTTCTATTGCAAACTTCTAATAAATTCTTCAATCAATCAATCAATCAATCAATCAATCAATCAATCAATTCATACACCGGTGGCGGAGGAAACCATGCAAGGCAATTAGGGGTTCAGAGTCTTGCTCAAGGAGTCAAGGACCCTTCAACATTAACTCAGGAGGAGCCCGGACTGGGAATCCTTGGGGAACCCTTCGTGCTCTAATAACGGTTTCTCTACCCCTGAGCTATGCCGCCCCAAATCAACCTAGTTTCAAAATATCGTTACGCATCCATCGCCACGTAATATTTGCGTTCTGTGTGGATGTATTCATGACACAAATGCAGTTTAAAATGAATTAATCACACAAGATGAGAAGGTTATGGTTAGGATTAGACACTTATAGGTTAAAGGGGTTGGTTTTAGGGTTATGCTGGTTTATACTTAGTTGTATATTGAGGTTGCGTACCGAAGGCGTTGTGAGATTGTAGATATGCTATTGTAGTTAGGAATGGGAACGTTTCTAGTTCACTCCATAAGACTTTAGGATTTACAAATGGCAACAAGAAAATAAAAAAGGTTTAAAATTGCTTTGCTAAACCATCCTCACAAGTATAAAGCGTGTGTGTGTGTGTGTGTGTGTGTGTGTGTGTGTGTGTGTGTGTGTGTGTGTGTGTGTGTGTGTGTGTGTGTGTGTGTGTGTGTGTGTGTGTGTGTGTGTGCGCGCGTGCTGTAGTGTGTGCGTGTGTTGCCAACATTAGCAAGCATTAGCGATGATGAACACACATGCTGGCCTGGTCCAATGATATGATATAGTACTTTATTGTCAGTTCACACTGAAATTTGTCTTGCGACACAGCAGCCATGTATGCGAAACATAATATACAAACATTTGACACAGGTAACAAGAACAAGACAGGTTTACATACATAAGGATAATATAGACAAGAGCAGTGTCCACCGCTAAGCCTACCTATGGCCAAACTCTTGATTAAGCCTTAATGTCGACTGATGGACAAAGGACCTTTTTAGTCTGACCTTATTGTATGCAGGAGCACTGGTATCTCCTTCCTGAAGGCAGCAACCTATATTCTCTATGCAACACATGGCTACTATTAGAGGTAATATTTCTTGCCAACCTTAGAATGCTGTTATCATACGTAGTCGTATATATAGCCTCTGACCCGGCGAACAGTTGCCGCTTTTATGAGCCGCCTCGGGCTCCTGCTGATGATGTCATGATGACCCCACACCTCTGTGCCAGGTCATGCCTCCCCAAGGTGCCATGTGATGATGCAATAATAACTAATAACCCCCTTCTATCTTCCACGGCCGCAGTGAGAGGAGAGGACAGCCGTTCAATGACTAGTTGACCAGGCCGTGGACACTATAAGTTCTGTTCGCAATTTTGCAGTGATGAATCAAATGTGCATATACTTGGATCAGCGGGAATTAGGGCATTCACGAATAGTGATTTTTAGTATTCGAATTATTCGACCGGAAAGTATTCGAATAGTCGAATATTCGACAGGACTGGCCAAACTGTCAAATATTAACTAAGCAAGAGGCGAACATTGTGAAAATAGCCGATCTACATGTTCACAACGTCTCGAAACGCGAGGCGTTGTGAGCATGTAGATTTGCTATTTTCACAATATTTATTTGCGGAACCGAGTCACATTAAATGTAATACCTAATTCCAAGTGCTTGTCAGGGTGGGGTTCCCCAGTTCAAATATGTTTATTTTGGGGGTCACGGCCTAAAAAGGTTTGAGAACACCTGGTATAGAGCACAGGCATTGACACTAAGGCTTGCCCACCTGCCCCCGGCAGGTAAATAAAACGTCAGGGCAGGTGAAGTTGGCTTTCAGGTTGCCCGACAGGGCAAGTGATCATTTGAAAGGGGGCACAAATGTCTATAAACACAACACGAGATATCTGTCTAAACACCTGAACGTGGCCAGTGCGCTGTGTCTTCTGGTCTGTGGAATGTAAAATAAGAGCACTATTTACCTATAATGTGCTGTTTTTACTGTTGCTACATTTAAAAATAAAAAATAACAAGTGTGAACCCATAGACATATTCAATCATAGCAAAAGTTTTGGTATTTGGATTTGGAGGTATTGAGGTAGGACATTTTATCGCACAGCCCCAGAAGAGGTGAAGAAATAAGTGTTAAATTGAGCGGTAATTAAAATCGTACCTATCATTTTGGACGATTTACTTTTCGGGCAAGTGGGCATTACCTTCGGGCAAGTAGAACATGACCTGTACTTAAGTGCCTCTGAGACCTCTAAGCTGCGGCTTATAGTCCGTCAATTACGGTATATCATGTGACTCTCAAAGAAGAACATCACAGTTCACACGACGACATCACAGTTCACACGGTGACATCACAGTTCACACGATGAAGCAGAAACGACCTCCCTCGCCACCCTGTCACCCTCGTTGCCCTCGTCTCCTGGACGGGTACCTCACTGGTACTTGGACGGAGCAGTGTGTGTGTGTGTGTGTCTGTCAGCAGGGGCGTCACAAGGGGTAGGAAAGTGGGACTGAGTTACCAGGGCCCAAGATGGAGGGGCCCTAGTAACTTTAGCTATTGAAAAATAGCAGATATACAAGCTCACAGCGCGGCTGCGAGCTTGTAGATCTGCTATTTTTGAAAAGTCGTGAAAATGTGCGCAAATCTTTGAATATATGTATTTTTTAAGTGAACATTTGTAACTCAAATTTAGCTTCTGGGGGGGGTCCCTGGAACTAAATATTTTGAGATGGGAGGGTCCTTCACATGAAAAAGTTTGAGCATCACTGACATGGAAACATAGGTTTCTTGGCACATATTTTCACGATTTTTCAAAAATAGCAGATCTACAAGCTCGCAGCGCGGCACTCGGTGCCGCGCTGTGAGCTTGTATATCTGCTATTTTTCCAATAGTTAACATTCATGGGGGGCCCGCAGTGAATCCTTGTACCCAGGGCCCAGAATTTGGTGTGACGCCCCTGTCTGTCAGTATTGGGTATCAAAGGCTCCCATCGGTCTATCTATAGACAAGAGGGGCAGAGGTGTTTACGACGGGACCTGAGCGCGGCTTTTCCATAGCCCCCCCCCCCCCCCCCAATTATTGTGATGTGTGACTCATTCACCAAGAATTCGTCTAGCCAGCCTGCAGGCTTCCCTCTGTCTGTCTGATATCGCAAGTTCATGTGACTCAGCGTAGTGAGCTGAGAGTTACGTCACGGAGCGGTGACGAGACGGCGTTCCTGTTTGTTGGGATATCAAGATATCGGACACGACGTCAGCGATCCAAGTCAACGATCCAAGTCATAGATTCAAGTCATAGATTACAAATAATAATAAAAAAAAGTCTCTGGCTTATAAATATGCAATATAATCATCACGCACATTGACCAAACGTTTTAGCATATCGTCGTTGTCAGGTGATCGTCGTTGTATGTCCAAAACCGCTTGTTTTGCATTTATCATTTAAAAATGATTCAAACTAGTGAAAACAGCCGATCTACAAGCACACAATGCCTCGCATTGGGGTGCATTTGGGTCCCCAACCGGAATCAATGGGGGTACATTTACTATAATCACATTTGTCTTTGTCTCAGGAATGTGACAAATCCACAAAAAATATTACTGAACTCAAGTCTCAATGGCATGAGTAATCATTTGAAAAAAAGTCATTTTGGGGGTGAACTACTCCTTTAAAGGGGTAGTCAGAGGTTTTTTTTCGCGCTAATCAGTCAGGGTCCTTAATCCTAACCCTAACCCTAACCCTAACCCGTTCCCCCAAATTTTGCACAGATGTAGCCCAGGGCATGCAATGGCGACCTTCGGGGTCGCCACACGACTTTCTATACAGGAGGAAAATACCCAGAAAAACTAAAGTCGATGGGAGCCCAACTTCATTTGGCCGCTGTGGCGACCCCGAAGGTCGCAAACTCGGGCACCCTAGCTAAATCATTAGAGCATGCCCTGGGCTACATCTGTGCAAAATTTGTCTATATATTATATTATAATATTGTCATCAAACAGTAATTTGATGACAATAAATGTAACCCCATTGATTCCGGATGGGGACCCAAATGCATTCGGGTCCCCATTCGGAATCAATGGGGGTACATTTACAATAATCCATTTTTGTCTTAGGAGTGCGACAAATACAACAAAATTATTATTGAACTCAAGTCTCCATGGCATGAGTAATCAATAGAAAAAAAGTCATTTTGGGGGTGAACTACTCCTTTAAATGAACCATGTTTCTTCACTGTGTTCTCAGGTGTCAGCTATTGGTCAGTGGCGTCAGTTCAGCAAAAGCTAAGGTATGGCAACATGACTGGTGTCTTGCACGCGCGCCCTCGCGTGTGTGCAAGACACCAGTTATGTTGCCATACCTTAGCAACAGGCACCATGAAAAGTACATTTTATTATTTCCCCCCTGTAGCCAAGGTATGGCAGCTGCCATAGCTTGCCATACCCAATTGACACCTCTGCTATAGGGCATATTGTATCTGTGTTAAAGGGGACTTCCTAGGTGAAGCTGCTCTCTCTAATCCCTTTTTTCCGCAGTGTTAGAAGTTCACACATGCACACACACACACACACACACACACACACACACACACACACACACACACAAGCACACGCAAGCACACGCGCGCTCGTACACACGTTAAAAGCTGACAGGACGGAAAGACTTTGGCAACCTTGGGAGGATGGATGGGGTATATGCCCCACGGTGGGGGGGGGGGGGGGGGGTTCTGAAGACAGGCGTGGCATCTCCTCAGCTGTCAGAGGTGTCATCAGATCCCCCCACACCACTCTCTGCATCTTCAAAGCCCTTCGACCCCACAAGCCCACACTCTTCCTCCCACCTTCCCACTCACACTCCTAATCCAGGGGTCTTCAACAGGGGGTCCGGGACCCCTAGAGGGTCCTCAAAGTTACTACAGGAGGTCCTCCAAATCTTTGAGTGATAGAATCTTTTTTATCCTTTTTTATATTAACCACTTGAACCCTAGTGTCCATATTCTGAGAACTTTAGCCAAAAATAGCAGATCTACAAGCTCACAACGCCTCGGCAAAGAGCTTTGTGGTGTAGAGGGGAAAAAGAGCAGACTAAGTACAGAGTGAAAGGTCAAGTTTATTAAGTATTGACGGTTCAAGTGGTTAAATATCTGAAAACACAAATTGACATAAATCCAAAATACACTGACGATTGTGCTGTCAAACAATGAAACTATATGGAATCTATTAACAGGTTGTGGGGGTCCCTGCTTCATCTCTCTCAACTAAGGGGTCCTTGGCCTGAAAACGTTGAAGACCCCTGTCCTAAACCAACTCTGGCATCCCTATCCCTAAATCTGGGCACTGTTTATGCCACTGTTTATGCCACTGATGAAATGATGTCAGCGTGCAAGTATGCAATACCCATTGTAACCGTCTGCCTGTGTCCATTTTATGGAGTTCCGTGTCAGGCATGCCCAAATATGGAGTCTTTTAGACGACTCTTATCTCTATCTGTCTGTCTCTCTTTCATGCCCATACTGTATATGGTGTTCCGTGTCCAGGCCAGTCTGTTACAGAAAAGTTCACAGAAAACAAAGGGTTAAGGTCTTTGCCCACTGCTGCGTTTTTTTCGGCCGAATATCGGCGCGAATTTTTACCTAAATAAAATAATTGACCTCACGTTATGTCAATCACGTTTGCATGCACGTATTTATTTTCGGACCAGGGTCCGATTTTGGCAACTGTTGAAACTGGGCGCTGTCTCTCTCTCCTCTCTCTCCTTAGCTTGAATTTCTTTTTGCGGATTTCAGATTTCAAAAACTAAAAAACGCATCAGTGTGCAACCAGCTTTACTCTAGGTGAAATAAAAATGGACAAGAACAATCGCCTACAGCAACCACACACAATAGTGCTGGGCTGTGGGCTGGTGGCTGAGAGAGTCTGTGTGCTGTTGTGTTGTTCCCCTGTGGCTGACAGACAGGACACTGGGACAGGCGTGTGCTAAAGGTTGTTTAGTCTGCAGCATCCTCTGGCCTTAACACACACACACACGCACGCACGCACACACACACACACACACACACACACACACACACACACACACACACACACACACACACACACACACACACACACACACACACACACACACACACACACACACACACACACACACGCACATGCCTGTTGGTATTACTTTATAAGGAAATATCTTAGTTTTTCCCCCCGGAAATTGACACAAAAGCATCACAAGTAGCAGCTCTACAAGCTCTGTTCAGGGCACACTGTGTCTGTTAGTGGTTAAGAACACCTGCAGGAGACTGAATGGAGGACGACTGCAACCTATCAATGGGTGTGTGTGTGTGTGTGTGTGTGTGTGTGTGTGTGTGTGCGTGTGCGTGTGCGTGTGCGCGTGCGTGCGTGCGTGCGCGTGTAGGTGAATGAATGAATATATGAATGACAGAACGAAGGAAGAGATGGGATAGGGGCCTCTCTCTCCTCTCTCTCTCCATCTCTTCTCTCCCCCTCTCTCTCTTTCTCTCTCCCTCCATCTCTCCTTTCCTATTAGCCCTCCCCTCGTTTTCGGCATAGGTGATTGGTTGCTTTGCGGGGAGCCCTCCTCACCATGCAGCACTCAGTAAGTCAGTGGGGGCAACCCCCCCCCCCCCATCACCCACTCCCTCCCTCCCTCTCTATCTATCTCTCTCCCTCCCTCCCTCTCCCTCTCTACAGGGGCGTCAAGTGGGTATGGCAGGGGTATGTAGCTGCCATACCCTGGGTCCAGGGAGGACAATAAAAGTTACTTTTAAATATAAATCCATGAATGTCTCTTTGTCTATCTGTGCTGGTTATTATGTTGTTAAATTACAAGTAAAATAACTACAAATGCTAAATTTAACAAAATGTTCACTTTAACAAGGTATTATAATTATATTCTCCACATTTCTATTCTCTCCATCTTGACAAAATGGTATATTCCCAGCCCAGGTTCCACAGATGAGCTGCACAGGTGCAATGCATTATTGTTAATTGGCACGTTTTATTTACTAACATTAGCTGCACTGGAACAACCGTTCCAGGCTGCCATATCCAGCCCAAGAAACCGTAGAAGCGGGGTAAAAAAATTAAATGTACTTCTTCTTTTCAAATCTTTTTATTGAATTTTCAGAAGGAAATAGCCCAGAGGTGGGTAGACAGTCTCAAATAGACGTATACATCACATGTAGAAATCAATGTGCATTATAATGAGATTGAATAAAACCCATCCCCTATCCCCCCTACCCCCACCCTCAATCCCATGGACTGTCGAACATCAAAATCGATAAACAAACAATAATATAGGTACAGTACACAATAAAAGCTTGTTGCGTGTGCGTGTTGGGTTGGCATAAAATGTACTTCTTAAAACAAATGTATCATGCCTGTTGCTAAGGTATGGCAACACGACTGGTGTCTTGCACGCCACCAGTCATGTTGCCATACCTTAGCTTTTTCTGAACTGACGCCACTGCCCCTCTATCTCTCTCCCTCCCTGCTATCTCCCGTCCTCACCTTTTTGCCGCTGTAAGGAATGGTGCTGCTTATGAATGAGGCTCTGGAGCCGCAGAATGTGAATGAAAAAAGAGAGCGAGGGAGGGGAGAGAGAGAGAGAGATGGGGCTGAATGGGTTGCAGTCAAAGATAAGGGGAGAAAAGTGGAGGAAGGAGACTGAATGGAAATCACATGGGTGGGTGGGTGTGGGGGGGGGGGGGGTGGTGTCGGGTGGAGAAGTGGAGAGAAATAGTCGCAGTGCCCCTCCCGTGTGTGTGTGTGAGTGTGAGTGGTACCTGTATTACTATATTTGTGCGGGCCAGATGTCCCCTGTATGTCAGGTGGAAACCTCGTCAAAAAACCTCCCTTTTCTTTATTGCTATTTCAAGAAACGATTTAAAATGGTGAAAATAGCCGATCTACAAGCTCACAGCGCCTCACATCACTCTATGTGTGATGAAGTAGAGGGCGTTCAATTACGAGAGAAACAACTAACAAACAAACAAAAGCAACAACAATTGAATTAGACGTTAGAAAATGTTCCTGGTCCTTGCTAAGACAGGGGTCTTCAGTGTTCTCAGGCCAAGGACCCCTTAGTTGAGAGAGAGATGAAGCAGGGATCCCCACAACCTCTTCATAGATTCCATATACAGTACGTAGTTTAATTTTTTGACAGCACAATCGTTAGTGTATTTTGGATTCATGTCAATTTGTGTTTTCAGATATTTAACTACTTGAACCGTCAATACTTAATAGATTTGACCTTTCACTCTGTACTTAGTGTGCTCTTTTTTACACTCTACACCAAACCTCTTTGCCGAAAATAGCCGATCTACAAGCTCACAACGCCTCGCAGCAAGTTCTTGGAATATGGACGCTAGGGTTCAAGTGGTTGATATAAAAAAAGTTTCTATCACACAAAGATTTGGAGGACCCCCTGTAGTAACTCTGAGGACCCTCTAGGGGTCCTGGACCCCCTGTTGAAGACCCCTGAATTAGGACATTATTCACGTGGGGGTCATGGTGGTTAAGATCAGACATTTAAAGCAATGCTTCCCGCACCTTTTAGTTCAAGACATTTGACGTCTGCCCGGGACCCAAACTAGTGAAAATAGCAGATCTACGAGCTCACAACGCGTCGCAGCGTTGTGAGCTTGCAGATCTGCTATTTTCACCAGTTTGGGCCACTGGAATTATGCCCGAAGTAAACCTAGTGTATTGTGCACTGAAAAGAGCAGATCTACAAGCTCACTACACGTCGCAAGGCGCACCAGGTCGTGAGTGTGTAGATCGGCATTCTAACGGCATTTCTTTTGGCTTTTAAATGGCATTTGGTAAAAATCCCTCCGTCCTAAAGTGTCCTCACAGGTATAGTGATACAAGCTGTGTGTGTGCGTGTGTGTGTGCGCGCGCATGCGTGCGTGTGTGTGTGTGTGTGTGTGTGCATGCTTGTCCTGTCCATCCACATTATGTATGCAGGTCAGGGAGGATGCTACTGGACCACTGGCAGCTCTGCCTGGGAGCCAATGGAAACCTCCGACACACACGCACACAATTGCTCTGCCGCGCTGCAAGCTAGGGTGCTCCGTGCTTAGAATAATAACGGGGTTACCCGGGCAACCAGGGCTGGGATGATATATGGGTCTGGCCCTGATAAACAGGCCACTGAGTTTGTGTGTATTTGTGTGTGTGTCCGTGTGTGTGTGTGTGTGTGTGTGTGTGTGTGTGTGCGTGTGCGTGTGCGTGTGCGCGCGTGCCTTTTTTCATCCTTCGAGCAAAGAGGAAAAGCCCGTTCAGTGTCCAATATCTATGACCGCTTTGTCTGAGCATACAGTACATTATGTAGACACATAATGTACTGTACACTGTACAGTAATGTACTGTACACACCTGAATATATTCCTGTGTGGCCATCCGTTGTATGGACGGACAGAAAGAAGAGAGAGCAGTGGAAAGCATCCGGCCGTAGACCAGGGGTCTTCAACAGGGGGTCCTCAGAGTCACTACAGGGGGTCCTCCACATCTTTGTGTGATAGAAACCTTTTTTTTTTCCCTCATTTTTTATATTAACTCATTGAGTGCCAGCCTATCACCACTAGAGGGCGCCCAGTGACCAGAGAATAATAGAGATATGCTGGTAATGCATGCCCAAGCCCTGGAGCCATGACTTGCCTGAACACTTTCCTTTGTGCATGTACAGGAAGAGGATGAAGTTAGCTTGAAGTTAGCTATTGGCTACCAAGCATTTTAGAAGCCTTATTTTTGTCAACTTAGCCATGATTAAACCTTGCACACCTCATGCATGGGAAAAAACAGAGAAGAATGAGCTCTAAAAAATCCAATGCAATCCTGGATTGCATTGGAGTGGATTTGTGCAGTTTGTTCACAGCTTTCAAACAAAAAAATCCGATTGGAAATCCGTTCAGGCATTCTTGAGATAATCGCCATTATGTTTTACATGTAATGTAAACAAAAATGGCTGCCCTGTATGTTAGATGGGGTTGTATGGGGGTGGAACATGCAAAATCGCGATTGAAATCATGTTCACCAGATTTGATGGGGTCCCAAAAAAAAAAAAAAAAAATCAAAAAAAAAATTTTCAAAAATTTTTTTTTTTTTTTTTTTTTTTTTTTTTTAAAGCCGAACTTGTTCGGGATCGGCACTCTACGATACGCTAATAAAGCCGAACTAGTTCGGGATCGGCACTCAATGAGTTAACCCACTCACTGCCAGGGGCCACAATGTGCCGCTAGAGTGCCAGACATTTCTGCAGAGGCCTTCGCTCTAACTTCCGTCTACACAGGCAGAAGTAGCTTGGGCTTTCACTGCAAACACTGTTATGAACGAAGACCGGAGGAAGTGAGCTAACAGTTAGCTATTAGCTATTCTTTATTTTTTAGAAGCCCGATCTGAAGCTATTTAGCCGCAAAAAAACTTTGTCGCTGCCCTGGGAACACAGTTCAGAGAAAAAGGTCTCTAAAGATGTGAGTTTGTATTGGCCTCGTTGAGGCCTCCGATTAATTAATTCATTTTATTAAATATCCCGGACTAGATTGGGATAGGCACCCCGGAATACGTCGCGCCGCCGACAGTATAGATTGAGTTTTTTGGGGGGGGCTCTAAACTTTATTCTAAACCATTTTCAAAGGAATAAATCATCGGACCATCTAGAATCACTCGTTGGAAAGCGTAGGACGAGCCAGGACCACCCACATCTCTACAAGCAGCTCAGGGTAAGTAAAATAGCAAAAAAAAACATTGTATTGGATTGAAAAAATCCCGAACTTGTCCGGGATAGGCACAAGAAGGGTTAACCACTTGAACCCTAGTGTCCATTTTCGGAGAACCCCTGCCGTAGACGATTTACAGTATGTGTGTGAACTGTGAATGACTTGTGTCCTCATTCATACATTGATGCGTGCCGGTGTCATACAGAGGAAATAGTAGATCTACAAGCTCACGGAAATGGGCGATCTAGACCAGTGGTTTTCAACCGGTGGTCCGGGGACAACCAGTGGTCCTGGAGGGGGTTCCGAGGTGGTCCCCAAATAAATGATGGAGAGTTTGTAAACAAATGGACCCTTTAACTCTAGTTTCATTTGGTTTCATTTTACTCTCAAAAGTTAAATTATTGTTAAACATCTGCATTGCTTAATTAATTTACAAGAAGTTTTTTACAGTTAGAGAATGAAGATTTGTTTTTTTTTATCAATGTTTGCATGTTATCTCTTACTATTGGTACCAACATCAATACAGCAGGGGGTCCCCAGCAAAATAATATCATACAGCATCGTGTTCATTTTATCCTTTTATATGTATGCTAGTCAAAAATATCAGATCTACAAGCTTGTACATCTGCAAATTCTGAAGATCTTTTGAAAAATATTAAATGTTTGGAAATTTAGATTTTCTTTTTTTTTTACATAGATCTCTCTGGGTCCGTGGCCCATATACATATCAATACTGGGGTCCTTGACATGAAAACGTTTGAGAAACACTGATCTATAAGCTCAAGAAAATGGGTGACCTACAGTACAAGCTCACGAAATTAGGCGGTCTACAAGCTCACAACGCAATACAGGGCAATGTGTTGTGAGATTTGTAGATCGCCTGTATTCAGTGCACAACATTGGTGCCCAACACTAGCACACAACAACAGTGTTCAATACAGGTGCAAAACATCGGCGCAATGAAGTATAAATGGGCATAAGCAGTGTTAATTTTGACAGCAAATTTTGATTTAGTCATCTGTTTCAGTCATCCGAACAGTTTTAGTTTTAGTCTAGTTTAGTCTACTAAATATCAGACAAAATCTACAGTTGATTTTGGTGACAAACATGTATTTAGGCAGCCCTTGATGTCGTTTGTAATGGCTGATTTTACACATGGTTGCATGCTGAAAATAGCACATCTACAAGATCACAACTGCAACGCGTTGTGAGCTTGTAGATCTGCAACACCCGAGTGCAACCAAACATAAAAATGACTTCTCCACTAGTCCCTCCTAGTCTAGTTTTTATTTGTTGACAAAATTGACAATATATTATTTTGTCATAGTTTTAGTCGTCGTAGCTTCGTTTTCATTTTGTTTTTTTATTCGCAGTGAAAAAAAAAGTAGTCGATGAACAATTTTCGTCAGTTTTTTAGCTGACGAAATTAAGAGCAGGGCTTCAGAAGAGGCGCGCTCACAAGGCAGCATCCGCAGCACTACTTCACCCTGAATCATCCACCAAGCACAATGCTGGGGTGATTAGAGAGAGAGGAAGAGCCCCGCTGTGAGGACGAGAAGTCGCTCCCACACGCAGCACTAATTACACACCCAGTCCAAGTGGAAGAAAAGACGCAGCTGCCTAAGCTTTGGTACACAGGATAAATGGATGCCTGATGATGATGCACACCATTCACTCCCTGCGCTGCCAAGCCTGTTGAGAGGAGTGTGTGTGTGTGTGTGTGTGTGTGTGTGTGTGTGTGTGTGTGTGTGTGTGGGTGTGTGTGTGTGTGTGGGGTGGGGGGGGTTGTAGTCCCCCCAGGAACCCGCGATTCCGCAATCGCGGAAATGACCGCCGATTTCTCGTCCGTCCGTGGATTTGTCTGCCATCCGTGGAATGAGTGCCGGCGGCGGGTCGCTGGTGCGGCAGTGGGTTACCTGCTGGGCAGTAGGTTACCTGCCCAGGCAGTGGGTTACCTACTGGGCAGTAGGTTACCTGCTGGGCAGTGGGTTACCTGCTGGGCAGTGGGTTACCTGCTGGGCAGTGGGTTACCTGCCGGGCAGTAGGTTACCTGCTGGGCAGTAGGTTACCTGCTGGGCAGTGGGTTACCTGCTGGGCAGTAGGTTACCTACTGGGCAGTAGGTTACCTGCTGGGCAGTGGGTTACCTGCCGGGCAGTAGGTTACCTACTGGGCAGTAGGTTACCTGCTGGGCAGTGGGTTACCTGCCGGGCAGTAGGTTACCTGCCGGGCAGTAGGTTACCTGCTGGGCAGTGGGTTACCTGCCGGGCAGTAGGTTACCTGCTGGGCAGTAGGTTACCTGCTGGGCAGTGGGTTACCTGCCGGGCAGTAGGTTACCTACTGGGCAGTAGGTTACCTGCTGGGCAGTAGGTTACCTGCTGGGCAGTAGGTTACCTGCCGGGCAGTAGGTTACCTACTGGGCAGTAGGTTACCTGCTGGGCAGTAGGTTACCTGCTGGGCAGTAGGTTACCTGCTGGGCAGTGGGTTACCTGCTGGGCAGTAGGTTACCTGCTGGGCAGTGGGTTACCTGCTGTGCAGTGGGTTACCTGCTGGGCAGTGGGTTACCTGCTGTGCAGTAGGTTACCTGCTGTGCAGTGGGTTACCTGCTGGGCAGTGGGTTACCTGCTGGGCAGTGGGTTACCTGCTGGGCAGTGGGTTACCTGCTATGCAGTGGGTTACCTGCTGTGCAGTGGGTTACCTGCTATGCAGTGGGTTACCTGCTGTGCAGTGGGTTACCTGCTATGCAGTGGGTTACCTGCTGGGCAGTGGGTTACCTGCTATGCAGTGGGTTACCTGCTGGGCAGTAGTTACCTGCTGGGCAGTGGGTTACCTGCCAGGCAGTGGGTTACCTGCTGGGCAGTGGGTTACCTGCCAGGCAGTGGGTTACCTGCTGGGCAGTGGGTTACCTGCCAGGCAGTGGGTTACCTGCTATGCAGTGGGTTACCTGCCAGGCAGTGGGTTACCTGCTGGGCAGTGGGTTACCTGCTATGCAGTGGGTTACCTGCCAGGCAGTGGGTTACCTGCTGGGCAGTGGGTTACCTGCTATGCAGTGGGTTACCTGCTATGCAGTGGGTTACCTGCTGGGCAGTGGGTTACCTGCCAGGCAGTGGGTTACCTGCTGGGCAGTAGGTTACCTGCTGGGCAGTGGGTTACCTGCCAGGCAGTGGGTTACCTGCTGGGCAGTAGGTTACCTGCTGGGCAGTAGGTTACCTGCTGGGCAGCTGGTTACCTGCTGGGCAGTGGGTTACCTGCCAGGCAGTAGGTTACCTGCTATGCAGTAGGTTACCTGCTGGGCAGTGGGTTACCTGCTGGGCAGTGGGTTACCTGCCAGGCAGTAGGTTACCTGCTATGCAGTGGGTTACCTGCTGGGCAGTAGGTTACCTGCCCAGGCAGTGGGTTACCTGCTGGGCAGTGGGTTACCTGCTGGGCAGTGGGTTACCTGCTGGGCAGTAGGTTACCTGCTGTGCAGTGGGTTACCTGCTGTGCAGTGGGTTACCTGCTGTGCAGTGGGTTACCTGCTGTGCAGTGGATTACCTGCTGTGCAGTGGGTTACCTGCTGTGCAGTGGGTTACCTGCTATGCAGTGGGTTACCTGCTATGCAGTGGGTTACCTGCTGTGCAGTGGGTTACCTGCTATGCAGTAGGTTACCTGCTGTGCAGTGGGTTACCTGCTGTGCAGTGGGTTACCTGCTGTGCAGTGGGTTACCTGCTATGCAGTGGGTTACCTGCTATGCAGTGGGTTACCTGCTGGTAGCGGGTTACCTGCTGGGCAGTAGGTTACCTGCTGGGCAGTGGGTTACCTGCTGGGCAGTGGGTTACCTGCTGGGCAGTGCGTTACCTGCTGGGCAGTGCGTTACCTGCTGGGCAGTGCGTTACCTGCTGGGCAGTAGGTTACCTGCTGGGCAGTAGGTTACCTGCTGGGCAGTGCGTTACCTGCTGGGCAGTGCGTTACCTGCTGGGCAGTGCGTTACCTGCTGGGCAGTAGGTTACCTGCTGGGCAGTGCGTTACCTGCTGGGCAGTAGGTTACCTGCTGGGCAGTGCGTTACCTGCTGGGCAGTGGGTTACCTGCTGGGCAGTGCGTTACCTGCTGGGCAGTGGGTTACCTGCTGGGCAGTAGGTTACCTGCTGGGCAGTAGGTTACCTGCCCAGGCAGCGGCGGAGCAGCGCGGCAGTAAAACCTGACAAATGATATCAGTTAATGCTATAATATTATAAAAATGATTTGTACATGGTGAGGACACCTCCTAGGACTTTTCCTCTCTAGGCCCTGGGGGGGACTAGCTTGTCTGGTGGACAGTCCCTCATTTTAAAAAGTCCTACTGAATCTGTGTCCTGACCTATAGTTCCTCTATGCCTAATATGGTCCTGACAATGCCAATGCAGAAGAGTCTCTGTATCTCTCTTTCTGTGTGTGGCTTTCAAGGCAGCCAGATGTATGGCTCCTCCATACCTCCAAAGCCTGATCCCTAACCCTAACCCCACCCGTTCACTCAGATCAGCTAACACAGGGATGCTGACAGAACCCTCGCTAAAAACCCCAGGTCAAAAATCCACTTGGCCTAGACAGTTCACCCTCCTAGCCCCCAAACTGTGGAATAAACTCCCTGTCGCACAAACTGTGCAGACTCACTCCCTAGCTTCCGCCGTGGACTGAAGACTCACCTCTTCAGACTCCACCCATAGCACTTACTGTAGCACTCGCCTACCCTCGATGACCATACGTGAAAGCTAAAAAGCATTTTTTAGGTTTTACAAAAAGTTGTTTACTGATTAGGTGCGTGGACTACCTACGTTATTGTTTTATTTTTCTAGATTGATATTCCTATGCATTTGTTGTATTGCTGTTGATTCATTGACGTATTATCTTGCTTATTGTATTGATGAATAAGACGATACGCAATAATATCGTTTATCGTGATTCGTGAAAAAGAAAACACTCACGATAATCGTATCGTGGAGATTTAATTTATCGTGATTTCGTCCTCCGTCATGCACCGGGATCAATTCACCTTTTATTTGCCGAGCTGCATATCCGGTACCATTTAAACCCTCTATGATTGGTAAAAGGTTCTTATAATATACGTACTTGATACAGTCTTTTTGTCACCCTATCAATTGTCTTTGCCAAAAAATAGCCGATCTACATGCTCACAATTCTTTATCGTAGCAGTGATAGCTCAGTGGTTAGTGTCCATACCTAGGACTCCGGAGGTCCCAGAGGTCGCAGGTACGATTCCCCGCTCCAGCTATCACTGCTCCCTTCCCCCGCGCGCCTTGTGGGCAGCACTGGGGTCAGCTGGGTTAAGCTGAAAACTGAAAATCCCTTGTGGGATGACTTAGGTAAATTTCTTCTCTCTCTCTCTCTCTCTCTCTCTCTCTCTCTCTCTCTCTCTCTCTGTCTCTCTACACTAGAATATGAGTGTTATGACACTCTAGACCTAGAGGGAATGATGGAGCTTGAGACTGGAAGGTATTGGGGTGACAGAAGGAGGTGTGTGTGTGTGTGTGTGTTTGTGTGATACTGTTAATTAAAATGCCCCTTTTAATACCCCTTTGGTGTGGTGGGCAATTGTGTGTCCGTGCGTATGAGGGCGTTTGTGAGGGTGGAAAAGAGTCATCCACATCCTCTCAACTCAAGAAAGAAGGGATAAAAGGATGATGGGGGGATGAGATGGAGAAAGAGAGGGCTGGGGGAGGGGGAGAAATAAAGAGCTAGCCATCAGGTGACTCATTTGACGAGGGAGACGTGCTCTGCTGTCTGACTTTAGGCAGTACAGAGACAGGAAAATGGGGGACATTTGTGTGTGTGTGTGTGTGTGTGTGTGTGTGTGTGTGTGTGTGTGTGTGTGTGTGTGTGTGTGTGTGTGTGTGTGTGTGTGTGTGTGTGTGTGTGTGTGTGTGTGTGTGTGTGTGTGTGTGTTTGTGTGCTGGGGCGTCACAAGGGGTAGGAAAGTGGGACTGAGTTACCAGGGCCCAAGTTGGAGGGGCCCTAGTAACTTTAGCTATTGAAAAATAGCAGATATACAAGCTCACAGCGCGGCACCGAGTGCCGCGCTGCGAGCTTGTAGATCTGCTATTTTTGAAAAGTCGTGAAAATGTGTGCAAATCTTTGAATGTATGTATTTTTTAACATTTCTAACTCAAATTTTGCTTCTGGGGGGTCCCTGGAACTAAATATTTTGAGATGGGGGTCCGTGGCCAAATAAATATCATTTTGTGGGTCCTTCACATGAAAAGGTTTGAGCTCCACTGACATCGAAACATAGGTTTTTAAAAAAAACCTTAGAAGGATTTGAAATATTCAAAGATTTTCATGATTTTTCAAAAATAGCAGATCTACAAGCTCGCAGCACGGCACTCGGTGCTGCGCTGTGAGCTTGTATATCTGCTATTTTTCAATAGTTAAAGCACAGGGGCCCCACAGTGAATCCTTGTACCCAGGGCCCAGAATGTGGTGCGACACCCCTGGACATTTGTGTGTGTGTGTGTATGTATGTGTGTGTGTGCGCGCGCGTGCGTGCGCGTGTGTGTGCGCACGCCTGCAGGCGTGTGTGTTGCAGTGTTGGTGGGATGTTGCGTTTGGAGTGACGCACACACAGTGTGATGTGGTGCCCCTCCGCTCTTTACGGCGATTGTCACAACGGTAATTCACACGACGTGTGACTGACTGACACACACATGCCGTGTCTGTGTGTGTGTGACGTCTGCAGCATGTGCGTGGGTGTGTAGTAAGAACAGGTCTGATGAAGAGCCGCTAGGCTCGAAACGTTACCACAAGTAAAGCTTTATCATTGGGAGTATAAATCGGTGTGCAGACTCTTCTACCTGTGTAGTAAGAACAGACAGACACACACACACACACACACACACACACACACACACACACACACACAGTCACAGACATCCTGCTACCATTTCTCCTTAGATTATCTGGTTTTCGACCAGCTTTCTTTGTATTGCCGTGTGTGTGTGTGTGTGTGTGTGTGTGTGTGTGTGTGTGTGTGTGTGTGTGTGTGTGTGTGTGTGCGTGCACGTTTGTGAGTGTGGTGGCTTGTGTGTTTAGTTCCTAGACCGGGCGCTGGTAGAACATTGCCATTCACAGAGCCAACTTCCCCATCTGTCTGCAGAAGGAGGGTGCATGGTGCTCCTGCGTCACAGCAGAATACCCCCCCAGCTCAGTGTTTTTCCTAATGCACTGCAACAGTCCTAGTCTCACTAGAACACTGTCCTTTCTGAGACAGTAGTCTCACTAGAACACTGTCCTTTCTGAGACAGTAGTCTCACTACAACACTGTCCTTTCTGAGACAGTAGTCTCACTAGAACACTGTCCTTTCTGAGACAGTAGTCTCACTAGAACACTGTCCTTTCTGAGACAGTAGTCTCACTGGAACACTGTCCTCTGAGACAGTAGTCTCACTAGAACACTGTCCTTTCTGAGACAGTAGTCTCACTAGAACACTGTCCTCTGAGACAGTAGTCTCACTAGAACACTGTCCTTTCTGAGACAGTAGTCTCACTAGAACACTGTCCTCTGAGACAGTAGTCTCACTAGAACACTGTCCTTTCTGAGACAGTAGTCTCACTGGAACACTGTCCTCTGAGACAGTAGTCTCACTAGAACACTGTCCTCTGAGACAGTAGTCTCACTAGAACACTGTCCTTTCTGAGACAGTAGTCTCACTAGAACACTGTCCTCTGAGACAGTAGTCTCACTAGAACACTGTCCTTTCTGAGACAGTAGTCTCACTAGAACACTGTCCTTTCTGAGACAGTAGTCTCACTAGAACACTGTCCTTTCTGAGACAGTAGTCTCACTAGAACACTGTCCTCTGAGACAGTAGTCTCACTAGAACACTGTCCTTTCTGAGACAGTAGTCTCACTAGAACACTGTCCTCTTTGAGACAGTAGTCTCACTAGAACACTGTACTTTCTGACCGACTGACCAATAATCATTCATTGGTACCTTTTCATCTGCATAAGCCCTGATCATCATACAATATATCTTCCCTGTCTGGCAGAAACCTACTATCTCCATAGTTTTTACTTTAACAGTTAACAGGCACATTAACAGTTCGTTTGTTTTTTTGATTGATTGATTGATTGAAGAATTTATTAGAAGTTTGCAATAGAAAAGAGTACAGCTTTCATGACAGTACAAATCACTGGTACAAGGTCAACTAAAAGGAGATCCTAGAAAGCCGAGGCTTATTTCCACAGGAACCACACTTTAAGTATCTCATATAACATTGAAAGACAGACGGATAGAACATAGTACTTTATCTAGGATAATACCAGTAAGACTCCCTAATCGGGAGATAAGCAACCGTAGGTCGCTTATCTCCACAAATAGGGCAAAAATTTGTTTTTCCAAAATCTTCCTGATCCATGTTGATGACATGAGTGTAGACATGCTGTGTAGTGGTTTTCGTGATTTTAGGGCAAAACCTGTAGGAGCAGTGTCCAAAAATGTGTTTTTTTTTTTGCACATTTGGTCATTTTTTACACCTGGGGGTCCCCCAGGGACCTGGGGGTCCCTGAAGCTCCGGGGGTCCTTGGAGGTTGTAGTTTGGCAGGTAAGGAGTGTGTGTGCAAAATTTGGCATGGATGGGGGCAACGGTTGTGGAGATATGAGCAGGGCAAAAGTGTGACGTGTGACGTGTGACGGACGGACGGAGAGACAGACAGACAGACAGACAGACAGACAGACAGACAGACAGACAGACAGACAGACAGACAGACAGACAGACAGCCGGTGGAGGTTTTGGTAGTAAATGCGACCTATGGTCGCAATCAGTTTCAAAAAACATAACATCAAATACAAAGCAGAAAAAACAAAAAAAAACATATCGGACAGAAACAACACGAATGAAAGCCAAGACAACATATCAAGGGGATTGAAAAGCTTGTGAGTAAAACAGAGTCGTGAGCCTGGATTTAAAAGTTTCAAATGCTGCAACAGCAACGGAGCGGTCACCACTGAGCTTCAGTCTAGTTGTCTGGAGGGCTAATGTCCCCGAGTCAGTTGACCTGAGGTGCCCGGTGGGGGGAGGGGGGGACTTTTAAAAGGGCAGTGATACTGCAGCGTCACACACAAGTAGGGCTGTCACGATTATGACATTTTACATGACGATTAATTTTCTCTCAAATAATTGCGATTAACGATTTAATTGTGTTTTTGTCGTTGACAATTACATTTCTGTTTGGCTTTTAGGCTTTGAAGTTGCACGTGGCAGATACGACACATAACCTAAATATACAAAGAAATGACTGACATGTTTGACAACTTTATACTTGTAGTTCTGCTATTTCCACTATTTTTTGGAAAGTTGAACATGTATAAACATTTTTCAACATGTTAACGATTATGACGATTATCACAAAATAATTGTGATTATGTCAAATAATTGTGATTAGATGAGTATGTAATAATTGTGACAGTCCTACACACAAGCTTCAAAGGTATTTGAATCCAGAAAAGTAACAGTTTTGAGCAGGGGTGGGCAACTTTGATGATGGCGAGGGCCACTATATTTCCACCTTCACTCCAGAGGGCCACATTGCATATTGCTACGTCCTACTTTGTCATTCTAGTATCTCATACAAAAGAAGCAAAAAATAGCCGATCTACAAGCTCAAAACGCATCGCGCTGCGATGCATTTTGAGCTTGTAGATCGGCTATTTTTTGCTTCTTTTGAATTGGAATCCTGAATAATTCTTTTGTTATTTTTGAATTGGAATCCTGAAATGTAACATTTTGATTTAATTTCAAACACATTTAATTATATACTCATGTTAACTTTATGAACTTGAATACAAATACATTGGACATAAAAAAAAATACATTTTAATACTACTATAATAGTCATTAAGCTACTAATATAGACTGAAGGAATTAAAGCAGGTCATGTTTGGAATTGTAACAGCTGAAATCAATACTATATCAGTATTCCAATATCAACCTGAAGGCCGCATTAAGTGAAGGTGGGGGCCGCATGTGGCCCCCAGGCGGCCAGTTGCCCATGTATGGTTTTGAGGATTATGAGGTTTCCACCCGACAGAGATAATATAATTGGTGGTGCTCACTAATGCTCATTATAAGATGGCAGGGGCGTCACAAGGGGTATGAAAGTGGGACTGAGTTACCAGGGCCCAAGGTGGAGGGGCCCTAGTAACTTATATTGAAAAATAGCAGATATACAAGCTCACAGCGCGGCACCGAGTGCCGCACTGCGAGCTTGTAGATCTGCTATTTTTGAAAAGTCGTGAAAATGTGCGCAAATCTTTGAATACAGTATATGTATTTTTTAAGTGAACAAACATTTGTAACTCAAATTTTGCTTCTGGGGGGGGGGTCCCTGGAACTAAATATGTTGAGATGGGGGGGCCCTTCACATGAAAAAGTTTGAGCATCACTGACATGGAAACAGGTTTCTTGGCACACATTTTCACGATTTAAAAAAAATAGCAGATCTACAAGCTCGCAGCGCGGCACCGAGTGCCGCGCTGCGAGCTTGTAGAGCTTGTGAGCTTGTGAGCTTGTATATCTGCTATTTTTCAATAGTTAACATTCATGGGGGGCCCGCAGTAAATCCTTGTACCCAGGGCCCAGAATTTGGTGTGAGATGGCACCATTTCTGTTTACTCACTCTGTGTCTCATTGGAGGTCTGTGGAGTGTGGACAGTTCAGAAACATGCCTTCCAGTACCAGTGACTCCATCGGTAGGCAGGTTTAGTCCTTTCAAACTTATTTTTTTGATTAACTTTTCAGGAAGAGAAAAGGCTGTAGTTTCTCGTAGCTTGGAATCCCCATGGATGATGTCATTGGTAGGCAGGTTTCTGAACTGATGATATCAAAACCGATGAGACGCAGAGCGAGCAGATGGAAATGGCGCCACCTTGTAAACGGGAATAACGCGTTATTATTACCAGTAAGACTCCCTAATAGGGCAAAGATTTGTTTTTCCAAAATCTTCCGAGTGTGTGTAGACATGCTGTGTAGTGATTTTCGTGATTTTAGGGCAAAATCTGTAGGAGCAGTGTCCAAAAATGTGTTTTTAAAAATCGGCCTGAAGGTGGCGCTATATGGGACAGATTCATGTTGATGGGATGAGTGTAGAAATACTGTGTAGCGATTTGCGTGATTTTAGGGCAAAAACTGTAGGACCAGTGTCCAAAAATGTGTTTTAAAAATCGGCCTGAAGGTGGCGCTAGAAGAGGGCCATGTGAGAAATGAGGGGTGAGGTCACCGCGTTGCCTTGGCGGACGAATAGGTAGCGGCCCCGGCTCTCCCGGACGCTCCTAGCCCGAGTTACGGCATTTTATGTGAGCTGCAGTGGAGGGGGTCCTCCACTGGGGGCGCCACCACTTTTGCATCCGTTCTGGAGCACCAGGAGTGGGTGGTCCCCAGGAATTCCCCATGAGCAACCCCGTTGGGGTGGTCATTTGGTCATTTTTGCACATTTAGTCATTTTTTACACCTGGGGGTCCCCCAGGGTCCTGGGGGTCCCTGGAGCTCCGGGGGTCCTTGGAGGTTGTAGTTTGGCAGGTAAGGAGTGTGTGTGCAAAATTTGGCATGGATGGGAGCAACGGTTGTGGAGATATGAGCAGGGCAAAAGTGTGACTGACTCACTCACTCACTCACTCACTCACTCACTCACTCACTCACTAGCCTCGGAAACCCAGACTTCTTTTGGTGATCGGAAGAAAAAGAAGTCTGGGCAAACCCCCCTATAACTGTGCTGGCTCATGACATTTTAATTGTATAAATAAATGTAGCCGTTCAGATATCTTATTTTACATCAGTATTGTTCATGTGAACTGGTTTGTTTAGGCTTATCCATTATAATGATAAGATCACTATGATTTATCAGTCGTTTTCCACCGGGGATCACTTCCTCATTTACTCAAAGTAGACAGCAGGGGGAGTCATGTCCCTCCTCATTTACTCAAAGCAGACAGCAGCAGGAGTCATGTACCCCTCTGCGTCATTTTGAGACGTCGGAGGACGCGGCGAGATCCGCCGGCCAACAAATAATGTCTGCATTCCCTCAGAGTGCTCACTCACAGACGGACAGCCGGTGGAGGTTTTGGTTGTAAATGCAACCTACGGTCGCAATGAATTCAGTCAAGATGCACAGGCTCACGCATAAACGGACATGCCAGGGCATCAGATCAACCACCGTGGGAAGGCCTTGGATGGCTAAAGGCTATGGGCCGGGGGCACCGGACCCCAGAGAAACAGAACTGCTTTTTTCTTTTCTTTTTCCCACGATGTTGTAACCTATTTTTCACCCGGGGCCAATTTATTAAACCGTATGGCCACTACTCTCACTCTACCAACTTGGGGGAGAGCCCCGAACTGAGCGCATGCTTCTTTCAATGCATGAGGAGTGAGCAGGCCGCTTCTTATCACCTGACAGTGGGGACTACCGACTGTGCCACCGTGCCCCTTAGAAACCGTACTGTTTTGAGCTGCTGTAGTTCTGGCACTGCCATGTTTAATGCATGTGACACACACACTGGTACAGGTTGCCATTAACTGAGGCCAGTGAGTGGCGGCTCGGCTGACGTTCATGAGGATTAAACACTGCTGATGAAATGAACAATGCAGATATTATGACACGAAGCGGCATTATCTGCATTGTACCCTCCCTTCCCTGGTATTTAATCCCACCATAAGATGCCAGCCAGTGCAAAGTGACACGGCATTTATTGTGCGTAATCCAGGAACAAGTGACACTGCAGCACAGAACTGAACTGTGCTCACGTCACAGGTCTCCCCTCGGCTCCGCCGCTGTGTTGCGTCACCCAAGGCATCTGTCCGATGCTTTCATTTATGCTTAGTTGCACGCCAGCGCCGTGCAGTGAAAGTAGCCTATCAGCTCAGTTGTATTTGTTTTGTTGGACAGACCAGTGATTTGTCACAAGTGCAAATAAAGAAAGAAAATAAAAGTTTTGAAAGTATAACATTTTGTATTTGTCGTATCTGCCCTGTGCAATTGTTTGTTTACAAATCCTGTAAGGCAATCTGATTTTTTTGGCCTTTTTGCAAAACCTATACATTTGCATTCATATTAGGGGTGAAACAATACATTTTAATAGCGATTGATACATATTACGATACATGGTTGACGATACGATACATGGACCGTATTGGTTCATTCATGGCGATACGATACGAATCGATTCAATGATTTAAAATCGATATAGTAACTATTTAGCAAATAAATTAAATCTGTGTGAAAGGTGTGGATAGTGCAGGTTTTTAAGGCAAGCATGTATTATTATGGATATAAATAAGGTAACACAGTGATTATCTGCCAAATGCATTGTATATTGACAAACCCGCACCTTGACATGAACCCAGAGATTACACACATTTATCAATAGACCAGTGTAGCTACATGGAAAGGAAAAGTAATTAAACCCCTCCTTTTAATTTTTTCTTCTTAAAAATGCTAAATACAATGCACAAGAAGGTAGCATCGATACAATCGATTCTTTGCACTGCCGATTCGATACCATACAAAATAAAACGATACGATTCGATTTTAGCTGTTTTCATTTCGATATACTTCGATGTTTTAAGTTAAAAACTATATTAACCTGCACCTCTGCGCTTTTCAAGAGGTGCAGGTTTTGTCCCTGAATCAGTTTTTGTGCCCCCCCCCCATGCCTTGCCTATACAGTATGTCCAAACAGGTGGCGAGACCAGAGCGAGTTGGGTGTGTTCTGCTAGTGCACAGAAAGCACACTGCGTTCTGGGGTCTCGCTGCTGCTGCTGCTGCTGGCGTCATTGGGTTTGTCACGTAATGTTGATCCGCCTCCTGAAAGGAAAGGGAAAACCCGGTCACCCAGACAGCGGGATTGTCTTTCCTTCCTGGGAGCGCTGCTGCGTCAGAGATCCCCCTCCTCTAGCCGTAGATCTCTCTGCAGTGACGCACGACAAGCTGCAGAGACCTGGACTAGTGTGTGTGTGTACTCGTATTACTAGACTTATGAGGGCCAAATGTCACTGTAAGTATTTTGTAGAATTTGAGAAATTAGGGAAATGATTGTTTTATGGCAGTGTTTCTCAAACGTTTACATGTCAAGGACCCCCACATTGCAAATATACACTCATCAGTGTTAATTTAACTCTGAGAATGCACAAATGGAACCAAATGGACCAAAGGGTCAAATGCCATTTGTACTTTCTCAGTTTAAGTTGGACAAAATGTGGCCATATTTTCCCAAATATGGAGATGGCCTAGGCCACATGAGACTGACACAATATGTCCATATACGTACGGGCATTCCCAGATATGTTCTTAATATTGATGACATCAGAGTTCTCCATATATGGGCATAAAAGGGACAAGGACGTGTATTAACACGATGGATGCCAGAGGTTAACTGCCATAATCAAATCCTATTTTGTTTACCTGATTTTGATCGCTCCGTGCACGCTGCGTGTACACGCTCCGTACACGCAGCGTGCACGGAGCGATCAAACATCAGCGGGCGCTGCTGTTCACGTGTCTTCTTTCACGCGGAGAAGAAAAAATACAACCGTGAGTAGTCATGAGTCTGCTTTAGTCATTCTAGCCATTTTACCGAGCCCAGATGAATGGATGTGAATGAGGAAATGGAGTCGGCAGCAGCGCGCGATCGCTTTGCATCATGGGATATGAGGTTTTTTCGCTCACCAACGGCAGCAGCAGCAGCAGCAGCGCCTGTTCACCTGGTAACCATGGTAACCAGGTAAGACATCTGTGAGCGTCTTAGCGTCTCTTTCTCACTCTCTCTTTCACACACATTTTATGAACTCCATTAATTATTTATTTAACTCCACCGTAAGCCTAAAGGCGGAACATTGCACACGTCGCAGCGTGACACAATTCTGCTATACTTAAACTTAAACTGTAAATGTGTCAGTATTGATTTAACACTGAGGATTACTGTATAATATCGTCTGTCGGGTGGAAACCCCATACAGTATGTCCAAGACTGTTGCGTTTCAGGATTCCAATTCAAAAGCATCAAAAGTAGCAGATCTACAAGCTCAAAACGTTTCGAGCTTGCGGATCTGCTACTTATGATGCTTTTGTGTGACGCTGTTAATATGATCAAGTAGGAGTTAATTTACGAAAAACCACAAAAAGTAAAACAATTGAGATAATAGGTTTCTGTCACCGACAGCGACGATATTCTCCAATAACCTCCAATAACCTCTATCTACGCTCTCTCGCTCTCTGTCTCTATTTTTCTCTCTATTTCTCTCTCTCTCCCTCTCTGGCTCTCTCTCTCTCTCTCTCTCTCTCTCTCTCTCTCTCTCTCTCTCTCTCTCTGGCTCTCTCTCTCTCTCTCTTGGGGTCCTCTTCTCTCTAGTCTTCCATTAGGATGCCGTTATCCTCCAGATCCCCTCATCATAGCATCTCTCCCACCCGCAACATCCAAATCCCCTCTTTGTATCTCCCCTTGTAAGATCTTTACGCCGGCTAAGTCGTCAAGTGTGTTTGCGTGTGTGCGTGCGTGCGTGTGTGTGTGTGTGTCTGTGTGCGTGTGTGTGTGCGTGTGTGTGTGTGTGTGTGTGTGCGTGCGTGCGTGCATGTGTGTGTGCGAGGAGTGGACCAAAAATGTCCCCACAAGTATAGTAGAATTTGAGGGACGGACGTTGTGAGGAACCATTTTCCTGGTCCTCACAAGAGAGAAAAAAAATGTTTTTGAGAAAAGAAATTAAAACATTCAGGTTGGGGGTTAGTGTTAGGGTTAGACATTTAGAGTTTAGGTTTGCTGATTAGAGATTATACACCTGATTCATACTTAGTTTCAGGCTGGTGTCATGCATCAGAAAATAACTGATCTTAGAAGCTCACAATGCGAGCTAATGTCGGGGGTTTTTAGGCTTATGGTTCAAAAAATAAAAAATAAAATACATAAAAATGTCATTCACAAAATCGCCTTCCCAAAATGTTGATGTCCTCAGAAGTGTATTAATACAAACTTGAGAGAGAGAGAGAGAGTGAGTGTGTGTGTGTGTGTGTGTGTGTGTGTGTGTGTGTGTGTGTGTGTGTGTGTGTGTGTGTGTGTGTGTGTGTGTGTGTGTGTGTGTGTGTGTGTGTGTGAGTGAGTGAGTGAGTGAGTGAGTGAGTGAGTGAGTGAGTGAGTGAGTGAGTGAGTGAGTGAGTGAGTGAGTGAGTGAGTGAGTGAGTGAGTGAGTGAGTGAGTGAGTGAGTGAGCGCACGTCCTATTGCGCACATTCGCGCGCGCGCGAGACCAATAGGATTTGTAGGAGTGTGTGTGTGTGTGCTTTTAGGTGATCCCGGGCGGTACTGTTACATAATGCTGCTTGTAATGCAGACCTACACTACCTCTGCTTGCTGGGTTATTTAGTCTGTCTGTCTGTCTGTCTGTCTGTCTGTCTGTCCAGTTTGTAATGCAGACCTACACTACCTCTGCTTGCTGGGTTCTTCAGCCTGTCTGTCTGTCTGTCTGTCTGTCTGTCTGTCTGTCTGTCTGTCTGTCTGTCTGTCTGTCCAGTAAGACCTACACTACCTCTGCTTGCTGGGTTCTTCAGCCTGTCTGTCTGTCTGTCTGTCTGTCTGTCCAGTAAGACCTACACTACCTCTGCTTGCTGGGTTCTTCAGCCTGTCTGTCTGTCTGTCTGTCCAGTAAGACCTACACTACCTCTGCTTGCTGGGTTCTTCAGCCTGTCTGTCTGTCTGTCTGTCTGTCCAGTAAGACCTACACTACCTCTGCTTGCTGGGTTCTTCAGCCTGTCTGTCTGTCTGTCTGTCCAGTAAGACCTACACTACCTCTGCTTGCTGGGTTATTCAGCCTGTCTGTCTGTCTGTCTGTCTGTCTGTCTGTCCAGTAAGACCTACACTACCTCTGCTTGCTGGGTTCTTCAGCCTGTCTGTCTGTCTGTCCAGTTTGGTTTCCCTGGGAAATATCACATTTCTTCTCCTGGATCTTGAGCTAAAAAGTTTGGGAACCAGTGCTGATCTAAAAGCAACACATAAAGTAGTACCTACTTTTAATGGCATAATACAGCAAATATGATTGTATTCACATTTAGGGACGTGCAGAGAATGTTAGAGAGGCAGGGGCTGACATTTCTAAAAGGGCCTTTTGGTGAAAATATCGAAAATAGCAGACCTCCAAGCTCACAACGCGTCGCAGCGCACCTTGGAGGTCGGCTATTTTTCGGTGCTTGATACCACACTGAACTATAATCAAGTGAATACAGGAGATGTGGCGTAACGGCATGGATTTCTACACAGAGAGGGCAATTATTTCAACATAAGATGCTGCATGCAAGTTCAGGAGAGTTTGGACAAGGCAATTATCTTGAATGCTGCCTTCAGGTATGGCATGGAAAGAGGGCATTTGCATTTCTTTCACCACAATGAAAACTGCATTTATGGTCTGGAAAGGGCACTTTTACAGACAGATAAAAGGCCAGGGGCTCAATTAGCCCCTTTGATGTCTATGTGTGCATGTGCCTGTTCACATTTCCTCGTGCCCTGATGATTTGGCCGGTGATATTTGAAGGCTGTCCCTCATTCCTTTCCTTCCCTGCATTTGGCATCTGCAACTGTGTTGCTTTCAGCCTGTTTGCCTGTGTACTGTAGGCTATGCGTATGAATCATTGGTAAATATGTCTAATATTTTGGTTGGCAGTTTGTTTAGTGAAACGAGGCCGTGGCTGCTGCCAGTGTGTCTAGTCCCTGGCACAACATATTCAGATGGGGGTATGCGCCATGCGGACAAATACATATTAATCCGGGGGTCCTTCACATGAAAAATAAATGTTTGAAAATCACTGGTGTACAGTGGTGTAAAGTAATTAACACTTTCCAAGCCACGGGGAGCCCCTTAATATTAAAACCGTACTATATCGGACTTCCTATAGGGGGGGGGGGGTCTCAGCCGCTCGTCTTTTCCCGTACTTTCCCGTATTTACCGAAATAAATGATTTTCATCCGAAAATCTGTCTGGTCTGACATGAAGCAGAAGTGATGTCATGGCCCTTTCCTTCTCCAAGGCACCTTCCCCCATTCGGTTACTGTCTGTACACGAGTGCTTCTACTGCAGCCGTGCTGGGGGCTATGCTAGCGAAACTTTTCAGTTCTACTCTTGAGTCAAACGTGGATTATTTGAGGGGACATTTACGTGAACGGATCGCGCACGCGAAACGCACGGGGACATGATGCGTCAGCCGAATCTCCCACTCTAAGCCAATGCAGATTGAGTTTTTCACTGGGAACTGGGGTGAGTATACAACGGGGGATCGCGGTATGGTAATGGGAGATGAAGACCACGTGATATAGTGCTGGATGTCTGGTAAAATGAATGCGGTTCAGATCATAATATAATAATAGAAATTTCACGGCTAATCTACCAACAACCATTCTATTTCGGACGGCAAAGAGTTAAGTACATTTACTTAAGTAGTTTTGAGGTATTTGTACTTTGTATTTCCAGTTTTCAGTACTTTTACTTCTACTCCACTACATCTCGGATCCAAATATTGTACTTTTACTCCACTACAATGATTTGAAAACTTTAGTTACTAGTTACTTTGCAGATATAAATGATGATATTATAAAACATACATTAATGCACTTTAGCCCTATTCTATACCTTGGCTATTTGAAAATAGCCGATCTACAAGCTTGCAACGCGTCACGTCGCGTTGTGAGCTTGTAGATCTGCTATGCGTGACACGCACGCACGCACGCACGCACGCACACACACACGACACACACCAACCCACCCATCTGTCTGTGTAGCTCTGCTACACTGGTCTTCATTTTCTATCCATGCTGTTGGATAAATCCACACTCACATTATTACTGATCCATATGTACGTCTGTATGTCTCTCTCTCTGTCTGTCTCTCTCTCTCTCTCTCTCTCTGTCTCTCTCTGTCTGTCTCTCTCTCTCTCTCTCTGTCTCTCTCTCTCTCTCTCTCTCTCTTCTCTCTATTACGCTTTCTCTTATCTCTTTCACTTTTTCTATCTTTCACTCTATTGCTTTCTCTCTGTGTCTTGCTCTGTCCCGCTCTCTCTCTTTCTTTGTTGCTTTTTCCATCTATTCTTCTCTCTTTCGCATACTGTATCTCTTTCGCTTATCTTTCACTCTGTCCTGCGCTCTCCTCCCCCCCTCTCTCTCCCTCCCTCCCTCCCTCCCTCCCTCCCTCCCTCAGTCAGTTAGGTTCAGATGTACCTCATGCGTGATGATGGAGCAGTGATATTCTTACATAACTCTCCATTTGCCTCATTCTCCAGACTCTTTTCTTTTCCTTTTTTTTAATTTCCAAGTGTCTCTGGAATGCACACACTCACACAGGCCCCCACACACAGCCCCTCCCCCCCCCCCCCCCCCACACACACACACACACACTGGCCCACACACACACTGGAACAGTTATCCTGCATCGCCATGGTTACGTGAAGAGACAGTGGAGAACGTAGGGCCAGTGGTGTCAAAACGATGACTTGTTGGGATGTGAGACGTGAACGGTCTTTGTACTGTGTGTGCACTGTGTGTGCACTGTGTGTGCACAGTACAAAGACTCGGTTACACTATGACTGTGCTTCTTCTCAAAGTTTTTCATTTCACCCCTGGCTTACTGAGCGTTAAGGCCAAGGACCCTCCATTTGTACACTCTCCGAGTTACCAGTCATTTAGCTGGAGACCCCCTGGCTGGAACCCCGTCATGGACCCCCCCCCAAATAGTCATGGGTAGTAGTAGCAATGTAGGAGTTCAAGCATTCAGTTTAGTTTGACTTGTTTGGAAGCTGCTGATAGGTCTAGGGTCGTGTACACACATTTAAGGCACATGCTTTATGCTTTACCTGGGGGGAGGCGGGTGGTTAAAGCAGCGTCCAATTCATTCCCTATGGAAGTCACATATTTTGAAAAGGCAAGCTTGCTCTGTGGCTTAAGGACAGCCTTAAGAAAAGCTTAGAGAAAGCTTGCCTCTTCAAAACCTGTGACCTCCCTAGGGAATGGATTGGACTCTGCTTTACTCCTGACCTCCCCTTGCAGATGAAGAATGTGCTTTAAATGTGTGTCCGGGGCCTCAAACTCTTTTGCCACGACCCCATTTTATGGTGTACATTTTTTGGCGACCCCACAGTTTATTCATGGTGTGCCTATACTCAGCCTCGCCAATGTGCGACCCCAACAGCACCTTCCTGCGACCCCACTTTGGGTCTCGAGCCACAGTTTGATAAACGCTGGTCTAGAAGAATCAGAAAGGCAGAGTGGGAGGCAGCCTGCATGGGCAGCATGTACTTCTGTGCTTCTGTGACTGCAAGGACGCTGGAAGTAGGAACTCACGTTTATGGCACTTTAATGTCGAAAGCAACTTGACATGCAATCAATGCACCAGTCCAGTGTGCAGTACCTAGAGCAGTGTGCTCTACCACATGAAGCAGTCCATTAGCTAGACCATACATGGGCAACTGGCGGCCTGGGGGCCACATGCGGCCCCAACCTTCACTTAATGCGGCCCTCAGGTTGATATTAGAGTACTGATATTAACCGCTTCAATTACTTCAGTTTATATCAGTAGCTAAATGACTAGTATTAAAACGTTATTGTATTTGTTATGTCCAATGTATTTGTATTTAAGTTAATAAATTAACACTAGCCCTTACCCGTTCAAAGATATGAGCTCTGAAATGATGTGCAGTGGGTGGGTTATGGGATGTGCACTGTGCACACAGTATATGAGGGATGGAAAGTAACTTTAACTGGTGCTTGCATGATAATATGTAGGAGCATCAATGTAAGAAATACCCGTTCCATTTAACGGCTACAGAGATACTGTGTACCGATCTGCATGATTTTTGGACAACATCTGTAACAGGGCCCGCCCGCCCGCACACACACACACACTCCCCCCCCCCCCCCGTGTGTGTGTGTGTGTGTGTGTGTGTGTGGGTTTGTGTGTGATTGTGCATGGCCTGAACAACAGCACCCCTCCCTTAACATGTGTGGTCACAAAAGGTACTGTAGGCTAAATAGATATAGATACACCATAAAAATGCTAATATACAGCATATGATTTGTGAAAGTGACAAACGGGCTTCACAGTTATGTCAGGTGTGTTCATATGCTAATGGTGATGCGATTTCAGATCAATTGCTCCAGCCACTGAGGAGAAACGCTGTGACAGACAGACACTCACTCAGACACTCAGACAGACAGACAGACATTCGCAAAATTATATGTTTGATAAGAACATATAAATGCATTCGAAATTAAAACAAAAAGAAGTTACTTTTCAGGATTCCAATTCAAAAATAGTAAAAATAGCAGATCTACAAGCTCAAAACGCGTCGCAGTGCGACCCGTTTTGAGCTTGTAGATCGGCTATTTTTGCTATGTATATGCATTGTGGCCCTCTGGAGTGAGTGTGAAAATGTAGTGGCCCATCAAAGTTGCCCACCCCTGAGCTAGACAGTACAGAGATGAAAACACCATTTTTGGCAAGATCTTGAGCTGTGGATGAACTAGATCTGTGCAATCTTTGGGTAATTGGCACCCTGGTTCCACCCTGATTACCCAGGCAGTTAGATCAAAACGAGAGAGGTTCAAGGTTTCAAGGTTGTACTTTATTGTTATGTCTTTTGTACAGGTACATAAGAGTAAAATTTGTTTTTGTTTGGCATCCTTCAGACAATGCAGTCGTATATCAAAAAACAATATAATAACAGCAAACCACATCTAAAAATAATAATAATAATAATAATCTAAAAAAGGTGTAAATAATAGTAAGACGTAAAAATGAAAAAATAAAGGAGTGCAAAAGGCAAAAAGAGCAACAGGAAAAGAAAAGAGCATCCTCAGATGTACATGTGCAAAAAGTTTGGCATATTCTATACGCCATATTTTTCCAGTAGTTGCTACTGTACTGTACTTAAAGTTGTACCATGTAACTTTTTTTATAAAACAAATCTTAAAATTGTCCTAACTGTTAAATCGCTAAAGTTTTAGAACACCCACTCCGTTATTTTCAGCTTCTGAAGCCTTCTCTTTATATGTTTTCTATGATCCTGGCCGTGGACCGGATTGCGCGCCAAAATGACGTAATCTGCATCATCTGTATACGTTGTGTATACGTTGCCCAATCACATCGCCGATCATGCACACATGGTACACTACCGGCCAATCACAGCTTATCTGCTCTGGTCTCCAGGAAGCGCCTCCGCTTGGCTACAGTGTTTACCATGGTGAAGGATTTTAACCTCTTAACTCATTCCCTGCCAGGCCCGATAGTCCCGAGATTATTCCAATGTCTTTCCCCGCCAGGCCCGATAGTCCCGAGAATTAAAAAAAAAAAAAAAAAAAAAAAAAATCTTTTCAAATTTTTTTTTTGAAAAAAATGGAGTAGGCATGATAGCAATCGCGAAATTGCATGTTTAACCCCCATAGCAACCCCATCTTTCAAGCATGGCAGCCATTTTGGCAGCCATCTTTGTTAAACATAGTGGCTGTTATCTCATGAATGCCTGAACGGATTTCCATTCGGATTTTTTTGTTTGAAAGCTGTGAGCAATGTGGACACACGTGGTGCATTATCTAGGCATGGGTGTGCATGATCCGTGCACACCCAATTACATGGAAGTCTATGGAGACGAATGGCAGGTGGGAGTACGGAGGTATGTTAAAATGGCGGTCAATGTGTTAATCCACAAATCCTGGCCAGAAAATTACGTTCTACCATGCGTTCTACCCCTCCACGGATTACTATCGGTCGCGGTGGTTTGCGGCGCCGCTCCGGTGGTCCGCGGCGGTGGTCCGCGACGACTCCGGCCGAAAAACGGCCGAAAAAAGCAATACCGCTACTGACCACTAGTTGAACTTACACAGTATAGCTTTAACTTTTGTAAACATCTTCACAGAGTGTTCTATGTGCAACAGATTAATATATTCAACTTCACAGTATGCATTTATGTACAGTAGGTGCAATTCAACTTCACAAGGAGGGAACGTAAGGGGTTGGGGGCTGGGGGGGGGGGGGGGGGTGCTAGCGATTCCTTTTTCCCTGGAGAGAGACAGCGAGAGAGAGAGACAGAGACAGACAGAGAGAAAGGCAAGCAGAGGACTACAACAACAAGAGATGGATGAGAGAGATGTATTGTGATTGCTAGAGGACCCTCACGTTCGCTTGCTGGATTATGTCCTCCTGCTGTGTACTGGAACCTTTGTTCTCTAACCTCCCTGGATTAACTGTCACCACTGGAGAGTGTGTGTGTGTGTGTGTGTGTGTGTGTGTGTGTGTGTGTGTGTGTGTGTGTGTGTGTGTGTGTGTGTGTGTGTGTGTGTGTGTGTGTGGTGTATTAGTCAGTGCAGGGCGGAGAGCAGATGGTGTGCCATGTTCTATGATGTCATGTTTATATTGAAAAGAGAGTCGGGGTTCTACAGTTAGTACACTGGATGTCTTGCACATGCACACACACACACACACACAGACACACACACACACACACACACACACACACACACACACACACACACACACACACACACACAGTGAGTATCACTTTGTGTATCAGAGACAGCAAACAACAACTGACTCGGCATAGTACATATCGGTCACTTTCAGTCTGTCCACTAGGGCATTCACCAAATAATCGAAGATTCGAATATCAAAGGCACTATTCGACGTTGTTCACCTAGGTCGAATATTCGCTTATTTTTATTTTTTTATTGTTTTTTCTCTTTAGAAAATAGTTTATAAAGCTTGGCTAGGTAGGAAGTCATAAGAATGAATTGTCAATGCCCCTGGTGGATGAATGTGTTAATGCTCTATATCATACCTTTTTAGGCCGTGACCCCCAAAATAAACATAATATTGAACTGACAAGCACTTGGAATTGTAGGTATTACATTCAATGTGACTCGGTTCCGCAGATAAATATTGTGAAAATAGCAGATATACATGAGCATGTAGCTTGTACATATGCACAGTACATCTGCTATTTTCACTTTTTTGAAAGATTTATTTTTGGGCTTTTATGCCTTTATTGATAGGACAGTAGACTGACAGGAAATGGGGAGTGACACGCAGCAAAGGTCGTTGGGAATGGGATTTGAACTCGCGACACGCTGTCAGGCTGGCGTTGCAGCTTAGGGTGCCGCTATGTTCACTATTACCTTTTTCAAAAGTATCTTGATTATTTGACTGTTTTTGACAATACGATGTCCCCCCAAAAGATTGCAGGTTATGATTTTGTGCAAAATTATCATCGAACTTTGGATTATACTTCCAAATAAGGACTCACACACGTGATATTTGCAAAACCAGAATGCAATTAAAGGAGCTATAGTCAACTTTTTCTTGAAAAACGGATGCTAAAATACGAATAATGTTTCGAAAATATTTTATAAAGAAATAAGCTTCATATATGTGTTTCTATTCAAAAATGACCACAAAAAGCGTAAAATAATGATAAAATTATCATTTTGGCCATTGTCAGACCGACACTTTGTTTACATTCTAGTCTATAGATTAGGATGTAAACAAAGTGTCGGCCCTACAATGAAAAAGTTGACTATAGCTCCTTTAAGTATAAATCATGCATTTTGTGTCGAATGCATTAGGGGTGGGCAACCCCCCCCCCCCCCAACCCCTCCCCCCCCCAAAAAAAAAGAACTAAAAAAAACAAACAAAAAACAAACATGATATATTGTGATGTTTAATGCCACGTTAAAAATGTAATTGTAAGGTACAGAATCTATTTATATTTTTTGCGACCGTATCGCAGTTTAGTATGTGAACCGTCAAAGCTTGACCGTATCTCTGTCTGTCTGTTTCTGTCTATAACGCCTGACACTGTGGTTCCCCTGACACATCACTGTGACATCACAGGTCATATCACAGTTACATAGACAGACAGACAGACAGACAGACAGACAGGGATACGGTCAAGCTGTGATGTGATGTCAGGGGAACCACTCTTAACAGAATGGGTTTGCTGCTCTGACATGCTTCACTGTGATGTCACACTAACAGAATCCCTTATATGGAGTTCCCTGATGTCATCAATATTAAGTCCATATATAACAGGGCTTCATATGGGAATGCCCATATATGGAGGCCACATCGGCCACATACCACACTAACATAATCCATATCTGTGTGGCTGGTTCTACAGACAGGGAACTCCATGTATGGGCATAAAAGAGTATGACGTCATATGTCCTAGACATCATAGGACTTTCACATCTTATATTGCATCGCAACAATGGTTGAATTGTGTGCTGCATCGCCGCATGGCGAGCAGCTTGTAGATCTGCAGTTCTTCTCTCATTTTCCTGCATCCGTCTTCATTAGTCAGACATGGAGTTCTGGTCCGCCAGCCTGTTGCCATGACGATGCCGTCTGTCCCCAAGATGATATCTGTTTGGTGAACGGCTCGACAGCAGTAAAGATTGCCGAACCATTGTTATGCACTCATGTTTTGGTTTTATTTTTACTCCACGCCGTGGCTCTGCAGGAGTCATGGCGCGTGTGTGTGTGTGTGTGTGTGTGTGCGTGTGTGCGTGCGTGCGTGTGTGCGTGCGTGCGTGCGTGCGCAAGCTCACTGCGAGCTTATAGATCTGCTATTTATGAAAAAGTCGTGAAAATGTGTATGTTTCAAAGCGAATGTTTGTAACTCAAATTTTGCTTATGGGTGGTCCCTGCCTGCCGTGCCTGGAACTTAATATTTTGAGATGCGAGTCCGTGGCCAAATAAATATCATTTTGGGGCTCCTTCACATGAAGAACCACTGACATAGTAGTCTGTCAAGAACAGACTAACTGAGCTCCAGTTAAGTGAAAAGGACCTTTTCTTTGACGATGGCTAGCCAGATTGCTGACATAGAAACATAGGTTTAAAAAAAAAAGACACTTATAGAATCGGGTCAAAATTCAAATTTTCACGATTTTTCAAAAATAGCAGATCTACAAGCTTGCAGCGTGGCACTCGGTGACGCGCTGTGAGCTTGTATATGCTATTTTTGTATATGCTATTTTTCAATAGTTAAAGCATAAAATAATGATACACAATAATGTGTACCCGTTCTAAATGGATAATAATAATATTAATCTCTTTGAAGAGAGAGTTTGTTTGTTTAGTGTTTCTCAAAGTGGATTTCAGGGACTCTCTGTTCCTTTATGGGGTCTAAATATTGACCCTTACAAGTCTCTAACTTTGACAGTCTACAATCGTGAATGTTGAAAAATGTTCATACATTTAGAAACATGTTCAGAAATATGTGACGCGTTGTGAGCTTGTAGATCGGCCATTTCCACTATCAATATCACTTTTTAAGTAGAAAGTTGTCAAATATGTCAGTAGCCATGTGCAACTTCAAAGCCTAAAAGCCGGACAGAAATGTAATTATCAACGACAAAAACACAATTAAAACGTTAAACGCAATTATTTGAGTGACAATTAATCGTCATGTAAAATGTCATAATCGTGACAGCTCTACACATACCGTCACCGTCTGTTGTGCTGGCAGACGCAGTGAAACATGGGAGATCCTCGAGACAAGACATAGCCCTTAGTTTAAAAAGCTTTATGTCCCATTTGCCCGCTTGGCCATGCATTCCGCTGGGCCCATGAACACACACTTCCTTCCGGGTTGCAGGATGTCATACCGTATGGGGCTGCATGCTGCTAGATGATGGAGTGTCAGCCTGATGACTATTTGATGAGAAGGGAGAGCTCAAATATCTCTTGTCTTGGTTAAGTTCCACTTAGGAGCATTTGCTTTGTAGTCAGTTGCAGCTGTTAATGCTGTACTCATACATACATACTGTACTGTACGTACAAACACATAAAGTGGTATGTAGATAGGGCTGTCACGATTATGACATTTTCCATGACGATTAATTGTCACTCAAATAATTGCGATTAACGATTTAATTGTGTTTTTGTCGTTGACAATTACATTTCTGTTTGGCTTTTAGGCTTTGAAGTTGCCCATGGAAATCATGACACATAACTTAAATATACAAATAAATTACTGACATATTTGACAATTTTATATTTAAAAGTCTGTTTCTTGGCATGTAGACACCAGTGTCTTTTGTTGAGATTCTGAAATCGTATCTCCCTCGAGTCCAATCCAGTGACTGATTTGTGGATGGATGGATTAGATTGTAAATACCATCATTTATCTGTTTCACTGCAGATTAGGTTATCATCCCTATCCCTTAAAATCAAAAAAATCTTTCAATATCGTGTTTTATTTGATGGCCTTCCTGCCCTGGCATTTGGCTTTGGTGCCCTCAAATAATTAACACCACCAAAGGTCAAGTGGCCTTGCCTCTAAAATGACGAAATTCCAGGCCTGGTTGCCATTAAAATGTGAAGATCTTCATAAAGGTTATATCCACCAGAATACGCCCACCGGGTGTTTGTTTATGAAAAGACAAACCATAATTTCCCCACGTCTCTGATATTTTAGGTGTTGTTTCTCCACTCTCCAACCTCCCTCTATTTTTGCACCTCCATTTTATTGTATCATTCCTTTCGTGGTCTGATACCAGGTATCCAATCTCACATGTCCAAAACTGTTACTAAAACATGTTAAGTTAACCCAGGGGGGGAGGGGGGGGAGATGGGAGGATAGGGGAGGCTTTTCCCAGAAGCCTGGCGTTACTTTTTTCTCGACAGAGTTGAATTCATGGTCAACTTGACACAATCTGGCTTCTAGTTTATTGACGGATCATTAGCTCTATGTGTTCACTCTCCTACATGTCCTCGTTTTGTGCTTGCTAATTGTTAAATAATCATACTTTGTCGACTGCGTGTATTATCTTTGCGTAATGCGTTGTGTTGTCTCTCTTCAAGAGACAACTCCTGCTTCTGTCTGTCTGTCTGTGGTGTATAGGGTATATGCTGTATACTACAAGTACAATACTTGAGTATTCAAGTACAAATTACAAAGTACCTTTTCAGAACTGTGAACATCAGCGACGTGTTTTCTTGGCCCCAAGAAGAGTCCCCTTCCTAGAAATGTAGTGGAGTCAAAAGTAGCCTGCAATATTTCTATTTCAAGGCTACTTTCAGCAAAAGCTTTCCTCACAATAATGGAACACAGAAAAGACCCCGGTATAGAGCCCTGAGGGACTCCGCTCAACCATATAGGGCTTAAGTGGTTAAGTAAAAACATATCGGAGTATACCTCGTCTTCGACCGCTGTCTTCAGTACACATGATCTGCCATGATGTAACTCTACTTTTTTCGGCAGCAGAGCATAGCCCTCCCCCCAACCAACTAGGCATCACGTACACTCCATCTTTCTGAGAACTGCCCCCCCCCCCCCCAATCAACCCCCCCCCCTTCTCTCTCTAGACCTCCATCCTTTATTTAAATTCTTAATCTGTCTCCTAATGGATTTTGCCAGCTATGTCTCAACAGAGAGGAGAGAGAGTGTGTGTGTGTGTGTGTGTGTGTGTGTGTGTGTGTGTGTGTGTGTGTGTGTGTGTGTGTGTGTGTGTGTGTGTGTGTGTGTGTGTGTGTGTGTGTGTGTGTGTGTGTGTGTGTGTGTGTGTGTGTGTGTGTGTGAGAGAGAGAGAGGGAGATATAGAGAGAGAGAGAGAGAGAGAGAGGGAGAGGGAGGGAGGGAGAGAGAGAGAGAGAGAGAGAGAGAGAGAGAGAGAGAGAGAGAGTTTGTTAGTGTGTGATGTACTTGTGAGGACCAATAGTGTGGTAGAAGACATTGTGAGGACCAGTTTTCTTGTCCCCAAGAAACCTTTTTTTTAAAGAGATGGGTTTACAATTTAGAAAAGGTTACGGTTAGGATTAGACCTTCATTTAGAGGTCAAGTTTAGGGGTTGGGGTTAGAGTTTTTTCCCCTATTTTGTCACCCGCCGCAAAGCCGATATACAACACAACGGCGTGTTGTGAGCTTGTAGATTTGCATTGTTTTGGGCTCTAGGTTTACAGTTAAAAATTACACAAATTGTAAGAAAACATTGTCGTCCTAAAATATTAATGTCCTCGCAAGTATATTAATGCAAACATGTGCGTGAGAGAGGCTGTGTTTTAGTATGAGAGTGAGGCGCCGTACAGACATTTGCGACAGCTATCGCGACCGTATCGTCTGAGAATGGCCACTGACAACCTTCCATTGTCAATGGAAGGTTGTTTGGTGTTTTGTCTTTGCCGTGTCTCTTCGCCAAAAGACAGGCTGTGGTTGAGCTAGAGACACGGCAACGACAAAACACCAAACAACCTTCCATTGACAATGCATTTGTACGGTGCCCCCAGTGGCCATTCTCAGATGATACGGAGAAGATTTTTCACGCATATGTGTGAGTCCAGCCTGAGGAATTGCAGGATGAAGTTTGGGAACAGTTCCCATGGTGCTTGGTTGTGTAGCAGCATGTCTGACTAGAATGATTTCACACAGAGCTCAGTGGAGACTAGAGAGTGACTGAACACTGATTCTGTCAACTGCTCTTATTTCAAGGACCTCTAGTTTGATATGCATTAGCACCATTTGATACCTTTTAGTTTTTACCTATGGTACCCCGATCTACACTGTACATTTGTTTATAGTACCCTAACGTCGGGTGATTTTCACCCACACGAGTGCCGGGCTGCGAGCTTGTAGATCTGCTATTTGTGAAAGTCTTTGAACATTTTTGACCAGATTCTATAAATGTCTTCTAAATCCTTCTTACAAATCAGTAATTCTCAAATGTCAAGGACCCCCAACATTACATGTATTTATTTGGCCCGCGGACCCCCATCTCAAAATATGTTGTTCCAGGGACCTCCCAGAAGCAAATATTTATATTTGCTTACTATTTGTGTGTGTGTGTGTGTGTGTGTGTGTGTGTGTGTGTGTGTGTGTGTGTGTGTGTGTGTGTGTGTGTGTGTGTGTGTGTGTAGGGCTGTCACGATATGACATTTTACATGACGATTAATTGTCACTAAAATAATTGGCGATTAACGATTTAATTGTGTTTTTGTCGTTGATAATTACATTTCTGTTTGGCTTTTAGGCTTTGAAGTTGTACATGGTAGATATGACACATAACCTAAATATACAAAGAAATTACTGACATATTTGACAACTTACTACTTAAAAAATAACTTTGATAGTGGAAATAGCCGATCTACAAGCTCACAACGCGTTGCATGAGCTTGTAGATCTGCTATTTCCACTATTTCGGACATTTTTCAACATTTACGATTATGACGATTATGACAAAATAATTGCGATATAATCACGATTAGACGATTATGTAATAATTGTGACAGCCCCGTGTGTGTGTGTGTGTGTGTGTGTGTGTGTGTGTGTGTGTGTGTGTGTGTGTGTGTGTGTGTGTGTGTGTGTGTGTGTGTGTGTGTGTGTGTGTGTCATAGCGGTGTGTCTCTCATCAGGTATGCAGCCAGGGTGAACGCTGCAGCACAGATAGAGAGTAGGAAAAAAGAACAGAGCAAACAGCTTCTCCTCCTCTCTCACTCTGTTCCTCCTTGTCTTCACACCTCTCCTCCGTTCCCTAGGGCTCTGCCTGTCACCATTAGAACATTTAAGTTGACCATTAATTGTCACTCAAATAATTGTGTTTTCTTTTTGCATTGAACATTGGAACGCATAGGTGAAGTTTTTTTTATTTCTGTTTGCCTTCGTCATCAATAAATGCACAGGGCCGATGTGAGAATGAACTGACATTTAATAAGTGTATACTTTTCGAAAACATTTAAAAGTAGCAGAAAAAGCCATTCTGCAGCACAAGCTACAAGCCGATCCACAAGCTTACTACTTGTCACTTGGTGACGCGTCGACAATCTGCTATTTCTGCTTTCTTTAAAAATATTCGCAAATGCATGGAGATTTTTCATAATGTAAACGATTATGAGGATTATGCAAAATAATTAAGATTATCTCAAATTGATTAATTGATTAGACTTATTATATTATATTATATTATATTATATTATATTATGTAATAATTGTGACAAGCCTATAAAATCATCCCCCTCTCTCTCTCTCTCTCTCTCTCACTCTCTCTCTCTCTCTCTCTCTCTCTCTCTCTCTCTCTCTCTCTCACTCTCTCTCTCGCTCTCTTCCTTCCACTCAAGGTGGGTGTCGTTCACCCCTAGCCTCTACAACAGGACTACACAAGTTTCCAATGATAAAGTTGCAATATGTCCGCACAAAAGACAACATTGTTTTACCGCTCGTTTATGAGGCAAAATCCTCGCTTGGCCTGCAGGGGAAGTCCTCTTTTGCTTATGAGCTTCATGCAGTACCACTCGTCAACCAGTAGGTGTGCTACTCGACACCCGGTCTAACTAAGACCACCTCTAACCACGGCAGATGTGCTAGTCATAACGTATTAAAATACTCTATCACAGTGCTTCTCAAACTGTTTGTCGGGACACCCAGGGGGGTCCCCAACTGAGTTTGGATGGTCCCCACTCCCCAGGGGCCAGTTGCACCACCAGAACGTAAGTTCTGCCCTAAGTTAGGGAGTAAAGTCCTTACTAGAGGCTTAGTAACTACTAGTTAGTTTGTACCTAAGTGAGTTACTAACAGGTGTTGCACCACCACTGCTTAAGGCATAACGTAACTAGTAATGCGTAGACTGTTCCTAAAGTAATGTATAGTCGCATAAAATGACGTCATAGCTCCCGAATCCAATGAAAACGAACTGTTTCTAGTAAGGAAATAAAGCTTGTATCGTCTTTTGTCAACAGAGAGCTCCGTCTCTCCACTGGCATGTACACAAGTCACTGATATGCGTGCACAGGGCGAGCGCATCCCTGCACACTGCCCTGCAAACGGATTGTATCACAAATTATATTGGCCTCATACATTTTCCCCCGTTGTGAAGTAACGCAGGGCAACGCATATTTGGAGACACAGTGGAAGAGAGCGCACCGTTCAATTCGCTGTTGTGCTGTATGCAGTGGTTGAAAAGTACTCAAATTAATTAAAAAAGTATCAATCCTGCAATATAGAAATACTCTATTAATAGCAGACACATCATGAGCTTGTAGATCGGCTATTTTCAAATGTCCGAAATGTATATAGGGCTTAATGTATGTTTTAAACAGATGGGTCGTTTCATTGTTGAATTAGTTAAATAGCCGATATAATGCTGTCTGCCACGTTAGTAGTGAAGTTGCTCTACTCCCATAGAGATAGGTTACTTAGTAAAGACTTAGTGCTGCCCAAGGGGTGGTGTAAATATTTAGTTGTTACTTAGAGATACGTAAGAACAAATTTGTGTGGTGCAACACCTGCCATTTTAGTAATGCGTAAGTCTTGACTTAGAAGCCATTTACGTTACAACTAAGCTACGTTATAACTTAGTAACAGCTGGTGCAACCCCGCCCAGATGATTAGCTTAATGTGCAAGTTGCAACATTGTTTTCTCTCTCAACAGTAAACAAACCAACATGCAGTATAAGTGTGTGTACAGGGTATCTGCAGCACATTTCTAAAGTTACAATTTAATGACTTTTAAGACCTGTTAACACCTAAAACCAGTAAGACTCCCTAATCGGGAGATAAGCGACCGTTGGTCGCTTATCTCCACAAATAGGCAAAAAAAAATGTCTGTCCAAAATCGTCCTGATGGTGGCGCTAGATGGGACAGATGCGTTTAGGGCTGGGATGCGATTAAACATTTTAATCTAATTAATTACAGGCTCTGTGATTAATTAATCGCAATTAATCGCATTTTAATCGCACATCGATATTTGACCTGAGAAGCATTTTTTTTACACATTTTAAAAACAAAAACACTTTTTGTTGTACGAGTGAATCAACGAGTGAGTTTTTTAAATCTAAATTTTGCATCCACTGGGCCAAGCAAAGCGCTCTGATCGTCTACTTCTCCCTTTGTCTTTGTTGTCTCTTCTTGGTTGGTGCATCGCTATGATCGGTATGCCCGAAACTGAAGGTTCTGTGGTGCAAAAACTAAGTGCGATTAAAATGCGCTAATTTTTTTAATCACGTTAATTTTCTGTAATTAATTAATCGCAATTAATCAGTTAAAGTCCCAGCCTTACATGACTGTAGAGATACTGTGCGATTTGCGTGATTTTAGGGCAAAAATTGTAGGAGCAGTGTCCAAAAATGTGTTTAAAAAAATCGGCCTGAAGGTGGCGCTAAATGGGACAGATCCATGTTGATGAGATGAGTGTAGACGTACTGTGTAGCGATTTGCGTGATTTTAGGGCAAAATCTGTAGGAGCAGTGTCCAAAAATGTGTTTGAAAAAATCGGCCTGATGGTGGCGCAATATGGGACAGATCCATGTTGATGACATGAGTATAGACATACTGTGTAGCGATTTGCGTGATTTTAGGGCAAAAATTGTAGGAGCAGTGTCCAAAAATGTGTTTAAAAAAATCGGCCTGAAGGTGGCGCTAAATGGGACAGATCCATGTTGATGAGATGAGTGTAGACGTACTGTGTAGCGATTTGCGTGATTTTAGGGCAAAATCTGTAGGAGCAGTGTCCAAAAATGTGTTTGAAAAAATCGGCCTGATGGTGGCGCAATATGGGACAGATCCATGTTGATGACATGAGTATAGACATACTGTGTAGCGATTTGCGTGATTTTAGGGCAAAAATTGTAGGAGCAGTGTCCAAAAATGTGTTTTAAAAAATCCCTGGAGCTCCGGGGGTCCTTGGAGGTTGTAGTTTGGCAGGCAAGGAGTTTGTGTGGAAATTTTGGCATGGATCGGGCCAACGGTGGCGGAGATATGAGTAGGGGGAAAGTGTGACGTGTGACGAGTGACGTGACGGACGGACTGACTGACGGACTGACAGCCGGTGGAGGTTTGTCGCAATAACCATTACTGTGTCAAAAGTAACCAACAAACAACCATTACTGTGTCAAAAGTAACCAACAAACAAACTAGAATATAAAGAAATGGTCAAACATCGGCCAAATAGTCAAATATTACCCAAGAAAGAGAAAATATTAGTTTGTAGTTTTCTGTGGAACCGAAACAACCACATTAAAGGCAGAGTAACACGATGGCCTTGAATTTGTAACGAATGTAATTGTTTAATAGTTGTGAGCTATAAAGGCAATTGTATAGTGACGATGTTCAGTGCTGTGTGAACTTAAGAAAATCCACTCTTACAAAGTGCTTGTCAGGAAGTGGGGGTCCCAAGTTCTGAAAAGGTTGAGGACCACTGCTTGGCCCTCAGAAGTATAGAACTTGATGCAAGTACAGTACCCACGCACGCATGCACGCACGCACGCATGCACACCAACCGACACCAGTGAACTGGGATGACATTTTAGAGTGGCGGACCATATAAGGACTTCCTCTGCGCTGCCACGCCCCCAGTGCTCTGCTGCAGCGGATGGCTCTCTATCTACGATGCTGACACCTGATTGGCTGAAAGGTCACAGGCCCTCTCTCTACGGCGGTGACACCTGATTGGCTGAGAGGACAAGAGGCAGGCCGCCGGGTGCTGCCGGAGATCTGGCGAACGACTGGGGTCTTTCTCTCACACGCACGCACACACACACACGCACGCACGCACGCACGCACGCACGCACGCACGCACGCACGCACGCACGCACGCACACACGCACACACACACACACACACACACACACACACACAGATGTCACACAGACACACGCTGGGTGACAAGTCTCTCTCTCTCTCTTGTCTGTCTTGCTCGCCCACGTCACTTCTTGCTCGCGCCGATCTGAAAGAACATGAGGTTCCTGCCAAACAGGGAAGACGCACGCACGCACGCACGCACGCACGCACGCACGCACGCACGCACGCACGCACTCACGCACGCACACACACACACACACACACACACACACACACACACGCACACACACACCAGTCTTTCCTTTAGGAAAAAGTTTTGCCTAGGGGGTGGCCGGGGGGGGGGGGGGACTCCTATGATTTCTTTGTTAATTAATCAATCAATTTGATTAATTTTGAAAAGTGAATTCTTATTTTTGTCCTCAAATTAGAAGAGAAGTTAGAGAAGAGAAGTTGCTTAATAACAAACATATCAAAATCAGTCTTGGACTCAGTCGTGCTCATCTCTTGCTGGAGTTGAATCGTTTTGGAAGTTCTTCTACGCGGGTCAAGATGAAGGTTTAAAACAAGCTATTAAACACTTTGTGAGGAACACGCTATGGTACACAGCCTTCTTTAGCTGATGATGCCCAGCCTTTCCACCACCGAGGGAAAACTGCAAGGTGTGTGGGTGGGCGAAGCGTCCACTGTTGATATTCGCAAAATGTAACGATAAACGAGGTAAAAAAAGAAATCAATATTTTCATATTGACTTTAAAGCCCCGGTGCACGCAGCATGGTCTCCTGTGATGGTACACTCGTCCTGCATGATGAAAACACAAGTTCCAGCTATTGCTGGTGGTGCCGTCTAGTCTTTTCCAGGGTCTAGGCTTGGCGCTGGGCATTTCAGCAGAATTGGTCGGCGGAAAACCCTGCACTGTTTACAGGGTGCGGGGTCTTCAACGGTTTCAGGCCAAGGACCCCTTAGTTGAGAGAGAAATGAAGCAGGGACCCCCACAGCCTAACCATCATTGTCATGGAATCATAGATTCCTTATAGTTTCATTGTTTGACAGCACGATCATCAGTGTTTTTTGGATTCATGTCAATTTGTGTTTTCAGATATTTAACCACTTGAACCGTCAATACTTAATAAACTTGACCTTTCACCCTGTACTTAGTCTGCTCTTTTTCCCCTCTACACCAAACCTCTTTGCCGAAAATAGCCGTTCTACAAGCTCACAACGCCTCGTGCTGTGAGGCGTTTTGAGCTTCTAGATCTGCTATTTTTGGCTACAGTTCTCAGAATATGGACACTAGGGTTCAAATTGCTAATATAAAAAGGAGAAAAAAGTTTCTATCACTCAAAGATTTGGAGGACCCCCTAGCTGTAGTAACTCTGAGGACCCCCTAGGGGTCCCGGACCCCCTGTTGTAACCAGATCCATAAAATGCATAGAGACAGTGTAGTGCCTCAGGAAACTAGGATCACAGGTGAACCAAGAACCTACAATATCATCAATAATCTGTATGTTGAAACTATTGGATACCAGATAAACAGTGAACCATCAGGTGGTCTGAAATAAAATCATGATCTCTAAATTAAAAATGTAACTTTGTGGTCTAGAAAAACAAGTCTGCATTGTCATCATATCGTTGGCATCAATCGAGCAGGAAAAGCGTACTTCAAAGGCGTACTCAAATGATCATCTTTGGATACAACAGTATCATACTGTACATAAACACACCATTTTCCTGCTGAGAAGTTTTGCATTTGTTCACATTTTCTTCTTAGCCATTAAAATGGACTTACCTGAATAACTGTTCAATGTTGTCTAAAGACCATTTAGTTATCCAAAGTCATCCAAAGTCATGGATGCTTGAATTTGTTTCGGAAATCTATATTTTCTCCTAGGGGAATACACTATGTTTTGCTACACTTTTCACATCGACTATAAAATGCAATACAACAAGCAATTATAACTTAACTTTGACCAAAAAATAGACAGATTAATGTTCACTGTGTTGTGTTCCCCTCAAGCAAGTGTCATCCCCTCTTCAAGTTCATTTTCATACTTTACTGAAACTTTGTTTTGATTGATTTAATACTTTATTAAAGGTATAGAGGTACAGTTATACAGTACTAATGTGACGTCGAAATATCGAGATTTCGAGAGCAACGGACTGACCTCATGCTTCCGTCTATGCATGAGGAGTCCAAGCCATTTCTTTTCACCTGACGGGGGAGATTCCCCTATTGGACGTAACGTGTGGAAGGAACACGTTATTCCAACTAGTTCCTTTCGGCTGGCCAGGGGGAGGCAGTATAGAGACCAGGATTACTGCATGTTTTTTTTATGAGGACACCTACCCTACAAGACACGGGGAGAACATGTGATACTTTTGTACTTAATACTTTTTGAATATCGAACTTGTACTTGTAACAGACTATATGGTATTGATACTTTTACTTACATTACGTGAGTAAATTTAGTAAGTACTTCTTCCATCACTGGACCCCGCCACCAGGGTTGAAGTGGTTATAATAGACCTATTCATCCTCCATGCTTGCATCATGCTTTGTGTGTGTGTGTGTGTGTGTGTGTGTGTGTGTGTGTGTGTGTGTGTGTGTGTGTGTGTGTGTGTGTGTGTGTGTGTGTGTGTGTGTGTGTGCATGCATGCGTGTGTGCGTGTGCGTGTGTGTGAGTGAGAGTGACTCACTCATCATTAGCAGTTTCACGTCTGTTCAGCCAGCTTGTCCCACTGTGTTGGACCAGCCAGCATGTAGGTGATGTCAGGCTAGAAACATCTTATCTCCATATTCCAACTTTTTGTGTGTTTTTTTTTCATATGGGTACACATTATTGTGTATCATTATTTTATGCTTTAACTATTGAAAAATAGCAGATATACAAGCTCACAGCGCGGCACCGAGTGCCGCGCTGCGAGCTTGTAGATCTGCTATTTTTTTTAAATCGTGAAAATTAGAATTTTGACCCGATTCTATAAGTGTCTTTTGAATCCTTCTAAGGTTTTTTGAAAAACCTATGTTTCTATGTCAGCAATCTGGCCAGCCATCGTCAAAGAAAAGGTCCTTTTCACTTAACTGGAGCTCAGTTAGTCCGTTCTTGAGAGTGGTTCTCAAACCTTTTCATGTGAAGGACCCCCAAAATGATATGTATTTGGCCACGGACCCGCATCTCAAAATATTTAGTTCCAGGGACCACCCAGAAGCAACATTTGAGATACAAACGTTCGCTTTGAAAATACATTATTCAAAGATTTGCACACATTTTCACGACTTTTTCAAAAATAGCAGATCTACAAGCTCGCAGCGCAGCACTCGGTGCCGCGCTGTGAGCTTGTACATCTGCAATTTTTCACTGGTTAAAGCATTCAATAATTCTAGGCCTGAATGGGTTAAAGCAGCATTATGTAACTTTTTAACAACTACTACAGTATATAGCAGATTATGTCCCAAAACATTATGCATTGTGACTGTATTACTATACTGTATAGCGGAGACAATGAGGTTCATCCTGGCATTGGCCAAGGCACCAAGGCAGAACTGCCAGTTAAAGCGAAGACTAGCCAATCACGGCGCGTCCCCGCCCCACATGCTTGCAGAGACTCTCGTAATGTAAAATGTCATAATCGTGACAGCCCTACAAAGAGTCAAAAAGTTGAGGATAGAATAATCGCTAAACAAAATAACTGTTGAAAATAATGTTTGCTATACTGCAGTGCATTCCAGGGAGCTTCCAGTCCTGCATGTGTATTCAGCTTCTATACTGAGTAGTTTTCCTTGTCGCTCCTCCCAGGAAAACTCATTCCTTCTCATTAATCAATGGAGTGTCCCTGACTTTGACACTGCAGCCAGCCAGCCAGTCAGTCAGTCAGTCAGTCAGTCAGTCAGTCAGTCAGTCAGTCAGCCAGCCAGTCAGTCAGTCAGTCAGTCAGTCAGTCAGTCAGTCAGTCAGTCAGTCAGCCAGCCCAGCCAGCCAGCCAGCCAGCCCAGCCCAGCCCAGCCCAGCCCAGCCCAGCCCAGCCCAGCCAGTCAGCCAGTCAGTCAGTCAGTCAGTCATACATACAGCCTGTCTGCTCTTCATGCTATGTGTCTGTTCAGGGATCAATATCAGTGATCAGTCACATCTGACATCAGTCTCCCCTAATGGTCCTGTCTGTCCAGGGATGGGACGATAAGCGATATTATCGTTTATCGTGATAAAAAAAACACTCACGATAATCGTATCGTGGAGATTTAAATTATCGTGATATCATCTTCCGTCTTGCACTCGGATCAATTCACCTTTTATTTGCCGACCTGCATATCTGGTACCACTTAAACCCTCTACAATTGATAAAAGGTACTTATAATATATTAGTCCCCCCAGGAATCCGCGGAGAAAAAGTCTTGATTCCGCGGAATTCTGTGGTGAACAATTCTTGATTCCGTGGACATTAAAAAACAACCTAAAATTAAGTTATCAAGCTAAAAATGATATAGTTCTAATAATCAAGTAAAACCCTTCATGAAATAGCTACAATGAATTGTAATTAGTGGTTAGAATAATCAAATAATCATTTTTGAGAATAAAAATCTAATATTAAATATATATATATTTTTTAATTTGTTATTGTTTTTAATAATTACTTTCTGTTGCAAAGACTATATTGTCATGCAAACCCTGCCCATAGTAACCACATTTTACTACTAGGTAGTAGCCTACCCTACTACCTAGTATGGGTGTAATATTTATGTATTCTCTTCTGCATTAGCATTGTTATTGCCAGGACCATAGAGGCATAGAGAGGAACTATAGTTCAGGACACGGTTTCTGTCAGGAACGAATGTGGGACCGGACCAATACAGCGTCAGTGCAACTAGCAGGAGGGAAGCTAAGCTATTCCCCAGGCTCTGTATGAAGTGGCCACTGGCCAGACCATGTACACATTGTTTAATAACTACTCCCGCTGCTCTGCTGCCACTCGCGACCGCTATTCCGCGGACGTCAGCAAAGTCCGCGAATGGCCGAGAAATCCACGGGTGGTCGCGAATTCTGCGATAAATTCTGTGATCGCGGAATCGCGGATTCCTGGGGGGACTAATATATGTATTTGATATAGTCTTTTTTTCACTTTATCAAATGTCAAGCTCACACCGCTTCGCAACGCGTTGTGAGCTTGTAGATCGGCTATTTTTTGGCAAATGTTCCACCCCAGGATAATGGATTTTGATTATCGCGATAACATCGTAAATCTTTTGTCACAATAATTGGGATAGGACATTTTCATATCGTCCCGTCTCTAGTCCTGTCCTGTCCTGTCCTGTCCTGTCCTGTCCTGTCCTGTCCTGTCCTGTCCTGTCCTGTCCTGTCCTGTCCTGTGTCTCTGCAGCCTGGTCCATGCTGCATCATCACACCAAGGTCAGACCACAGGACAAGGCCATTTACATATGGTTGCTGTCGGGCAGAAACCTCATATCTCCATATTTTGACTTTTGTGAATTAACGCCCTTCTTCATCATACTACAGTGTCACACAAACTAAAGGCAGCAAAAGTAGCAGATCTGCAAACTCCCTGCTGATTGGCTGAATGGGAATTTGAATCCTAATTAAAAGACGTATATGAGGTTTCCGCCCCAACAGAAACGATATCAACAGTAGACCCCCTTTAGGACCCAGCAGCACAGCTCTGCCTGGCCTGCCACCCAAGCAGAAAATTAACCAGTCAAGCTTGAGCCACGGTGTGTCTGCGTGTTTGTGTGTGTGCGCGTTACACGTTCATGTGTGTGTGCTAGGGCTGTGCTAGAGCAGAGTGGACGGTGCCAGTCTGTCAATGTGTACGCACGCGCACGACACTGCCGCGTGTGTACCTGTGCTCTTTCACTCATTTTGCTTTGTCACAGACGCACTCTTGGCAGGGGGTTAATTGGAAATACCGTCACTTGCTGCCACCTCTCCTTCTCACACCTTCGCCAGAGCTGTGTGTGTGTGTGTGTGTGTGTGTGCGTGTGTGCGTACGTGCGTGCATGCTGTATTCATGTCGCTCACAGCACGCAGCTGCCTGTCCGCCAACATAGCACTCATTGGGACAACTTTAAAAGCTTCGACAGGATTTGGCCCCAATTACGGCCTGTGTACGTCGTGCACGAAAATAGCCACACTACAAGCTCACAAGGCGTCTCACTGCAAGCTTGTAGATCGACCATTTGCGGCATCGACACGCGACTAAGTACAAATCACCCTTTTGGCCAGGCCATGTTTTTGGTCTGCTCTTTTCCCTTCTACACCCAACCTCTTCACATGTTGTGAGCTTGTAGATCTGCTATTTTGCATCTGAGGTTTAAGTGGTTCCTAGTACCACACAAAAGTTTGGCAGCCACCAGAAACACTGAGGAGTAACACATTCTTCTACTGTACATTCCCTAATTGCGTAGACTTCTTGTAAATTAAATGATGTTGAGGTTGAGAACCACTGCTTTAGGCCATGCACGCTAGTAGATGCTACATAAGCTCAGAACCCGCACATGGTACTGTTTTCCGCGACATCGCACATTGCCGTTATTCAAGTCGTCTGGACTGGAGGTCGGGGGAGCTGGCGGAAAACTACTCTGTTTTTTCTTCTTGTGTATCTATAGAGCATACATGGGCAACTGGCGGCCCGGGGGCCACATGCGACATCACTTAATGCGGCCCTCAGGTTAATACCGGAATACTGATATATTATTGATTTCAGCTGTTACAATTCCAAACATGACCTGCTTTAATTCCTACAGTCTATATTAGTAGCTTAATGACTAGTTTAGTATTAAAATGTATTTTATTTTATATTCAATGTATTTGTATTTAAGTTCATGAAGTTAACTCATTGAATGCCATTTCAAGATGGCCCCCAAGTACCAGACTGCCACTATCCTAGATTTCTAGTGCACGGATCAATTTTTAGTGCACGGATCGTGCACGCCCATGCACCACATATGCATCATATGTGTAGTACTTTTTAACAGCTTTCAAACAAAAAAATCCGCTTGGAAATCCGTTCAGGCATTCATGAGATAGAAGCCTTCAAAGTCAGACAAAACAAACACTGCCACCTTCCAAATTTCTAGTGCACGGATCAATTTTTAGTGCACGGATCGTGCACGCCCATGCCTAGATCATGCACCATATGTGTAGTACTTTTTAACAGCTTTCAAACAAAAAAATCCGCTTGGAAATCCGTTCAGGCATTCATGAGATACAAGCCTTCAAAGTCAGACAAAACAGCCATTTTTGACATTTTGAAAGATGTGTTTGTTATGGGGCTAAACATGCAATTGCGCAATTGCGATCATGCCTAATACATTTGAGGCATTTTTAGAATTTTTTTTATAAAAAAAGATTTTGAATTTTTTTTTTTTTTTTTTTTTTCAAAATGGCTTCCAACTCGGGAAACTCGGGCTGTGGCAGCCTGGGAGTACTGTAATAACTCGTGAAACTCGTGCCTTGGCAGTCAATGAGTTAACATGACCATATAATTAAATGTGTTTGGAATTAAATCTAAATGTTACATTTCAGGATTCCAATTCAAATTAACAACAAAATTATTCAGGATTCCAATTCAAAAGAAGCAAAAAATAGCCGATCTACAAGCTCAAAACGCAGCGCGATGCGTTTTGAGCTTGTAGATCGGCTATTTTTTGCTTCTTTTGAATGAGATACTAGAATGACAAAGTAGGACATAGCAATATGCAATGTGGCCCTCTGGAGTGAAGGTGGAAATATAGTGGCCCTCGCCATCATCAAAGTTGCCCACCCCTGCTATAGAGCAAATAATTTCCCAAGTTTCCCTAAAGACGCCCTGACTTTGCCTCACCTTCAGTTGCGACTCGGGTGCCTCGGTGTACTCGCTGAGGCAGCATGTCGCCTACATAATCCCCCCCCCCCCCCCCCTCCTCGCACGCAAGCACGCACCTGCAGGGCCTGTGGCTGACGAAGATAATGATGTTTTCTGCAGCGTCTGGCATCTTGTAGCATCTTTTTGTTACACGGATTTGGAACTGCGTATATAAGGAGCGGGGAGAAAACAAACAAACAGACAAAAAAAAATAAGAAAAAGAAAAACTCAAGGCCCCTGGTAAAACATTGCGTTATCTTATACTGTGTCCTGTACTCTGTGTCTGTGTCATTCATTCTGGCTGGTGTGTTACATTTCGTATGTATTATGTGCTGTTTTTTTTTTGTTTTTTTTTGATTGATTGATGAAACATTTGCATTTATTACCACTTGTGGTCTCCTAATAGATAGTTTTTCAGGCCAATTTGGAAAGAAACCAGTGTTACATCCTTTTAATGGATTGTGTCAGGGAATTCCACATGTTAGTTTAAGAGGGTAGCCAGATAAGTCGCCCTCTTCAAAGTCGCCCCCAAACTCGTTTCCCAACGAGTCTGTGGCCTTAAGCTAGATGCAGAATAGACTAAAATCAAATATTTGCTTCTGAGGGTCCCTGGAACAAAATAGTTTGTGATGGGGGTCCGTAGCCAAATACATATCATTCTGGGGGTCATTCACATGACAAAGTTTGAGAAACACTGATGGCAACATAATTCTTTTTCAGAAAATTGTTATGATTTAGGAGACATTTGTAGAATGTGCCTATCAGTGGTTAAGGACCCCCAAAATGTGTTTTTGGCCGTGGACCCCCATCTCAAAATTTTTTGTTCCACGGATGGACCCCTATTGCAAACCTTTTTGTTCCAGGGACTCCTAGAAGCACAGATTTGATTTTAGTCTAATCTGCATTAGGGATGTGAAAAAAAATCGGAAATCGACGCGTCGATCGACTCACGCTCACCGCGACTCAAAAAGTACGAGTCGAAAAGTCGAAGAATATATATATTTTTTTATTTTTCAAAAGTTTTTCCCCCAAAAAAGGTTTTAATCGTTCAAAAACGCTATAAGCGTTAATGTTTTCCATATGTGAGAGGACCGTGTGTGTGTCGTGTGTGTGTGTGTGTGTGTGTGTGTGTGTGTGTGTGTGTGTGTGTGTCTGTCTGTGTCGGAGACGAGTGCATGCCGCCTGCATGTGTTGTGCATTCGCATGCATGCGGCGCTAGTCAGGTCCGCGGACTACTGGTTGAGAAACACTGCTGGACCGTGCTGATGTGTGCGTCATAGCAGTGCGCGCTGACTTGCCTGACTGTATCTCTATGGACTGGATGCTTTTGTTTACCTCCTGCCTCTGCATGCACGCTTGACACGAAAGCTCGCTTGTTAATGGCAGCGTCGCCGTTGTGTGCGATGATCACAAACCACACTACTCGTCGTTAACGTTAATGCGACACACCGGGGATATATGAGAGCGAGCGGTCAGCGCTCCCGCACGTTCCATGGACTTATTGTCACTCCGCTTCTAGTCTCTAGAGAACAGACTCCATGCTAACAAGGAAGAGCAATTATGTATTATATCATTATTATTAGGGCTTTGATGCAAGTTCTGATGGGTGCAGCTAACGTTGTGTTGTTTAAAGTAATGCGCCGTTGTGCTGCTCTCCTCTCAGCTGCTGCTTAGCGAAAAAAAAAAGTGAAAAAAGTCGATCGACGCGTCGATTTTCGGCCGCGACGCGTCGATTCGCCAATAATGCGTCGATTAACATCCCTAATCTGCATCTAGTTTAAGGCCACAGACCCGTTGGGAAACGAGTCTGGGGCGACTTTGAAAGAGGGCGACTTTTCTGGTATTCGTTTAAGAGCAGTAGAAGGAGAACTTCCCCTATGTTTTTCTAAATGCGGGTGGTACCAGATGGTGGTACCTCTGCGCATGTGAGCTTGATCAATCATAGATTAGAGTGATGACTCTAACCTTTTTAGTGTGGTTGCCCCCTGCATGGCAACTAGAGATGGGACGATATGAACATTTCATATCACGATTATTGTGACTAAAGAAATCGCGATTTACGATATTATCACGATAATCAAAATCCATTATCCTGGAGCGGAACATTTGCCAAAAAATAGCAGATCTACAAGCTCACAACGCGTCATGACGCGTTGTGAGCTTGTAGATCTGCTATTTTGTGGTAAATTTGGTAATTTCACGGTAATCGGAAGCTGCGTTGATGATATGAGGCATTTTGTTCAATCCTGCAAACTTTGGAAGCCAATATTAGCCAATTAGGATGGAATATGAAATATCAGACGGATCAGACTTGATCACATGACTATAGAGATGCTGTGTACTGATTTGCATGATTGTTGGAGAAAATCTGATTTGTAATAGCAAAGAATGTGTTTTGCATAAGTTGTCCTTTTGGTGGCGCTATAAAAGGCAAATGTGAAAAATGCAGGGCAAAGGTTTATCCTTAGCCTCTAGGGAGTGCGCATACAAAGTTTTCCACTCATCGGTGGAGTTAAAGGTAAAAACACAAATTGCCCTGTTATAGCGCCACCATGAGGCTGATTTGAGAAATTTGAGAAAGTGTAATTTCTTCCTCTGCCTAGTGGGAACGTGCACGCCCAATTTCACCGTGATTGCAAACTTCGTTCATGATTTGAGCCATTTTGTTCATAACGGAGCAATCCTGAAAACTTTGGAAGCCGATTGTAGCCAATCAGGATGGAATATAACCTGACTGCGCCCGATGATGGCAGCAGTGCGTATGCCTGGCTGCATATCGCTCTGCTTACCTTCATCTGGGATCCCTCGGGCAGACCCGATGTAAGGGGCAGGCCATTTTTTCAAATTCTTTAGCAGGTGATTGGATGTGGCCGTCTCTCTATCACAGTCTGGGAGTGCCAACTCCAACCACTCATATTGGCCTGTCTGCATCCACGTGGTCTGCAATCAGACTCTATTGGCTCAGAGCCGCTCAGAGCCCGCCCGTAGCTGCCGCTGATTGGTCCGGCTCGGGACTTTACGAGCGTTATCAACTCCCCCCGAGAGATCTCAGATGGTAAAGTAGGGCGGTAGCCTACGCACTACTGCCACCATCTGGCTCAGTCAGGTTAGATGGAATATGGAAAATCGGACAGATCCATGTTGATCACATGCCTGTAGATACTGTCTACCGATTTGTAGGATTTGTGGACAAAATCTCTAAGAGTATTGTACAGAAATGTGTTTTGCAAACATCGGCCTTATGGTGGCGCTAGAACAGGGCCATTTAAAAATTGTGGGGCAGAGGTTCTGAATTGGCATCCAGGGAGTGGGTGTCCTCATTTTGGCAGCGACCGGGCCAACAGCGCCGGAGATTAGCTGGTAACAAACTGGATGGACGCACGGACGGACGGACGGACGGACGGACGCACGCACACATGGACGGACAGGGCTGAAAACATACTCTCCTCCATGCCTTCGGCTGGTGGAGACAATAAAACAGCATTAGTAATACAGGCCTCCCTGCTCACTACTGTAAGTAAGTAAGTCAGCTAGTTAATAAACCCCACTTACTCTGTTTCCTTCTGTAGCACAATGAAATATGTATGTCTGCCGTCTTTCATCCTTCCGTTCCCACAACAACATAACGGAGGGAAATTGTCATATTTTGGTGGGACTCTTTTTACGAATGGCGATTAATCATAGATGATGATGAAAATGTTTAATCTTTTGACAGAACCTAAGATCATGAAAACAAGAGCAGGGCATAGAGAGTGTGTCCATGCATCCTCCTCATTCTGTTTTAAAACCTCCTAATGAGATACTTGTATGAGGCAGTGGTGCTCATGACTTCTCAAAGTGGGGTACAAGGACCCCCCAGGGGTCCTTGAAGGGTTTCCAGGAGGTCCTCAGAAAGAGAAATGTTATGTTTTTTAGAAAAATGTTAACGATACGAATTCAGTTGGTAGGGATGGGATGATATGAAAATGTCATATCACGATTATTGTGACAAAAGAAATCGCGATATTATCGTGAGTGTTTTTTATCCCATTAAACGATAATGCGTATCGTCCCATCCCTAGTGGGGGGTGGTGACCCTGGCACAAAGATGGGGGGGTCCGTGGGCCAAATTCACATTCATTTGGGGGTCCCTGACATGAAGAAGTCTGAGAACCAACTGCTGTAAAGATGATGCTAAAGTTATATAGAAGTTGTGTTAGTGAACTCCAATGCCTGCTGTCTGGGTGAATTTTATACACTGCAACAGAGACACTGGGTCTCTCCAAAGTCTTCTCATGTGCACACACACACGCACACGCACGCACGCACACACACATGCACGCACGCATGCACGCACGCACGCACGCACGGGCGCGCGCACACACAGAGAGAGGCACACACGCGCTCTCTTCCATCAAACTGTCGCAGGGTTCACTCTTAATTACTCAGCCGCTAATTAGCCTGTACAGTATGTCTGCTTACATAACGGCAGGCATGAAAAGAGGAGTGGAGTGTCGCAGAGAGAATTTACAGGACGAGTAGAGATTTTCTTTTTGAGAGAGAGAGAGAGAGAGAGAGAGAGAGAGAGAGAGAGAGAGAGAGAGAGAATCCAACACACACACACACACACACACACACACACACTGATGCAACTTCTGTAGAGCATCTGAAACTGCTTGTGAGTAGAAGGGAAAAAAAGATGCAGTGATATGCTTCAAAAAGGGATGTTTACATATACCATACCGGTAGGCTTGTGCATGCAGACACCAAGACGCACTGAAATACACTGTGTGCATTTATCTGCCAATGTTATTAGTATTATATCCTAGATGGAAGACAAAGCCTTTTTTAGTCAAGTCAAGTTTATTTATTTATTTATATAGCACATTTTAAAAACCACCAGGGTCAACCAAAGTGCTGCACAACATACAAAAAACAATAAGAATATGCAGTGTTTTACAGATAATAATGCAGTGTGAAAAAACAGAACAAAAAACATCAATGTTACACAAGTAAAAAGTATATAGAAAATGGGATTTTAAAAGGCCAGGGAAAAGTCTGGTTGGTCTGGTTTTAAAAATGGCCAGAGAGGAGGCTGTCTTTTACAGTCATGGGCAGGGTGTTCCACAGGATTGGTGCGGCAACTGAGAAGGCACGATCACCTAGTTTCAGGTTTGTAAAAGGAACCTTTTTTTTTAATTTACAGTTTGCAGGCAAATAAAGTGACAACTCTTCAATGTGAACACATATCTTCGTCAGGTCATGACATGGCGAAGATGCATTTTAGAAATAGATGTTGTGAGGAGCATCTTCCTGGTCCTCCTTCCTCACAAGGAAAATGGTTGTTTTATGGTTCTAAAAATGTTAGATTTAGGCTTGATCTATACTTTAGCTTCATATGATACTTGGTTGTACAATGCCCAAAATAGACCGTCTACACAAGCTCACAAGTCTTCGCATTGTGAGGTTATAGATCGGCTACTTTTGGGTGGACAACACAGCGCACATTTAAAATCAGCCTTTAAAAAAGGTCAAAATGTGTGTGTGTGTGTGTGTGTGTGTGTGTGTGTGTGTGTGTGTGTGTGTGTGTGTGTGTGTGTGTGTGTGTGTGTGTGTGTGTGTGTGTGTGTGTGTGTGTGTGTGTGTGTGTGTGTTACAGTAGATCCATCTATTGCTATACACAGTATACAGAGAGAGGGATCAGTCTCCATGGAGACACGGTGGAGTTCTACAGCTCCTGTAGCCTCGCCTCAACTTTGTTTACAAGTTAACATTTACTCCTCTCCTTCCTCCTCTGTCTCTCCTTCCCTTCTTTCTTTGTCTGTCCTTCCCTTTCCCCTTTGTCTCTCCTTCCCTTCCTCCTTTGTTTGTCCCTCCCTATCCCCTTTGTCTCTCCTTGCCTTGTTTGTCCTTCTCTTCCCTTTCTCAGCTTTGTCTGTCCTTTTCTGTCTCCTCTGTTGTGTGTTGTTCCTTCTCTGTCTCACACACTACCTGCGCAGTGCAGCGTCATGGATGCATAGAATATTGGCGCGAAGGGCCGTCGGGCGCCGGGTGGCACTTCGACCAGCGCCATCGCACGTCTAGCGGGGGTTGTGCGTAGACAGTAATGGGGCGGCTGTTTTGATGCGCGCCATTCAAAGCCAGTTTGTTTTATCTATGGGAAAAGAAAAAAAAAAACCTTTGCACACCTAGATTAAAAAGTGTTAAAGTTGGTGCCTAGGCAAACAGGGGCAAAACCTTATTTGAAGACGCGAGTATACCTTATTGTTGATAGCCTTAGAGTCTAAAAGCCCTGCTAGCAGCCGCTATTGTCCCTGCTGCACCTTACACCCACCTGGAAACTGGCCAGAGGGATCACCAAAATCAGTAGTGTTGATCCTGTAATCTGCCTTAGATTAGATTGTGAGATATCTTGAATGAGTCTCTTGATCATCCTGGCTGCTTGCAAGTTGTGGGGGGAAAGGCTTCTGTTAGATTTGGCACAGATGCTCCTGTACCTCTTCCCAGACAAACAGCAGGCGGCTGGTGGAGGACTCTGATGATGCAGGAGGCTCTGAGACTATTTGTTGAGACTTGAGTTGTGCTCGCAAGTCCCATTTACTCTGTCGGAAATCCAATAGTGAAAATAGCTGTCGTAGTGGTCCGGGCACCTAGGCTGCATTTTTTTTTTTTATAGTTTGGTACCAAAGTGTTTCAGGATAGAAGGACCGTACGTCCTTCCTCCGTCCGTCCGTCCGTCCGTCCGTCCGTCCGTCCGTCCGTCCGTCCGTCCGTCCGTCCGTCCATCCGCAATTATTTGACATAATCACAATTCTTTTATCACAATTGTCAATTGTTTCCATGTTGAAAAATGTTGGAAAAATAGTGGAAATAGCAGATCTACAATCTTGTAGATTGGCTATTTCCACTATCAATGTTCTTTTTAATGTATTAACTCTATCAACGCTTTGGACGTTCCCGTTCGCCCCATTTTTCCCGGCGGCGCGATGCCAATAGTACGTTCTTTGGCTCGTTCTTTTGTACCTTGGTTTAATGTCTGTAAACTGATGAGGGGTCGCGCGGGTGTGTACCGTAGAGACAGCTCCCGTAAAAGTGCTCTCAAAAACCCACTGGACGTTAGCATCAATGGAGTAACAAAACACTTCCATGTTATTTTCTCTCGGTCTATTGCTCTATAGCGATTGAGCGGCCTTGACGGACGGCAGCCTACCGCGGCCATTTCACATTAATTCTTGCATGAGGCTGCACTCTAAAAACAAAAACTAGGCTCTACTCAATTTTATTGGTGAAACATTTTTACACTCAAAAATATTGAGTAAATATTACTGTTATGAAATCAGGTAGATGATACTCAATTAATTTGAGTAAAAGTAACCAAAACTTTTACGTACTTATTAACAACTAAAATTGAGTACAATGACCTAAAGAAATTGAGTAGATATAATTAAATTATTCAGTCAATGCCACAAACGACTACAAGTAAATACATTGAAATATTAAGTAGATCTAATTGAATATTAGAGTATGATTTAACAAAACAAATATGTCACATTTACTTTATTCATTTACTTTTATTGATTTAATTCATATAGTACCATTTACCCCTTTCATTTACTTTACATTTTACTCCAGGAGTACATGATGTCAAATGAATACACATGAAATAATTATGCAGATAATTATGTTTTTAATCAACTAATTTTGACCAGTGTAACACCACATCAAGTATGAACATTCAACATACTTTAGTATGTAAATGACATGCAACAATGCCTGCAAAAACAATATGTTTAAAGATAATGATCAGGAAAGGGGTATCCCTGACACTTTTAAAATTCTGTTTACTAAAGAGCAGTGTGTGTTCACATTCACAATACTGTATATAAGTACCTCTAATTGAACTGTGCATACTGTAAGTAAGCAGTCTGTCAAACATTATGCACCATAAGAACAATGAGCCCATCAAATGAACAGTAAGTCATAACCACAAAATACATTAAAGACAGTCAGAGGCCATTTGGCATGAAAGAAAATCACAACTTGGAATATGAAATAATAAATAAGCATTTACAGTAGCTCAACATTTAAACATATTGACTATGCACACGTGTAATGTCTATATGCTAAACTGACCTGTTTGCATTATGACTCGAATGCACCAGAAACAAACACTTTACATTAACTAATTACTATCAGCAACAAATACCATTGCAAAAATGCTGTGTTGACAATAAATCCACTTTCAGTAGGTTATACCCACTTTCTGAGAGCATCTTGCTGAACAGTAGTCGGCAAGCAGACATTTTTTCAGTCTCTGAACTTTGGCTGAAAGGTGTCCTCAACTAGTACTTTTTGGAACATCTCAAGACCATATCTGAGGTTCTTGTGGTATCTCAGATTAAAGGCATAGAACAGTCCCAACAGATAGCAGCAGACCCCCAAGATTGTTGAGGGCAGTGATGCCCTTAATCATACCTACATCAGTAGGTTCATTCATTGAGTCCTCTTGGTTCTGTAGCAGGTAGATCTTCATCTTCATCATCACCTCCTCTGTCAACTTCTCTTCTACTCTGACAGGTGCACCAGCAGCTTCCTTCCTGCACACATTGTGAAGATAATTGTTTAGAGCTCACTTTCAGGCTAAATGTTACAAGACACACAGACACACATTGAGCAATCCTAGCTGTCTCCACACATGCAGCCCTGGGCATAATCTTGAATCAGTTGGACCAGACATGCAACGGATGCAACAGCCATTCAGCCAATGTCACAACCTCATTCTCTGGACATCACTATGCTGTTCCTTTGCATGTGATGGTCTCATCCACGATGACATTAAAACGTCAAAACATTTATTTTACTAACTTGAAAGTCCTTGATCTTGACACTATCTTCTTCCAGATGGTCGATGAGACATCGGATGATGACCTCTCGTGTTCGTTGATTGGGGATTCCTCTCTGCAGAATAGAAAAATAATTATTTGAACAATAAAGAAAAAGTATGACTGCACTTTCATAACTAACATAAACTTTGGCAATACAATTGTTTCCACAACCCAGTTTTAGCAACGGAAGCTGGGAGACTGTCCTTAGTAGCTATTAAGACATACATTTAGAAATGAATAATCAGGAGAGAGAGAGTTGCAGGGGATAAAGATGAGTTTAGCATAAATTAATATAGTAATTATTGTCATTAGCCAGGTGAAATATAATTAAAGCAGTTAGAGTAAATGAAAGTTTCATACCTGAAGTACAATACTCATTTGTGCCCAAACTGCCCTTCTTGGACTGGAACATGGACAGTAGTTTGGGGGTATAGAAGTCCAACATTGCCATACATTTTGGCTCAAGATTCAGTGTGGTGATCATCCTGAACTTTGCACTAACCTGGAAGACAGAGATGAGGGGAAGAGAGTAAAAAAGAAGACATGTAGATAATAATGTAGGCCTATACCTGTGCATTTTATCTTCATTGTACACATTGTATGCAGCTGTGCATAGCTTGTAATAAATGCAAAAAGTCACAATGACTTGAGGGCTTGCACATTCCTCTCACTGTAACCTTAACTAGCTGCAAACCTTTGTAAAGAACATAAGTTATACCCAATACATTTGTGTAGCCTATATGCACAAAGATACAGTAAATCTACTTACCAATATTTGCAAACACTCTCCAGGTTTCTTGTTGAAGAAGATGTGTGCTGCTGCTGTTTGTTGACAGAATGTTCCAGTAGAACTTTCCCATGAACCCTTGTGTACAATTTTGAATCTTAGTCATATCTACTCAATTGTTTAAGTTGTTGTGAGAGATGAAAGATTATTAAGTTGGAATGAATAATAATTAAGGGTCTTTTTAAATTGATCCATATACTCCATACTCAAATATTATGAAGGAAAATTACCAAAACAAATTGAGTATAATTCATGAATAAAATCAGTTGGTCAAATACTAATTTATTCTCATGAAATTAACTCAAATAATATATGTACATCTAACTCAAAAAGAACAGTTGGATTTTTACTCATTTTGTTTGGTGTGACCTACTCAAACAATCACATACATGATATTCAGTGATTTTATTGAGTAAATATAACTTTTTCTAATAGTGCTATTTACTCGGTCACAGAATTCTTTCTTAGAGTGAAATTGGAAAAAAAGACAATTCATGGTGTAGTCCCTTTAAATTGTTAATCGCAATTATTTGAGTTACAATTAATCGTCAGGTAGGGCTGTCACAATTATTACATAATCGTCTAATCGTGATTTTTGGACATAATCATGATTATTTTTCATAATCGTCATAATCGTTTCCATGTTGAAAAATGTTCATATATTTAAATAAAAGGTGAAAAATAGTGGAAATAGCAGATCTACAAGCTCACAACGCGTCGCGACCTTGTAGATCGGCTATTTCCACTATCAATGTTCTTTTTTTAAGTGTAAAGTTGTCAAATATGTCAGTCATGTCTTTGTATATTTAGGTTATGTGTCATATCTACCATGTGCAACTTCAAAGCCTAAAAGCCAAACAGAAATGTAATTGTAAATGACAAAAACACAATTAAATGGTTAATCGCCAATTATTTGAGTGACAATTAATCGTCATGTAAAATGTCATATCGTGACAGCCCTATCGTCAGGTGAAATGTCATAATGGTGACAGCACCACCGTTTGTCCGTCTGTCCCAGAGTTCAGTGCAGGACAGGCGGGGTGTTTGTGCTCTCTGCTGCCATGTGGAACTAAGTGTTCCACTGACACCAGGTGTGGACTGTGGACAGCTGGTACCTCTGGCCAGATGCTTCCAGGCTCTTTATCTTTACCGCTCTTTTTTTGTTTTTAACTCAAGTAAAAGTATCAATGCTACAGCGTATAAATACTCTGTTAGAAGTAAAAGTCGGGGTGCCCAGTGGCCTACTGGTCTAAGCGCATACCATATAGGCATTGATGCCTGGCGGCGTCGCCGGTTCGATTCCCGATCCAGACGACCTTTGCCGCATGTCTCTCCCCATCTCTCCCCCCGTTTCCTGTCAGTCTCTGTACTATCCAATAAAGGCATAAAAGCCCAAAAACAAATCTTTAAAAAAAAAAAGAAGTAAAAGTCATGTATTCAGGATTTACTTGAGTAACACAGGAGTGATGCAGCTATACTATGCTATTTTCAAATAGCTGAAGTATAGGGCTGAAGTGGTTAATGTATGTTTTGTATGCATAATCAAAATCTATAGTTTGAAAATATATGAACATTTTTCAACATGGAAATGATTATGACGATTATGAAAAAAAATCATTGTGATTATGTAAAATAATTGCGATTAGACGATTATGTAATAATCGTGACAGGCCTACTGGGGCCTCTTTACGTGATGTGTGTTTACGGGTCACAGTGCATGAAGAGCGTGCGCTGAATGTTTAAAATGTTGACTGTAAAATGGGTCCAAGACGGGAGTAGTTCTTTCCAGCGTTGCATTCAAGTGAAGTTAGTGATGTGTGGACGGAGGTTCGGCTGACCTCATTCACCAGACAACAGTGGATCAGACGAGCGGGCAGATAACACAGGATGATTGGCTGAAACGCTCTCCAGACTGACACTGTCTGTTCCCTTTGTCATGGTTGGTGCTTACACACCGACACGCGTGCCACAAGCGCGCACACACGGGTTTGTCTTCCTATACTTGTGAGGACGTCGACTTTGTAGGACAGCATATGAAAATCAGAGGCGTCAATTGGGTATGGCAAGGTATGGAAGCTGCCATACCATGGATCCAGGGGAAAATAAACAAATGTACTTCTTAAAATAAATTCACAAATGTCTTTATGACGATCCGCATTGATTATTCTGTTATAAATCCCTTTAAACCAAATACAATGCAAATTAGAACAAAATTATCGCTTTCATCAGGTATATTATATTCTCCACAACACTTGTATCCCCCCTATCGTGACAAATGGTTTATTCCCCAGTTCAGTAGGTCAGCACAGGTGCAATGCATTATTGCGACCGTAGGTCGCAGTTTACTATCAGAACCGTCACAGCTTGGCAACATGACTGGTGTCTTGCATGTGCGCCTTCGCACGTGCAAGACACCAGTCATGTTGCCATACCATTAGCTTTTGCTGAACTGAGGCCAATGTTGAAAATATAGCTGAAACATTGCAGTGACAGCGCTGCACAACTAAGTATAACATAGGGAAAACCCTAAGCCAGGGTTGCCCAATTAGTTTTCCCCAAGGGCCGAATTATGTCTAGGGTACCAAGCCGAGGGCCACAACATTGCAGGGTCCGACGGTGGTGTTCCCACTATTCCAGCGACAGTTTTCGTCGTTGTCAGGTGAAAATCTTGTATGTCCAAAACCGTTCGTTTTGAATTTATCATATTAAAAATGATTTAAACTAGTGAAAACAGCCGATCTACAAGCACACAACGCCTCGCGGTGCAAGGCGAACTTTTGTGTGACGGCCTTGTATGATTTGCGAAAGAACGTACAAATTTGGAGATACAAGATTTCCACCCGACAACGACGATATACTAGTGTTGTTACTGCTCTTATACCACCATTATTACTGGGGTTGGTGTGGGCCAGACAGTAGCCCCCCGCGGGCCGCAAATGGCCCGCGGGCCGCCTATTGGGGAACCCTGCCCTAAGCTCTAAATCACTGTTTCCCAAACAGCGGACAATTTTTGGTTTCCTACATTTAGTTTTTTAAATTATTATTATTTCAAAACCGGTAATTTCATGAAGAAATAAATAAAAATCCAAGAAATTCCATACATTCGAAAACCAATGTTTAATAACATGAAAATAGACGATCTAGATCGGCTATTTCCACTAGTATGGGTCCCGGGCAAACGTCTAACCTAATTTTTCTTTTTTTTTCTAATCACAACATCATCAACAATGTCTTTCTTTTTTTGTATGACTTTATTTTTCAAGTTTCCAAATTTTACAACAACTAACAATGTCTATTTCTCATATTCTACTAATACTTATAGTCCTCACAAGTACAGCAACACACACACACACACACACACACACACACACACACACACACACACACACACACACACACACACAGGCTCCAGACATGACCCAATCACTCACAGTCAGTGGTCATCAGTCACAGCCTGCACACGCAACTGCATCGGAGGCGTTGTTGTGGCGTCTATGTGTGTGTGTGTGTGTGTGTGTGTGTGTGTGTGTGTGTGTGTGTGTGTGTGTGTGTGTGTGTGTGTGTGTGTGCGTGCGCGTGTGTGCGTGCATCCGAGGCGGTGTAACGATCACTGGCCATCGTCCAGCTGAAAGAAGAAACACTTTACAGAGATTTACATCACTACTATTTCTTTTCTTTGTTTTTTTTTTGTTTTGTTTGTTTGTTTTTTCTAATCTCCCAGAACTCCTAAATTATGCAAACGGCTAAATAAAGCCTGTCTCGTTGAAGTGGGGCGGTTTGATTTAATTTACTGACACAGATAAACACAGGAGGGCCACATATCTGCCTCTACACTGTCTGTCTGTAGGGGCAGAGCAGAGGCACACACACACACACACACACACACACACACACACACACACACACACACACACACACACACACACACACACACACACACACGCATACAAACAAAGAAAAACACACACACACACACACACACCACAGCTCCTTTAGTCATTGACATTTCTAGGCGCCGTAGAGCTTTAGTGGGGCGTGTGGCAGCAGCCAGCTCACCCCACCACCACTTAACATCTTCTGGAGGCCAAAGTGTTGTTTTGAAACCACACGCCATGTTGTCATCATGGAGAGCATCACGTCCCACATGCGTCCTGGGGTAGCGCATGGATGCCATCACGCATGATTCACGGAAATAGACGATCTTGCGCCGTGTTGTGAGCTTGCAGATCGGACATTTTATGCGCTTGAGCAGATCGTCTATTTTCGGCTCACGGGACTCACTCTCCACCCCCCCCCCCCCCCCCCCCGCCCTGGCCCACAACCAAATATAGCGCAGGCCATGACATCATGGAGTTTCCGCTGCTTGGCATATAGACCGCATTCAGAGATTGCGGGGCCTTTGATATTTTACACCGTCATGGGGTGGCAGTGGCTGCAAGGGTAGAGTGGCCGTCTAGAACACGGAGGGTTTTCCGAAGGGTTCCCAGTTCGATCCCGGGCTCGCCCACAGTTGGTGTCGAAGTGTCCTTGAGCAAGACTCTGTCTGAACCCCTTGTTGCTCCAGATGAGCAGGTTTGTACATGGTTTCCTCCGCCATCGGTGTATGAATGTGTGAGTGAATGGGTGAATGTAATGCACAGGGTTCCCACGGTCATGAAATTCCTGGAAATATTTTGAAATTAGATTTTTTTTTTTTCAGTACTGGAAAAGTTTTGGAATTGATCAAGGGTCCTGAAAGGTCCTGGAAAAAATAGCTATGCATTGTCTTTGGTTATTGATTTTGTTAATACCTCTGAAATGACAAATTAAACATTGGCCAAATTGTCAAATATTAGAGGCAGAAATTGTGAAAATAGCTGATCTACATGCTCACACCGCCTCGCCCGTTGTGAGCATGTAGATTGGCTATTTTCACAATAAAACTCTTAGTGCTCCCCAGTTCAAATATGATTATTTCGGGGGTCACGGCCTGAAAAGGTTGAGAACCACTGGCATTGCACATAGGAGTAAGCGACTCGTTATTGAGCTGAATTATTGTTATATAGTCCTGGAAATCGGGTTAAATATTATGGAAAAGTTTTGGAAAAGTTTTGGAAATTAATTGGTGTGTGGGAACCCTGAATGCACAATCTCTGTAAAGCGCCTTGGATAAAGAAGGCGGTATATAAATGCACCATTTACCATCCGCTGGAGGGGTTCCTCCTCCACCACGGTCCGCTGCAACCCTGAGCTCCTGGCCATAGAAGGAGTCCGGGGGGAGACAGATTGCGGGGCGGTGGCTATTGCACGTGGGGGGGGGGGGGGGGGGGGGGGAGGTCACTGGATAACGCTAGAGGTCATTTCACACTCCTGAAATGCTTGTAGTATTTCCTGTGTTTGGTGTGTGTATGTAAAAGGCTGACAACACTTGAAGGCAGCACTGACGCAAGTGTCACTGATGCGTGTCAAGAGAAAAAATAAATAAATGTTATGATATATATATATATTATATATATATATATATATATATATATATATATATTAAGGCTGGGACTTTAACTGATTAATTGCGATTAATTCATTACAGAAAATTAACGCGATTAAAAAAATTAACACATTTTAATCGCACTTAGTTTTTGCACCACAGAACCTTCAGTTTCGGCCATACCGATCATAGCGATGCACCAACCAAGAAGAGACAACAAACGCAAAGGGAGAAGTAGCCGATCAGAGCGCTTTGCTTGGCCCAGTGGATGCGAAATTTTGATTCAATTGTACAACAAAATGTGTTTTACTTGAAAAAAAAGCTTCTCAGGTCAAATATCGATGTGCGATTAAAATGTGATTAATTGCGATTAATTAATCACAGAGCCTGTAATTAATTAGATTAAAAAAATTTATCGCATCCCAGCCCTAATATATTTCTTTATTTTTTTAATTATTATTATTTTTTTATGATGGTTTTCCTTATCCTGTTCGCTATGTAAAGGTCTCATCATAATAGAATAATAGAACACTTTAATTACAGATGTGACATATTTTATTTTATAAAGTGTCCAGAGAGAAAAAAGAAAAAAAATCTATATATATATATAGGCCTATATATATATATATATATATATATATATATATATATATATATATATATATAGGCCTATATATATTCCCCTCCCTCCCCTCTCTTTATGGCTTAGAATTAGAGGGTAGCACAGATCGAAACGGTCCGTGCCAACAGGGGTCCCAGGCCCACAGGTTGAGAACCCACAGCTGTGGAGAATTTTGTTGCTTTTCTGCATTTATCGACCGTACACAGCAGAGAAAGACAGGAAACAGGGAAAGAGATACAGGGAGTTACGGCTTGGGAATCGAACCTGTGACTCGCTGCAAGCCTATACTGAGCCTATACTGTATGTGGTATGCGCCTGAACCTCTTGGCCAGCAGTGCCCCTGTGCTGTGTGTTTGGAGGGTGCATCAGGTCAGGTACAGTATGTATGCCACCCTGTTGTGCCAGCCCACAACGGGGGCATCACCTCCATGTTTGGCCAACTGGGCGACTTGTTTGACTCCACGCACGAGCGTGCGCGCGCGCACACGCACACACACACACACACACACACACACACACACACCCCCTCTCACGTGCGTACACACATGCACGTAAGAATGACAGACACATTACACATGACAGACTGACGGGCGCTTGTAGCAGTGGTATGATACTCTTAAGGCCAGGACTCAACCTTTCCAAATCTCTCTCTCACACACGCACACACACACACACATGCACACACACACACACACACACACGCACACACACACACGCGTCGCACACACACACAGGAGGTGAGGTGACATGACACCTCTAACTTTAGTTTAGCTGTGGGTTAATCCAGTTAGGATGTTGTCCCTCTGGGTGTCAGGAGCAGGGGTGTCGCACCGAATTCTGGGCCCTGGGTACTTTAACTGTTGAAAAATAGCAGATATGCAAGCTCACAGCGAGAAATCTTGAACATTTGTGCAAGTCTTTGAATATTTCAAATCCTTCTAAGGGTTTTTGAAAAACCTGTTTCTACTGTATGTCAGTGGTGCTCAAACATTTTCATGTGAAGGACCCTCAAAATGATTATGTATTTGGCCACAGACCCCCATCTCAAAATATTTAGTTCCAGGGACCCCCCCCCCCCAGAAGCAAAATCTGAGTTACAAATGTTTGCTTAAAAAATACATACATTATTCAAAGATTTGCACACATTTTCACAACTTTTCAAAAATAGAAGCGCGGCACGGTACTCGGTGCAGCCCTGTGAGCTTGTATATCTGCTATTTTTCAAAAGTTAAAGTATAAAATAATTCCAGGCCCCTCCACCTTGGGCCCTGGTAACTCAGTCCCACTTTTCCCCTCCTTGTGACGCCCCCTGGTCAGGAGAGTCCCAGACGAGCGCTCACTTCCAGCTGGAGGAAAATCAATTAAGAACTGGACACACACACACACACACACACACACACACACACACACACACACACACACACACACACACACACACGCGTACATACGTGCGCACAAACGCATGCACCTGGAACCCCGCATACTTCAGTCTTGATAAATGGTGTATCGCTGCCCTTAACAGACATAGCAACAGTTATCGTCCCAGCCAGGGACTACCCCGGCAAAAGTAGTTGCATCACAATCATTTTGACCACTTTAACCATTTATATGTTGGCTATTCAAAAACAGCAGACCTACAAGCTCACAGCTCGTACATTCTGCTGTTTCTTTTTTTTTTAGAGATATTGAAAATGTTTGATAACCACTGTGTTATGGAAGCCCAGATATGTTTCCGTTAGGGATGAGACGATATGAACATTTCATATCACGATTATTGTAATAAAAGAAATCGCGATTTACGAATTATCGCGATAATCAAAATACATTATCCTGGGGCAGAACGTTTGCCAAAAAATATCAGATTTACAAGCTTGTGAGCTTGTAGATCGGCTATTTTTTGGCAAAGACATTTGATAGAGAGTGAAAAAAAAAATACTGTATCAAGTACGTATATTAGAAGTACCTTTTACCAATTATAGAGGGTTTAAGTGGTACCGGATATGCAGCTCGGCAAATAAAAAGTGAATTGATCCCAGTGCATGACAGGAGGACGATATCACGATAAATGTAATCTCCACAATACGATTATCGTGAGTGTTTTTTATCACGATAAACGATAATATCGCGTATTGTCCCATCCCTAGTTTCCGTGCATGCAACTGTTTGTGTGTGTGTGTGTGTGTGTGTGTGTGTGTGTGCGCGCGCGTGCGTGCGTGCGTGCGTGCGTGCGTGCGTGCGTGCGTGCGCGCGTAAAGGTCGGGATAGGGAGGGCACCGGCTGATGTCACAGATACAGAGCGGTGGGGGAAGTGTCCTTGACGACAGACCGCCGACTATACTTGTGGTGACAACCGGCAAGAATGACACCTCATCATGTGACACCTCCTGCACGGAAACACACACAACACACACACACACACACACACACACACACACACACACACACACACACACACACACACACACACACACACACACACACACAGCCGTGCCAGCAGGGACAGCCCTTTGGAAACAATGCCTGGAGTGGGATGTGGGCTGGCAGGGGGGGCGACCTGGCCTGGCCTGGCCTGGCCTGGCCTGGCCTGGCCTGGTCTTTTAAGCCCAGTTGTACCTTGTGGTGTGATGGAGTTCTGGGTCCAAAAGTAGTTGCACTCACAGCGCGTCGCGAGCTTGGAGTTTCTGAAAATGTCACGCGTGTGATACCTTTGCGCGGTGAAGTATGAATCGGCCACTAGGCCAACCTCAAATCTTTTCATGTGTTTGGCTGTGGGCCGGACCCCCGGACCCCCGTCTGAAAATTTGTTGTGCCAGCAGGGATCTCCGCCAAACAAGCAGTGGTGCGTTGGTGATCCAATGTGTGGGGGGTCGCCTATCTAGAGATGTCACGCGCATGTTGCTCAACACCGTTGCCTTCAAAAGTTTGTGTATGCGACCTGACGGTTGCTTATCTCGTGATTAGGGAGTCTTACTGGTATGCATACAGGCTTGTTTCTTTGTTAAAACACCGTACCGTTGGCGAGGTGTGAACTTGGGGGCTTTTGGGATCAATGCATGTCCCTGTTCAGAAAAGATATGGGGCGGTCGGGGGGCGCGCGACCTCGGACTAATATGTGTGTTGTTAAAATGTTCCAAAAATATTCATATTTCAAGATTCTTTGAAAATAGCCGATCTTTAAGCTTGTAGATTGGATCGGTTTTCAAATAGCCAGTGTATGTACAGTATGTTTAAAGTGGTCAAATAGATTTTTGATGCTATATTAACTCATTTGGGGGTTACACCCTGGATCCCCCTCAAGGACCCCTGGTGGCCCTTAAAGTTTTCAAATAGATACTGATGCTATATTAACTAATTTTGGGGGACCCCCAAGGACCCCTGGCACTGCTCTACGGCATCAAAGCTGGTCATAGACACACCGTCTCACCGCAGAATGATCACGCCTCTCTCTCTCTCTGTCTCTCTGTCTCTCTCTCATCGTAAACACCCTGTCCCCTCCCCTGTCTGGGAGCGTGTGGATTTGTATCACATAACTAGGCCAGTGGTTCTCATACTTTTCAGGCCGTGTGACCCCCCCCCCCCCCAGTGGTGGAAAAACTACTCACATTTTCTACTTAACACCCAAGGGGCCAAACTCGTTCAGTAACGAGATAAGGCCACTGGAGGTCGCTGTGCCAAAACTCCTTGCCTCGTTGAGAAACGAGACAAGGGGTTAACTGCAGCGTGCAGCTGCGCGCATGTTGTGTTGTCTGTGAAAGACCCTGGTCCATACGTCATAACGTGGCTCGCACAGAAACAAAACGTGTTTCCTCCTCCGTGTCATCACCCAACCCTAGGTGGGGTTGGCGAAAGGGCCTTTCTGTGTGGAGTTTGCATGTTCTCCCCGTGTCTCCTAGGGTAGATACCCTCACGAAAACATGCAGTAGTCCTGGTTTCTATACCGCCTCTCTGCCATCAGCTGCCTTTCTCTCCATCAGCAATATATAGACTGAATTTGTGTGTGTGTGTGTGTGTGTGTGCGTGTGTGTGTGTGTGTGTTGACCCATGGAGAATGATGTAGGGACAACCTGTACTTTCCCTCTTGACGCCACGCATCACACTGCAGGCACACAGGGAGCTGTCTGAGCCAGGAGACAGACAGACAGACAGACAGACAGACAGACAGACAGACAGACAGGAGAGCTGGCATATGTCCTCGGCTGCTCCCGAACTCACGTCAAATAAGGACACCTCAGGGGGAAATGTGTCTTCGTCCCTTCTCTCTTGTAGTCGTGTGGAAAGAAATGTTGAAACACCACGCGGCTTCTATGAGGTGAAGCAAAGGAAAGGAAAGGAAAGGCAGTTTTATTTATTAGTGTACAGCACATTTCATCAACAAAGAGGCTTCAATGTGCCTTACACAGAACATCAGGCAAAGGAAACACAGTTATGCGGTGACATGAGGATTAGGACGCATAAGTCAAATGAAGTACAACATTTACAGATGCAGTTACTGTGCAGAAGAGAAAGGGAAGAAAAAATATATATATATATATATTTGGCCTGTCTTTCGACAATGCAGTCTTCTCTCACTTTTTCCCTGAAGTTGGGTGCCCAGTGCTGCAGCACTTGATGTCCCCTGCATTAACCCTGCCTGGGGTCCCCGGACCCCACTTTGAGAACCACGGGATGGCCTTTTTAGAGTGAACTGCTCTGTGAAAGTTGTTGTTAGATGATGACCTTATATTTACCACAAACTGTACACGGTTCTTCTGTCTGTCTGAATGTCTCTCTCTCTCTCTCTCTCTGTCTCTCTGTGCATCTGTTTAAATGAGTATGAACTGTTTGATAGATATGTCATGTGTCGTTACAAGATATGTACCGTTAACAACACGCACAGTGTGGGCATATAAGCATATAGCGCGTGAGGCTGCTGCTACTGTAACTGTGAACTTGTAAAGACACACCCTCATGCCTGCACACACACACACACACACACACACACACACACACACACACACACACACACACACACACACACACACACACACACACACACACACACACACACACACAGGCTGGAAGTGTGTAATTAGTGTGAGCATTGAGGCGCTAACTAGCAGCAGCCACATGTTAGCAGCCGAGGTGTCAAAAGGCAGCACGCTTCCTTCCGGAAGTCACAGTGACACCCTGTCTCACTGCTAGGACACCCTGTCTCACTGCTGACTCCCTGTCTCACTGCTAGGACGTACAGTATTGTCCCAATGCTAGGCAGTGGCGTCAGTTCCGAAAAAGCTAAGGTATGGCAACATGACTGGTGTCTTGCGCGTGACTAGCTTGCAGTGCGGCACAAATTGGCACGTTGTGAGCTTGCATAATCTGCTATTATCTGCTATTTTTGAATAGCCAACGTGTTAATGGATAAAGTGTTTAAAACGATTGTGATGCCATGTTAACCGATTTAGTGCCATTCCCGAGATATCTCGCGAAATGTACTCGAGTATCTGGAGTGCCATTCCTGTCATGAACAAGGGTGGTTCACAACAAAAAGAGGGAGTCGACACACAAGTACAAACCTTTAACTTATATTTATTACTCTAAATTAAACCAATAAAATCAATAATCGAACAAACTAATGATATGAGGTGTGAACAGGTCAGTAATCAGTCATGTCTGCAGTGTATGGATGTGTGGAGTGTGCTGTGTGCGTGTTGTATAAAAGGTGCGAGAGCACAAGCAGAGAACCTGCTGAAGCCGGGAGTAGAGAGCTAAATGCCAGGGGGAAGGAGAGCTCCTCATATACTCTCCGACCACACCCAACTCAGGTGTACAGAATCAGCTTGACGGCCTGCTCCACTCTGCTCTAAGCTGCCGCCAGTCTGCAGAGAGGGGCAGGGCCGTCACACCCCCTCCCATAAAGAAATGGGGTTCCACCACATTCTCTAGAGGAAACAAAAACAAATTAGCAACATTCACAAATAATGTATAACCAAGCCCCTACAGCCCCCCCAAAATTCAACTCCCCATAACAATTATTTTATCCAAAACAAACTTAGTAAACCTAAAATTCACGTCAGAACCTTTAATATGGCACCTCTCCATTGTAGGGCTGCAAAAACAAATGTCAGTGGACTGGCCCTTTAAAGCCACTAGTGGAGTTAAACCCAAATTTACCAATAGCTCAACCAATGTTAATTTTGTCTACCAAGACCAAGACTAAAAGACTACGACTAAAATATTTATGTTAGTCAATAGACCAACCTAGACTCAACCATTTCAGAGGACCCAAAACAGGACTAGACCAAACTGAGTCATTCAAAAAACCAAAATTTGCTGCAAAAGGACTAAGAACAAGGTGAGGGAGAAGTAACCAACAGAGCGTGCACAGGCCAATGCCCATGCTATACAGAGCAAAGTCGCAAACAAACATACTGTAGCCAAACAGTCAAATGTCCTTTGTCCAGGCAATCATGTGTACAATTTCACCCAAATGATCCCCACACACAGGCCAACTCCCATGCTAGAATAGGGACCATACAAGCCAAGCACTACGTAGACCGTCTCAACTGGAGAGACAGTCGTAGGCAAACCCAAATTTGATGATTTAAGAGCCACCCTGCGTGCGGAATTACAATGGTTCAAAGGAAACCAAATGAAGTTTTGAATGAACATAACTTAACCGAACTATGGCAAACCAAATGAATTTATCCCCTCAAAGCCTTTACTTTAGACTTTTTTCCCGGGGATGCACAAGTCCTCCTTGCCCTCTGCAGGACAACATCAAAGAGGCACCAAACCAACCAAGTGTTCCTATTAACCCAAGGTAACACACAGACAAGTGACAACCCACAACGTATACGAACAGAAAAGTACCGTTTGGGCCATTTGTCACCCGTTCCCGACCAGAATTCCGCATTTGGGCTCAACGGGCCAGCTTTAACACAGATGAATTTTTTGTACACCAATCAACCTGCCTCAGACAAATACAGATTGACTCCTAACCAAAACAAATGACTTTAGACAAACCAAATCCAAATGAGACTCCAAACTGCACTGCTTTGCAGTACCATGTATCAAGTATTTTTTCCAATTGGCATGTTTTGATTCTCCCTCAACCAAAACTCTTCTGAAACCTGTCCTCCATACAACAATGTTCCAAAACCAAAAATCGAAATCCCTGAGCAAATTCAGCCAAAACTAAAGGTCCTTAACTCCACTTACTAACTAACTCCACTGACACTTATGACAACTCATTGTGCAGAAAAATCGAACCAAAAAAAAACGGAAGTGTTGGGGCTGTATAACACAGGGGGTGCAGTTTAACTTTAACAAAATTGGAACAAATCCCACCCTAACCAACTTATACCTTATCTACCTACCTTTGCCTACGGCCGACACCCGGGCATGGGGAATGGTCCCCTACATCACGTATTGTGAATCCCAGGATCTGTCGCTTCCAAAATCACCACTAAGGGGAAATAGTAGAGAGGGGCAGGGCCGTCACATTCCCGAGATATCTCGCGAAAAGTAATATATTACTGTAACGGCGGCGGTTATATTACCGGATACAATGGCCGGAGGTCCCGATCCGATCTCCGTCCCTGATTTGTCATCATCACGGCTCCACGGGCACAAAATAGTAATCCCATAACATTGAGGTGGACGGCGGATCTCATCTTTAATGTCCATTATCTCAAAACTACACTTTAGAAGCGAAGATGGAGGCAGATGCTCGCTTATATAACACATGTATAAAAGCACTGATCCGAGCCGCCATGACACCACGTAAACAACGATCGATTCCGGCGCATGACGCGATGACGTCAGACCGGAAGTGTTACTGCTATGGACTTCTGGCCTTCAAAATAAGAGTATGGCCGTTAATGGGGCCTGAGGGAGGCACTCTGGACTTTATAATCCGTTAATGTCTGGGGCTCAGAATGAATTAACTACTTTTTCCGAGGACCCCCGGTACCCCCCTCCGCCTCCCTACCATTCATTACAACATCTAAACGTGACTGCTTGCAAGACACGCAACAACAACATCATCAGATCCAGAGCGGGGAACGAGTAAGATCTTTACCTGAACAGTTAAGACGTTAATTGAGTGGTGACTTTCAGACTAAGAAATGAAGAGCAATAGTGCATGGACACGGAGAAATGATGCGTGTCTTATAGCACCGGCGGGGGATGCCTCAGGCTACGCTTGAAGGAATGTACGGGAACAAGAACATATATCAAGACATGTCTCACAGCGAGGGCTCTCACAAGGTCATGGGTGCT
>NC_137814.1:12178352-12238352 GCF_963921795.1 Nannobrachium achirus
GCATATCGGGTCGGGTCGAGGCCGGGCACTGCACTCTGCGCTGCGGCGCGGAACGTGCGTGCCGAATCTGAAGCCGGTGGGACGAACGGTTCTCGAGATACGCGGATTACATACACACATACACGCACACACGTACGCACACTCACAGAGACTTCTCACATTTATTGTTTGATTGGCTTAATACCACTCATTTTCAACATTGAACTATGTCATCAAGCGATACTTAGAGTTGTGTGGAAATAAGCCCCCCCCCCCCCGAAAACCGTGTATCGGGTCGGGTCGAGGCCGGGCACTGCACTCCCTGCTGCAGCGGGGAACGCGCATGCCGAAGTCTGTGCAATGCAAACCCCATTATACCTGTTGTCATAGGACCCGTTTTGACCATCTGTTTGCCTTTGTCCATTTATGCCCATATATGGAGATTCTACACATACGGAGAATCCAAACCTTGCGCGCCGGGTCGAGGCCAGGCACTGCACTACCTGCTGTGGTGGGGAACGCCGCCGCGCATGCCGAATTTGAAGCCGGTGGGACGAACGGTTCTCCAGATACGCGGATTACATACATACATACATACATATACACTCTCAGAGATTTTTTGATGTCAGAATGCCCATATATGGAGATATCTGTCTATCTGCGTCCATTTTATGCCCATATATGGAGTTCTCTGTATCTGTCTGTCTGTGTCCCTTTTATGCCCGTATATGGAGATCTTTGTGATTCTGCGTCCATTATATGCCCATATATGGAGATATCTGTCAATCTGCGTCCATTTTATGCCCATATATGGAGATCTCTGTATCTGTCTGTCTGTGTCCCTTTTATGCCCATATATGCCCATATATGGAGATATCTATCTATCTGCGTCCATTTTATGCCCATATATGGAGATGTCTGTATCTGTATGTCTGTGTCCCTTTTATGCCCGTATATGGAGATTTTTGTGATTCTGCATCCATTTTATGCCCATATATGGAGATCTCTATATGCCCATATATGGAGATATCTGTCTATCTGCGTCCATTTTATGCCCATATATGGAGATCTATGTATCTGTCTGTTTGTGTCCCTTTTATGCCCTTATATGGAGATCTTTGTGATTCTGTGTCCATTTTATGCCCATGTATGGAGATCTCTATGAGTCAGCAGAAGTGATGTCACAATGAGTCAGCGCTTGCGCAGGTTCCTCCGGAACAGCCTGATCAACAATCAGCTCCGCATACGGAGATTCTGAACCTTTTGCGGAGGTTCCGGAAACCGCATATCGGGTCGGGTCGAGGCCGGGCACTGCACTCTGCGATTGAGGAGTCATGTGATCAGTGACATCATGAAGATGTACTCTTTGGCTTGCAGAGTACATCTATGATGTCACTTATCGTCGTCGTCATGGCATCAAGCGCAAACAAATCACTCAGCACCATATATGGGGACAAAAAGGGGACATGCCCATACATGGGTATATACTGATGGCATCAGGGATCTCCATATATATAGGAATATACTGATGGCATCAGGGATCTCCATATATTGGCATATCAGCTTGCCCATATATGGGCATATACTGTACTGATGGCATCAGGGATCTCCAAATATAGGGATCTCCATATATGGGCATTTCACCTTGCCCATATGGGCATATACTGATGGCATCAGGGATCTCCATATATGGGCATATACTGATGGCATCAAGGATCTCTATTTATGGACATATCAGCATGCTCATATATGGGCATATACTGATGGCATCGGGGATCTCCATGTATGGGCACATTTCCAAAATTCCCATATATGGACATCCCTGATGTCATCAATATGACATCTCAGTTCTGACATCCTAGTCTGGCCTGGAGTCCATATTTGGGTATGGCTGACACCGAACTCCATATATGGGCATAAAAGGAACACACAAACAGATATACAGATCTCAGTAAGGGCATTAAGTGTGCTTTGTTTCTGACAGGGTAAGCAATATAGCTCTGCCCTTGGGCATAGGAAGAATGTCTCCTCTGTTCTCTGAAGTATTAATTATTACACATTTTAAGTTTATTCATAGAATATATGAGATAAATTACACCTTAACTGCGCAAAACTATGGCCAGCACCGTGTTAGGGACTAATACTGTCTGGGCTCGCAGCCGTGAAAAGCTGAGACGGTTCCCAGAGCTGTTTGCACAGTGTGCAGGAGAGGCCACGGCCTATGGGAGGTGTGTGGCAGCCACGACCACAGGCAGAGAGGAGCTGAAGAACAATCTGTGTGCCAAGGAGTTTGAGGCACTGAAAAGTTGCTTTGCAAATGCAGCCAAGAAAGGAGCAAAAATAACATGAATATTCTATGGATGGATCATCTCCAGCGGTGTGCGTGTTGTGGCTGCACAGCTGCCCCAGAACAAAATAAATTATATCGCCTCCATCGGGTGGAAACCTCATTATGTTCCAAAAGCATTACTTTTCAGGATTCAGATTCAAAAAATGGCAAAAGTAGCAGATCTACAAGCGCTAAATGCATTGCTTCGCGCCGCGTTTTGAGCTTCTAGATCTGCTACTTTTGATGCTTTTGTGTGACGATGTATCAAGTAGATAAGAAGAAGGAGATAGAGATTTCTGCTCGATAGCATCGATATAATATAGTGAGCAAATACAGGCAGCCAGCCAGGTGTTGGCCTGAAGAAAGTTCAACAACAGTTTGTCCTGAGTGATATACAAATGTGTCCATATGCTCATCAATATGGGCATATATTGATGACATCAAGCTTCTCCATATATGGTCATAAAAGGGTCAAGGACAGACACAAACAGGGATCTCCATATATTGGCATAAAAGGGACACAGACAGACTGACGGGTTCAAAGGTACTCTGACAATGGGTACAACATGTATTACACCGATATGCCCATATATAGGCATATGTGGAGATCCTGTTGTCCAGAACTGCTGATGCAACCGATATGCCCATATATGGGCAAGTCCATTAATGGGCATATCCTGTTGACATCAGGGATCTCCATATATGGGTATAAAAGAGATAAGGACTGACAGATAGAGATCTCCAAATAAGGGTCTGTCAGCAGCTGACCGCATTGTGTTGTCATGGCATCAGTGCAAACAAATCAGATGATGTCACTGATGATGACACGCTCTGACATCACTCCTGGACAGTGTGTGCGTTGAGAGAAAGAGAGAGAGTTAAATGATGACATCACTCTGACATCACAAAAGTGCATAAACAGAGAGTTAGATGACACACACATCACTCTGTGACGTCACAAGCCCACGGGTGGTTGAGAGAGACAGTCGTATTGTGTCCTTTGTTCCAGTAACATAACATGTCTTCTGTTTGGAAAAGACTACAAGTTCCCAAGAAAGCCTTCAAGTTCCAGTTTGTTGCATCCTACCAGGACCTGGTGCTGGAATGCACCAAGAAATGGCAGCCAGACAAGGTGAGGGTGGTGTGGACCCGCAGAAACAGACACGTGTGCTCCAAGCTCCACAGTTGGCAGCCTGACATCTGGCCGGTGCCAGAGAACGTTGAGATCTCCGTCACGTTGTTCAAGGGCCCCGATGCAGATGAGCTTGAGGATAAGGTCTGGACCTTTGCCATCGAGGGTGAGAGCAAGAATGGTCATCGTAAAGTGTTGGCATCAGCCGACGTAAACCTCAAGCAGTTTGCCTGCCCCATCTACTGCTGTACCGACCTGACACTGAAGCTAAAGCCTCTTTCCGTCAAAGTGGTGGAGGCCACGCTCCAACTGTCACTGTCGTGTTTCTTTGTTCGAGAAGGAAGGGCCACTGATGAGGACATGCAGAGTCTGGCCAGCCTGATGAGCATCAAACCCATGGATATCGGTAACCTTGATGACTTTAATGAGAGCAACGAGGAGGAGGACAAGGAGTCTATCACTGCTACTGGGTTAACTTCCCCACTGGAAATGAAAATGCCGCCTGTAACCCCAGTTACCCTTGCCCGTGGTGATGAGTCTCCGCGAGGCAGCAGGGCGGCAGCCAGCATCACAATAGCCAACCAGCCAGTCAGAGTGGTCAAACAGAGGAAAGCTGATCCAAGAAACATCGGGCGAAGTGATTGCATGGCCAGAGGAGAGGTGTCCTTACGGCGGGTTATCAAAGCATTCAATTCAGGACTGCGTGAAAAGAAAGATACAGAGCTGGAGGTGAAGGTGAAAGATACAGAGCTGGTGTGGAAGAGGAGAACAAATAGTGAGGATGGCGGAAACATGCAGGGAGATGAAGTGAAGGCTCTCTCTACGACAGAGAACACTACTCCAGAATGTCAGGGAGCAAGTCCGTCCCAATCACCTCAACAGAAAGAAGAGGAGGAAACGACTTCAGAAAGTCAGAGAGCAGTAGAGTCCCAATCAGCGCCTCAACAACAGGAAGAAGAGTTGAACGTGTGTCTGCAGGATGCCAGTGAGTACGTCCTGAGTCAACTGGCGGTGTTGGAAAGGGAGCAGAAACACATCAACCGCCGTGCTACCGTGGTGGACAGACGCCTGCGGCGCCTCAGGGCGACGGGAAGCGGCTGCGGCGAGGAGGAGCGACTGATTCTAGAGAAGCTCACTCTGGTCAACAAGAAGAACACCCTGGTGAACAGAGTACACCACCTGAAGCTGCTGCAACAGGAAGAGGACCTGGAGAGGAGATATGAGCTGATGAAAAGAAAACTTCGAGTGACGGCCGCCGTCGAAGACCATCTGAAGACCAGCGCTCAGCGGCAGACGGAACAGGCCCTGACGCAGGAACTGTTGTCACTGGTGGACCAGCGAGATCAGGTCATCAGAGACATTGATGCCGCGAAGAGAGCTGCGATGGAAGAAGAGGAGTGTCTCCGTCGAGGTCTGGAGCAGAGAGGGAAGGAGAAAGTAGAGAAGCAAAGGCGCACAGTTAGGGAATTCCTGTCTTCTTTTTCTTTGAGTGGTGCTCGAGCGAGCTAAGTTCCAACATCTGGTTTTGTCCGGGATCTGGTCTACATCTTGGCACAAAGTGCTGAAAAGTTTGTTGTATATTGCTCATATAGTCACATTGCAGGACACTTAAAGGGCCACTTCACCTCTGGGACAACCCGATCTTATTTTATTGTTGTTTGGGACACAATCAACACAATCCTGAGTTATTTTTTGTGTTCAATCTGTTTTTTGAGATATTTTAGTTTTTCAGCATGTACTAGTGATGCAAAATGCATCACTAGTCATGCTTAAATACCAAAATATCTAAAAGCACAGATTGAACACAAAAAATAACTCAGGATTGTGTTGATCGTGTCCCAAACAACAATAAAATAAGATAGGGTTGTCCCAGAGGTGAAGTGGCCCTTTAATGACATTAACTCTTAAATAGCACTGCTCCACACTAGGTTTTTAATTTATTTAGAAGTATAACCAAATATTCCAAGTTTTGGGTTTGAGAGTCTAAATCTAATCAAATGGTAGTCGGCGTCTCAGATGACGAATAAATAATGGACTTTGACATGAAAAAAGTTTGAAAACCACCTTACTAGAAGTTCGGCTGGGTCGCACTCAGCCTTTCACATCTAGAGTTCGGGCTGCTATGCAGCCTTCACACATACGTTGCACTGTTGCACATTGTCGATCTGATTGATTTGCTTATATTTGGAGATCTCTGTTTCTTGTCAGTCCTTGTCCATGTCCCTTTTATGCCCATATATGGAGATTCCTGATGTCATCAGTATATGGACATTTCTGTATCTGTCAGTCCTGTCCATTGATACCCATTTATGAATGAATGTCTCATATTATGAGCATGGCCCCCTTTGGGCCCATGCATGGAGCTGACTGATTTGTTTGCACCTGATGCCATGACTACACATTGAGGTTAGACAACACACTCCATATTTGGGTGTAGCTACATTGGGATCTCCTTATATGGTTATGGCTGAGTTATAGTGACATGGGCCTTCCCTTAAGCCAATTTTGATATAGGATTTTACTACTATACTTGTGGCGACATTTGGCCGTCTCAGCTATAGTAATCACACACACACGCACAGATACAGACACAGAGAGACAGGCATGTGCACACATAGATATCAAAGGGGGCTTGAGCCCCTGCCCTTTTATCCGTCTGTAAAAAGTGCCCTCTCCAGACCATGAATGCAGTTTCTACTATAGTGAAAAAAATGCAAATGCCCCCTTTCCTTTCCATGCCATACCTGAAGGCAACATTCAAGTGAATTGCCTTGTCCAAACTCTCCTGAACTTGAATGCAGCAACTTCTGTTGAAAGAATTGCCTGCTCTGTGTAGAAATCTGTTACTCACCTCACCTCTGTGAGCTTGGAGGTCTGCTATTTTCGATATTTCCAACAAAAGGCCCTTTTAAAATGTCAGCCCCCTCCTCTCAAACATTCTCTGCACGTCCCTGCAGAGAGAGAACAGACATGGGAGTATTAAAGAAGGACGAGTGAGTGTGTCTGAGAAACAGATGGGAGGATTTGATGTCCCTTCAAGAAGCACTGCATTTAACCACTTAAACCTCATGAGTCTTCAACAGGGGTCCTCAGATACACTGTAGGGGGGCCGCCAAATCTTTGTGTCATAGAGACGCTGCTTGGTTGAGAAATATGTCACACTATTAATGTATACATATTGTACACAGTCGCATGTACAGTAGATGAAAGTTGTGTCCATTACTTAACACATCGGACGCCCACGTGGTGTCAACGCGCCAAACTCTTTGATGTTTACGTGCGCCCACGACGCGTTCGACGCGTTGTTGCGACCGTCAGGGAGCAGTTTACTATGAAAACCTCCACCGGCCGTCCGTCCGTCCGTCCGTCGGTCGGTCGGTCGGTCACACGTCACACGTCATACCTTTGCCCTGCTCATATCTCCGCATCAGTATATAGGGCTTGTTTGTTTATTGTATGACATCACGCCACATCATCAGCTGTGGACTCTGTGATGTCATCGTATCGCATCAGTATATAGGGCTTGTTTGTTTATTGTATGACATCACGCCACATCATCAGCTGTGGACTCTGTGATGTCATCGTATCTCCATATATGGCCATCTCCGTATATGGAGATATAAGTCGTCCATGCCCAAGTATGGGCTGGTGAGGTCAGACTTTGTGTGATGCGTAGGTTATCTCCATATATGGAGATTCAACATTCCAGGCAATGCTCTCTTCCCTGGTGAGAATTGCCCCTTTATATAGGGCTTGTTTGTGTATTGTATGACATCACGCCACATCATCAGCTGTGGACTCTGTGATGTCATCGTTTCTCCATATATGGCCATCTCCGTATATGGAGATATAAGTCGTCCATGCCCAAGTATGGGCTGGTGAGGTCAGACTTTGTGTGATGCGTAGGTTATCTCCATATATGGAGATTCAACATTCCAGGTGTAACTATGGCTACCCGTATGACGTGAGAGGTGGAGGTTGTGATATTTGTGGAGATAAGCGACCAACGGTCGCTTATCTCCCGATTAGGGAGTCTTACTGGTACAGTAAACTATACTGTACTGTAGCTACTGCACTTGGCTACCGCGGTGATGAAACAAACTCCATTTCCCAACATGCAGCGCGCAATTACGTCACCCGGACGTGCTGTCTGTCTCGTTGACTTCCTGTTTAGCGGCTGCACAAAAATGCTGTTTTCTCCGGATTCTCTTCCTTTTTTCATTTTTTTCTCAAAACGGCAGCCTCTTCTACCTGCCGTAACACTGTGGCTTAGAATTGATAAAAAACGGTCCTGACTGAAAGAAAAGATTTTCGCGAAATAAACAGGACATACTCGGATTACATTTACTCGGATTACTTTTCTTGCCAGTACTCTCGCCGGTAGGTAAAATGACGCGTTGCCATGGGCACCAGCAAATTAAAACGTCAAAACCACGTGGGCGTTTAATGTGTTAATTTTTAGGCAATTTTACTTTGCATGAGTATTTCCAATTTCAATTATTCTACAGTTACTCCACTACATCTCAAAGGCAAATGATGTACTTTACTCCATTATAATTGTTTGTTTTATTTACTAGTTACTTACTAATTGTTTGTTTTATTTACTAGTTACTTTGTAGATTTTGATTATTATTACAAAACCTCTTCAGACCATCTACAAGCTCACAAGGCAATGCTTTGCGACACATTGTGAGCTTGTAGATCTGCTATTTTCAAAGGATTCGTATACTTTTGACAACTTGTGAAATGGGACCTTCTGCACAATGAGCCCTTTTACTTTTGGTACTTTTAAGTATATTTTGATGCCAATACTTTTGTACTTTCACTCAAGTAAATTCTGAATAACGAACATGTACAATAGGGTATTGATACGTTTACTTAAGTAAAACATGTGAGTGCTTCTTCCGTCACTGAAGAAAACTGCAACAAGGAGTTGATCCCAGTCTAGGATAATAAAGCCTGTACAAGTGAAGTGGTTAAAGTCACAGGTACAACAATGCTAACTGTACCATCTTCTCCTCTTTCACAGCTGTCACCCCTCTTCCACTCCATTTCCCCCCTCGCACCCCTTTCTCACACACCTTTTCTTTTCGCTCCCACGCAGTGAGACCCTACAGGTCCATTTCTACACTTTATTTCTACACTAACACTGTGGATTCCGCTGTTCTCCAACACCTGCTAATGAGGGTTTATGCTCCTCTTGCATGTGTTTTTGTATGACTGCTTGTGCTTATTGCTTATCACACTGGTTGTCAACGCACGCACGCGCGCGCGCACGTACGCACGCACACACACACACACACACACATAATAATCATGTATTATGTCCACATAAGAGATATATACTGTATAATTGAAGGACACAAATATGACATATGCTGTCAAAAGTGTCGGCAGATCTTGGACAAATAACCACAAACCCTTCAAGTAACAGCATCTTCACCATATTTGGCGGCTACCTATAGATAGCCTCTTTCAGAAAGAGGCATATTTTTTTGGGGGGCTTTTCTGCTTTTATTGATCGTACACAGTAGAGACACGCAGCACAGGCCGTCGGGCTCGAACGCTGCCTATATGTGGTATGTGCCTTAACCACTAGCCTTAACCACTAGCCTTAACCACTAGGCCAGTGGCAGCCCATCAAGCTTAGTTTTTGTGAGCTTATGGTTACAATGTGCGCTGGTGGACCAAAATGGTACTGGGGGAACAGTGGAGCGACCGGCACCCGGTGGTCAAAAGGTTGAGAACGGTTACGTACAGGGACGTGCTGGGCCCCTGATTCAGCCCGGGAAAAAGAATTGGAGAGGCCCTCATTGCGCGCTATAGAGAGAGATATAGTAGCTGCAGATCATGACAAGTGACAAGCCAGTGGGCCAATTACATTAGTTATATTTCGTCGTTGTCGGGTGGAAACCATGTCCAAAACCGTTTGTTTTGTATTTATCATTTAAAAAATGATTTAAACTAGTGAAAACAGCACTAGTTTCGTCTGTTTTCACTACTTTTGTGCAAACAGTTTAGTTTTTACTTTTGTGCAAACAGTTTAATTTTTTCCTAATGGCTGGCCTGGACCGGCCGGGAATGAACCGGACGTTCGGGAGTTGTCCCGCTTTTCCCAATGGCCAGCACGTCCCTGGTTACGTACAGTGTCTGTTTACTGTACTGTATCCGACACGAAGGGCTTTGTGTGTGTGTGTGTGTGTGTGTGTGTGTGTGTGTGTGTGTGTGTGTGTGTGTGTGTGTGTGTGTGTGTGTGTGTGTGTGTGTGTGTGTGTGTGGGATGACAGAGGGCTGAAGTGAACACAGTTCTATTCTCTTCCATGCCTTTGTGTCAGTGTATTTCTGCACCTCTTCTTCTGCCTGCATTGGCACGGCAGTCACGAAGCAAGTGTGGGCGTTTGTGCGTGGTCGTGTGTGTCCGTTTTATCTCTCTCTCTCTCTCTCTCACTCTCTATCTCTGTGTGTGTGTGTATGCATGCGTGCGTGCGTGTGTGCTTGCCACCAAGAAGTGTCATAATATGAACAAAACCTTATTATATAATAATCAAGTCAGGGGAATTTGAATTGAGGATGCAGGACAAATTGGCCCAGTTGTGATTATACTCCGGGCCAGACAAAGAGACAGGCACAGGGACATCAATGAACACAGGTTAGCTGGCTTTGTTCAAAACAGAGAAGTCCCTGGTCCAGTGGAAATGAGTCTTCTTCATAGAAGTTGTTTTGGTGATGCTAAAATATTTATTTGATATATCCTCTCTTCCTCTGCCTCGCGTAGGAAGCGGTAACGGGTAAGGTGCTGCATGCAGTATGCAGAGAAGCTAAACATATCGTTGCTCCTAAATCCATATTCAAAAGTAGCAGATCCGCAACTCAAAACACAGCATGAAGCGACACGTTTTGGCCAGGGGTCAACCCCCCCAAATAATCATATTGGAACTGGGGAACGTGGAATTGTAGTCATTTCATTTAGTTTAATGAGAGACGAAGTTAAAAATTGTGAAAACAGAAGATCTACAAGCTTTGATTTTGGGGGTCCTTGACATGAAAAAAATTTGAGCACCACTGACACAGCAACATACGTTTTTTCAGAAAACAGTTAGGATTTAGAAGACATTTGTAGACTATAGAATCCCCTCAGGACTTGGGTTAAGACGTGAGCGAGGACTAAGGAGTATACGTGTACCAGACTATCGGAGAAGGAATACTATGAGCAATCATCACTTGAAAGCGCCCATGTCGAGCCTCCATTGACGATGATCTTATCAAAAGCGAGGCCACAATAAGAGACTATAGCGATGCACTCAGAGAGAGATGACACATCAAGCTCCACACGCTGCATCACCGTCTCGCTACGAGACAAAGACTCACACACACAAAGCTGACTGACTGCTAATAAGCAGCTGGATTAGTCACAGGCCAGATCCAGACATCTATAATGAAAAGTGATGACTCATCACTAAACCACAGTTTTGTGGGGTCTGTTTTTAGATTGAAAATAACTTGGCGTTTGAACACTTAAACCTCCAGCATCCCTATTCTGGGGGGGAACATGACGTGTTTATTGTTGGTGAAGAGACTTGGTGTAGACTGAAAAGATGCACCGAGTACAGTACAATGTAATGTCCATTTCACTAAGTCTACCCCTGTGGGAGAGAGGGAGAGAGAGAAAGGGAGAATATCGTTGTTGTCGGGTGGAAACTTCGTATGTCCAAAACCGTTTGTTTTGTATTTATCATTTTTAAAATGATTTAAACTAGTGAAAACACCGCGAGGCGTTGTGTGCTTGTAGATCAGCTGTTTTCACTACTTTTGTGCGATGACCTTGTATGATGAAGCGGTGCTTTACTTTGCGAAAAGGTTTACAAATTTGAAACTTGGGAGATACAAGGTTTCTGCCCGACAGTGACGATATGGGGATATGGGGGGAGTCCTGGCTGTGAAGAAGACCTTGGCTTTGCACTGCTTGTTAAACTGACACACAGAGGAGCCAAATGAAATAAGGATGTCACAAGAAAAGATTGAGGGAACAGTAAAACTGTATGACAGTATATGGGAGCTAGAGAGAGAGAGGGGGGGGGGGTGGAAGGCAAAAGGGAGAGTTGGACAGACAGAAAGAGAGAGAGAGAGAGAGAGAGAGGAGAGAGAGAGAGAGAGAGAGAGAGAGAGAGAGAGAGAGAGAGAGAGAGAGAGAGAGTTAAAGACAGGGATTCAGTGACCCGTACAAGGCAAAAGGTAGAGATGCTTAAAATGCAGAGATTAGAAGAGCGAAAGGGGAGCTAGATTAAGGATGGGATGATACGCGATATTAGCGTTTATCGTGATAAAAAACACTCACAATGGGGCGCCCGCTGGCCTAGTGGTCAAGGCGCATATCACATACAGGCTATGATGCCTGCTGGCGTCACCGGTTCGATTCCCGATCCGGACGACCTTTGCCACATGTCATTCCCCATCTCTCTCCCCATTTCCTGTCAGCCTACTATCCTATCAAATAAAGACAAAAAGCCCCAAAAAAAAAAACAAATCTTAAAAAACAAAAAACACTCACGATAATCGTATCGTGGAGATTTAATTTATTGTGATATCGTCCTCCTTCATGCACTGGGATCAATTCACCTTTTATTTGCCGAGCTCAGCGAGCTGCATAATTGGTACCATTTACCTCCTCTATTGGTAAAACGTACCTAATAATATACGTACTTGATAGTCCTTTTTTCCACTCTCTACCAATTCTCTCACAACTTTGCTCACAGCTTGTAGATCTGCTATTTCTTTGGCAAATGTTCCGCCCCAGGATAATGGATATTGGGGATATTAACACATCTGGTGCCAACCCCGAGTTTCCCGAGTTTGTATTGATACCAACGCTGTGCCAACCCCGAGTTTCCCGAGTTTGGGCCGTTTTTGAAAAAAAAAAAAGAAAAAAAAAATCAAATTTTTTTTTTTCAAAAAGATTTTTTGGACCTCCAGAAATGTATTAGGCATGATCGCGATCGCGAAATTGCATGTTTAACCCCCATACCAACCCATTCTTTCAAACATGGCAGCCATGTTTGTTTACATCTGAAGAAAACATAATGGCCCATAAATCATGAATGCCTGAACGGATTTCCAAGCGGATTTTTTTGTTTGAAAGCTGTGAACAGCATCTACACACGTGGTGCATCATCTAGGCATGGGCGTGCACTTTTTACACAATTGCACAATTACATGGAAGTCTATGGTAACCATGGCAACGCGAGACATTGAAGAGAAAAAATCATTGCAACATAAGTGTTAATTATATTATATTATTATTATATTGATTACTGTATAATGTCGTAAATCGCAATTTCTTTGGTCACAATAATCGTGATATGAAATGTTCATGTCGTCCCATCCCTAAGCTAGATTAGAAATACAGCGATTGACAGAGAGAAGGCAAAGGGGAGGGGGGGACAGAGACAGAAACCAAGACTGACAGGAAGCTAATGAGCAGTGTGCCAGTGTGATACGGATGGGAGGAACGTAGAGAAGTCGAGACGCAGGGAGGGAGGGCAGAAAACGACAGAGGCAGACTTTAATCTAGAGTCTGTTTCATGGTGAAGGTAAAAAAAGGAATGTTAAAACACAGGCAGGAATTTACTGGAACCAGTGCAGCGCACAAAATGGCGTCAGAGAGAAGAGACAGGAGGAGGGGCGGGAGGGGGAGAGAGAGAGAGAAAGAGAGAGAGAGAGAGAGAGAGAGAGAGAGAGAGAGAGAGAGGCCAGGGGAAGGAAGGAAGCTGGGTTTAGATGCTCATTAAGCTAACAAGCGTCGTATCTTGTTTCCCGTCTAATGGCCGAGGATGTTGTTATATAAGTCAGTGATTCGCAACCTTTTTTCAAACGTTTGTACATCACTCTCAAGAGTTGCAGACCTGTAAGGGTCCATTTGCATGTTGGGAAACAGGCGATATACAGTCGAGCAGCCCTCTTTGCGCTATAGCGGATAGCGTGTAGCTCTCCGAGCGTGTTCGGGGTTCGAGCCGTATGCGCAGTGCGTCCCCACGCACTGCGCACGCACACACACACACACACACACACACACACACACACACACACACACACACACACACACACACACACACACACACAATACTCAAGCAGAGGCCGCAGCGCGCTATGGTGTGAAATGTATTTCACAGGCTGACATGCTTCCCTGAATCACTCTATAACTGTTGCCATGGAGACCCTTTGGTAGGATATCTTCTCCAGATAACACTTTTAATAGCTCACCTTTAGTCCTGTTTTAAAAGATAACGTCTGCTGTTTATCCACTCTAGAAGATCTAACCTTTAGTCCTGTTGTAAAGGGATAGTTCAACCCCAAAATGTTTCTTTTTTCTTACTCGCCTCATCTACTTGAATTCATACGGTATTTTATGAATCATTTTGGTCACATTCCTAAGCCAATAATTTGAGAAGGCTTTTTGTGTCTCCATAGGGAACAAAGCAGGCTCTTTGTGTCTCCATGGGGAACCACTGCTGGTCATCAAATTATTTAGCCTTTAGTCCTGTTTTAAGAGATAAAGTCTGGAATTTATCCACTATCCAGTCTAGGAGAACTACTGGCTTAATCCAGCTTAACAACTTAAACCCCACACTTTGTTGAGTAGAGTCCCTCAGGACTCTATACTTTCTGTTCTCGCTCTACATTAATTATCGTATTTGATCGGTTGACAAGCTCACAATGCGCTGCTTACCCCCAAATGACTTCCGCTATCAATTACTCAGCCCACGAAGCGGGGACGTGCAGAGAATGTTAAAGAGGCAGGGGCTGACATTTCTAAAAGGGCCTTTTGGTGAAAATATCGAAAATAGCAGACCTCCAAGCTCATAACGCACGCGTCATTCTCTTGAATGCTGCCTTCAGGTATGGCATGGAAAGAGGGCATTTCTTTCACCATAGTGAAAACTGCATTCATGGTCTGGAGAGGGCACTTTTTACAGAACGATAAAAGGGCGGGGGCTCAAGCCCCCTTTGATGTCTATGTGTGCATGTGCCTGCCACAAAGTCTTGAATTCATTGGTGTTTTTTTTGTCCCATTCCTGAATGAAGAGAATATCTGATGAATTGAAGAAAACTAGGGGTTCATAAACTGCAAATTTCAAAGTGTTGGAGGTTATATAAACAGATTCTTTTAGTTTTGCGGAGGCGAGCGTGGGTCTCAAAGAGAATAAAACACAAAGAAAACAAAGGAACGTAACATTTTGCTAGGCATTGTGGGACATTGAGATCCTGTCTGGAAAAAGAGGTGCTAATCAGTGTTTGTAAAACAGCTGAATGGCTGATTTCTCTGGTTGTGTTGTTTTCATCCCAAAATAATTACTCAATCGAATTAACCGATATCCATATATAATTATTTTGGTAAGATTCTCTGCTTTCAAATGAAATGAAAGAACACAAATTATTAAAAAAAAACTGCTTTAGACGCGTATACCAATTAGTCTAATGAAGAAAATACATTATTTAGTGTTTACTCAAAAAAACGTTAAAATCCTCAGTGTTTATTTAACTCTGAGAGTGTACAAATGGAACCAAAATGGACCTGTGAGACGAAAAGAAAACCACAGTCATGGTTGAAGATTACCTCTTTCTCACTGACAGCAGCCAAACACGCACGCACGCACGCACGCACGCACGCACGCACGCACGCACGCACGCACGCACGCACGCACGCACACACACACACACACACACACACACACACACACACAGGTTTGCAATTGCTACTTTGTGGGGACATTACACATAGTCTACTATCTTTGTGGGGACATTCCATTCATTTTGAACCCTAACCCTAACCCTAACCCTGATGCTCTGTCCAGACCAGCGAATTAGCGAAAGCGACGTGAATAAGCGAACCAAAAAGGCGAAGAATTCGCCATTCGCCCTTTTCCATACACACCAAAAAGCGACGCGAATATGCGTATAATATTCGCTTAATTCGCCTAAAAACGAGGGGGCGATATCTGCCTGTAGCCACAGGAGAAAGGAGAAGCAAGGAGAGAGAGGAGAGAGGAGACAGGGAAACAAATAAAACAATGGAAACTACATCCTCAAGTGATGATGACCTGGCCGTGGTTGTTAGCCTATTAAATAAGAAAAGGAACAGAAGAGACAAGTGACAACACGCGTTCTCCGTTCCCCCTCCCCTCAGCTCCGGCCGGGGGCAGAGTAGACAGGGTCGGTCAGTGTTTTATCATAGCCGGGTCGGAATGGCCGCATCACCCTCGGAATAAGGGGCTGTCAATCATTATGTGTATTAACCGAGAGGACCCAAGAGGACCCGTACTGTGTGTGTACTTTCTGCTTTTTTATGCAAACTGTAAAGCAATCAATCAATGTGTGTGTGCGCGCTGGCGTGCGCTATAAGGAACGAACTACTGGAGTTCTGTTTAACGTGTGTGCTGTGTTTAGGCTGGCCTGACCTAGGATCATGGTCTGTTAGCCGTGAGGCAGCGAGATGAATGGCTTTGTAACAGTGAGATGATAATGCTGGTCTAGGATCAGTTTAACAGCAGGGGGAAAAGATCTTGGTGCGTGCGTAATGCATGCGTGATGCAGCCTGCTGCCAGGATGATGAGAAAGCAGCCGCGACCGCGTACAAGTTAAACCATGACTTCCCTCTCTGTAGTTAGAAAATAGCCTAAAAGTATTCCTTTTAATCTCTGGCTTTTGTTTCGATCTTAATATTATAGATTCCTTGGTAGCCTTCTTCTGCCTGTCAATCAGTTAACAGCGCACGCTGCACGGCTGCAGTGAGTTACATGAAAGAGGGTTTTAATAATGATTAAATGGTCGTGTCTCTCGGAAATAAAAGGATTTCGGGACAACATGTCACGGGTTTCGGTCTGTAAAAAAGAAAGTCAGTGTAAAGTAACTAAAAGTAGCCTACATTTAGGTCTACTTGAGTAGCCTGTACTTGTAGGTATTTGTACTTGAGTCTAATTTCCAGTACTTTCCTTCTAATCCACTCATTTCGGATCCTATTGTAGGCTATTTAATTAATACCCAGCGATTTATTTTAAAACATTAGTCTTTTTGCAGATATAAAGTAGCCTACAATAACAAACACATAAACCATGCTTTTACCGGTAAGACATTCGAGTAGGCTACTTTTTCCAAGCAGCCACGCAGACGAGACACGGAAAAGGAGAAAGACACTGTTCCCCTCGGCCTCAATGTAACGTGAAGGTCCCTCCACCATTCTCTCTCTCTGTCTTGAAATAGGGTAGAGTGAGCTTACTTTGATACAGAGAGAGAGAGGAATTCGCCTTTGAACGTTCGCTAAATTCGACACAAGGGCGAATAAAAAACAGACGCCTTTTCGCTTTTTCGAAATTCGCGTTTGGTGTGGATGCTTCCATTGACTTTATAAGGTTTTTAAAAAAAGGCGAATTATACGCTAATTCGCTATTCGCCAATTCGCCCTCAGTGTGTACGGACCTTGACCCTTAACCTAACCCCTAAACACCTTGTGGGGACCCACAAGGTATTGTGCAAGGATTGTACTATCTTTGTGGGGACATGAGGTCCCCACAAAGTAGTAATTCCCTGTCCACACACACACACGCACACTTGGCATTGCACACAGTCTAGTGGTCACTGACCTTTTGGTTGGCAACAAGTAAACATTCCTTCATTTGCGCGTGTGTGTGTGTGTGTGTGTGTGTGTGTGTGTGTGTGTGTGTGTGTGTGTGTGTGTGTGTGTGTGTGTGTGTGTGTGTGTGTGTGTGTGTGTGTGTGTGTGTGTGTGTGTGTGTGTGTGTGTGTGTGAAATGACATAATTGGAGCTTGTTAATTGCCACCATCATGGCCTGTCCTCTGTCTGTCGGCTGCAGTTAGCAGCTTTAGCTCGTTAGCTAGTCCATTGACTCTCAGTGGGTGTTGCTCTTGGCTGCAGGCTTACAATGGTGACAATGACCAAGGCATTGCATGTTGTTGTTTTGGTTTGGAAGTAAGCACTGGTCTAAAGTAACTGGTCTTTACATGTACTCAAATACTGTACTTTTACTTTACGACCCTTCTACAAGCTCAATGAGCTTGTAGATCTGCTATTTTCTAAATATCTTTATACATTTGATGCATAATGAGTACTTTTACTCCTGGTACTTAAAGTATATTTTGATGTGGATACTTTTGTACTCTTACTCAAGTAGGAATATAGTACTTCTACTTGTAACAGAGTATTTCTACATCGCAATATTGACTTAATATTTAATACTTAAGTAAAACATTTGAGCCACGCTGCAATCTTGTCTATCTGCTATTTTTGAGAACCAATAAAACACTGATCTAAATCCTAGGAGTTATATGAAAAACACACACATAATGACATAATTAATAACTCCTTAACTAACCAAATTGTGAATGGCCTAACTATTAGCCTTACCTATTTATTGGGACAGTTATTATAAATTATTACCAGTAGCTCAATGTTTGGTAAATATATAATGGTAGTATGACGACTGCACTGTGCGGCACTACACAAACTCACACGCATGCATGCACACACACACACACACACACACAGGCACACGTACACGGCACGCGCACACACACCACACACACACACACACACACACACACACACACACACACACACACACACACACACACACACACACACACACACACACACACGTGCAATCTCCCCCATCCATCTGGACAGGAACACAATGTGTTGACATTGCCTTGAACCTTTTAAATGATGGAAGGAGAGATTCACCTTGTCAGAGAGAGAGGGAGAGAGAGAGAGAGAGAGAGAGAGGCACCGGCTTCAAATGCTATCAATCCATTCAAAGGGAATTTGTCATGTGTAATAAGAGCCTTGAATGGTGAGAGTAGCTGGCATTTTACCCGGTAGGTGTTTGTCATTATTCTGTGGGTTGATAATGGCTTTTGCTATTTTATCCCAGCTACTGCTATTGAAAACGAAACTTAAGCTCAGTAGGTGTTTTGTCATCATTCTGTGGCCGAAAATGTCACGTTGTTTTAGCGCTGGTTCAAATCTGGGGAGGGGAGAAAATTATAATAATGACATTATTTAAATGTACTTTTCTCCGTGGCAAATATATGATAAGGTTATATGAATATGGGCATTGTATGGCTCAACAGTTTAAAGTTTGTTACAGTTGCTATGGCAACCATAACAACGTGATTTCTTTTTGTTTATGTTTCTTTAAATTAATTCCCCTCCAATCCACAAAATGCAGCTTCTGGGTGATTCCCCACGGGATAAATAAAGGAATCTATCTATCTATCAATCAATCAATCAATCAATCAATCAATCAAACAAGTTTATACAACACAGCTTTTTTTTTTTTGTAATCTTTTTCGAACTTGTTAGAGTCTGTTTAGACACTTCTCTTAATATACAAAGGAGTATGGTAGTCTACTGGTTGAGACGCTTGACCTGCAATCTTTCTACTTTTCCGCAGGGCAGAGGTTCAATTCCCAGAAGGGGTTGTGAATGGAACATAATTATTTGAGCACATAGTTTCCACATTCGCTTTTTTTTGCTCAAAGGGGCTTTTCTAAATATATGTTATATAAATATTGGTCCATAATACGGTTTTATATAGGTTTTACACTAAACAACCACTCGGATATTCATGATTATTCTGTCCAAAGAAATCACAATTTACAATATTATCGCGATAATCCTATCCTAACATCCATTATCCTGGGGAGGAACATTAAACATGCTAATTTAATTGTTTTATTGGCTATATAGACTATTCTATATCATCCCTAGCCCATTGGTTCTCAAAGTGGGGTCCGGGGACCCCCAGGGGTCCTTCAGGGAGTTCCAGGGGATCCCCAGCTAAATGATAGTTAGGAACCAAATGGACCCTTATGGGTCTGTAACTCAGAGAGTGTAACTCAGCTAGCCTACACTCTCCGAGTTCAATTAATATTGATTTTACAATAATAAATGGGGTCATAGAGATTAAATGGGGGGTCCGTAGCCTAATGGAAAAGCAAACTAGGGGTCCTTGAAATTAAAATGGTTGGGAAAATCGGCTGAAAAAATCTTCTCTTATGGGGGTCCCCGGCATTACATTGACTCAGTTCCACAGATAGGCTACATGTTGTGAAAACAGCAGATCTACAAGCTTGCTTGCAAAGGCATTGCCATTTTTGAGACGCCATTTTATTATTCTGCTCCAGGATTCTGGCTACCCCCCCCAAATCACATGTGCGAAGTCCGAATATGCAGGTTTTATTTCGATGCACCATCGTCTGTACGACAACCAGAAGTGCCTCAAATAGCCACTTCCTGGTGTGTTTCAGGCAGTTCCCGGAAGTAACCCTGGAATTTTACCACTTCCCTAGACTAATTTTGGGACGCAGAGTTGAATGGTACCAGTCTTATGTCTTTATAACAACCGGAAGTGCCTCAAATAGCCACTTCCTGGTGTGTTTCAGGCAGTTCCAGGTCAGTAGGTGTTCCGATATATTTTTTATCCAAAACTACACGTAATTTTAGCCCTAAGCTTGAAATTAGTAAGGCGAATATCCTATTGTGATTTTATAGTAATTAAAAGAATGCTAACCCTAGCGTCGCACAGCGAATGTCGCAACGAAACGAAACACATATCAAAGCGTGCGTCTCAATGCGCTCTAAAACATACTAAAAGATGAGCCCATGAAATGCATTGGTTCGTGAATAAAAGCCAACCCTAGTTAGCCTAGGGTTAGCCTTTTAGCCTTAATAACTCAGAGACGATAAGATATCAGAACTCCGTTTTGAGATATGTTGTAGTGCTTTCCGAGACGAACATTTTGATATCTCATATGTCCCTCTACGACATTCTTATCCCTGGGATCTCCAATTTCACAAGGGTCATAGAGTGTATACCCCTTAGAGCCCTTTGGCCAGCAAACCAAAGTTACCAATCAACTCACAGGAGTGTTTGTGTGCGAGGAGAGTTATATAGGCTTGTTCGTCTCTGCGATACGAACACGCTGATGTGTCTATCATCTCTCTACGACATTCGTGTACGGAGTAAAACGTACCCCTAGTTGGAATTAGGGTTAGCCCCCTAGGGGTCGCTCAGAAATGACACACACATCAATGCGTCCGTCTCGGTGAGCAGATCAAGAATCTGTTACCCTTTTGTCTCTACGACCCCTAGAACCCGAGCTAGCCCTTCTAGAAGTGTTAGAAACGGACCGAAATATTTTCAAACAACGGCACCAGCACCAACGGACTTGGCGTCAAAAAGTAAGTCGGAATAAGTGTCCTTTATCCGAAAACATGTGTAATCGTGTTCATGGCGTGCAAATTTCGTGTCTTTTTCGCAATAGGAAAGGGTTAAAATTGTCGGAGATTCCCGAAACCCATTCCATTGGATCGGGCATACTTCAAATATGAAAGGCGTGTCCTGCCTGAAACAGCCAGATTTTATTTGAATATTTTATTGATTTTAAGGCCAAAAGGCCCATTTTGGAGCCATAAGCGACCTTTTTCCTTGACCTTTAGAGTTAGGAGTGTTGTAGAGAGACAAGACTGGGTTCATTGGATTCAGCGTCAAAAAGCGTGTCAGAATAAGTGTCTTTTATCTGGGAAAATGTTTAATTCAGCTTACGCAGTTGAAATAGGGTATTTTTTTAGACCCCGAAATCGTGATTTGACCCCTTCGATCTTAAAAAAGCAAATGAAACTCTAGGTCAGGATTTGAGGGGGGGCCTTCTGCAATGAGACCCTATGTGGAAGCTGGTTCAAATCTGGTGCTGTTGCATTGTTTGAAGGAAGCCAAACCAAAATAGGTTTTAATCTTATGTACCTGTACAGTACATCAGTGGTTCTCAAACCATTTCATGTCAAGAACCCCCAAATTGACACTTATTGGCCCGTCGTCCCTCATTTGAAAAGATATGCCGGAGACACACACAAGAGAAGATTTTTCAGCCGATTTTCCCAACCATTTTAATTTCAAGGACCCCCAGTTTGCCTTTCCATTAGGGTACGGACCCCCCATTTAATCTCTGACCCCATTTATTATTGTAAAATCAATATTAATTGAACTCGGAGAGTGTAGGCTAGCTGAGTTACACTCTCTGAGTTACAGACCCATAAGGGTCCATTTGGTTCCTAACTATCATTTAGCTGGGGATGCCCTGGAACTCCCTGAAGGACCCCTGGGGGTCCCCGGACCCCACTTTGAGAACCAATGGGCTAGGGATGATATAGAATAGTTTATATAGCCAATAAAACAATTAAATTAGCATGTTTAATGTTCCTCCCCAGGATAATGGATGTTAGGATAGGATTATCGCGATAATATTGTAAATTGTGATTTCTTTGGACAGAATAATCATGAATATCCGAGTGGTTGTTTAGTGTAAAACCTATATAAAACCGTATTATGGACCAATATTTATATAACATATATTTAGAAAAGCCCCTTTGAGCAAAAAAAAGCGAATGTGGAAACTATGTGCTCAAATAATTATGTTCCATTCACAACCCCTTCTGGGAATTGAACCTCTGCCCTGCGGAAAAGTAGAAGGATTGCAGGTCAAGCATCTCAACCAGTAGACTACCATGCTCCTTCATGTATTAAGAGAAGTGTCTAAACAGACTCTAACAAGTTCGAAAAAGATTACAAAAAAAAAAAAAAGCTGTGTTGTATAAACTTGATTGATTGATTGATTGATTGATTGATTGATTGATAGATAGATAGATTCCTTTATTTATCCCGTGGGGGAATCACCCAGAAGCTGCATTTTGTGGATTGGAGGGGAATTAACTTAAAGAAACATAAACAAAAAAAAAATCACGTTGTTATGGTTGCCATAGCAACTGTAACAAACTTTAAACTGTTGAGCCATACAATGCCCATATTCATATAACCTTATCATATATTTATTTGCCATGGAGAAAAGTACATTTAAATAATGTCATTATTATAATTTTTCTCCCCTCCCCAGATTTGAACCAGCGCTAAAACAATGTGACATTTTCGGCCACAGAATGATGACAAAACACCTACTAAGCTTAAGTTTCGTTTTCAATAGCAGTAGCTGGGATAAAATAGCAAAAGCCATTATCAACCCACAGAATAATGACAAACACCTACCGGGTAGACAGTATGCCAGCTACTCTCACCATTCAAGGCTCTTATTACACATGACAAATTCCCTTTGAATGGATTGATAGCATTTGAAATGGGTGCGAGAGGGGGGGGGGGGGGGGGGGGGAGAAAGATACAGAGAGAGGGCGAGAGACATACAGGGAGAGAGGGGGAGAGAGAGAGTGAGAGAGATTGAGGCGTAAGGTCAGGTTCGTGGACATTGATTGGTTGTCTCTTGCTGTGAGGACTTCACTCTGCTCCATTACCAGGAAGTTGGGACCGCTGCCAGGAAGACGTTTGTGTGTCATATGAGGACACACGCACGCCGCACGCACATGCACGCACGCACACACGCACGCTAAAGGGGGTCCTCAGCTATAATGACTGATAGTCAATAACCTTTCAGGAAATGAGCCAATGTAGTTATTATTTAGTCAGAAGCCCCACTTAATACTTTTTACTTATCTTACAATAAATGCGAGAAGTCTCTGCGTGTGTGTGTGTGTGTGTATGTACCGGTATGTAATCCGCGTGTCTTGAGAACTGTTCGTCCCACCGGCTTCAGATTCGGCACGCGCGTTCCCCGCCGCGGCGCGGAGTGCAGTGCCCGGCCTCGACCCATCCCGATACGCGGTTTTCCGGTACGGGCGCGAAAGGTTCGGAAACTCCATATGCGGAGCTGATGTCTGACATCAGTGCGTTCTGGAACTGGCACTGTGTCTGCAGAGATCTCCATATGGCTTTTACATATACACATGCCTTTTGTCCTACACCCATGAGTCATGGGCCATGTCATATGTACAGTATGCATTACATGTGTGTGATTTGTGCGGTGACAGAGTGGATGTACACCAATCCACTTCACGTACACACGCAGCACAGTGTAGGAATACATGTATGGACACAGCTGATGGAGATTAATATACAGAGAGATTCAAAATAGTCTCTATTATGTTCAGTTCTTCTTGCTGCTGTATTATGTTCCACACGTACAAGGCCAGTGGTGGACAGTAACAAAGTATAATTAGATGGACAAATCTGCAAGGCTTTTGTGCCTTTCAGACTGCAGACTTTTAACACTGGTCAGCGGGGAATGGGATCGCACTGCCGCGAAGACATGGCGACAATCGCTCCGTGAGTAAACGCCGGACGATTTTACAAAGATGACCACAATCCAGCTCTTGCCGCCCGAGTATTTATACATTTGTTTATTTATTTATTTTTATTCGATTTTTTCCTGAACTGAATACACCCAAATATGAATTATGAACATTCAGTGGATTTTCTGTGGTCTGGGGTTTTCTGAATAATTAGGCTCAGAAAAGTGAAATGATTGACTCCCGGTATTTGAAGCCCCTCCCCTCTCTTTCTCCCCCAGTGGGGGCGGAGCAGAGGCGATGATTGACAGGCTAAAATCACTCAACAGTGACACCCGCAGGCATTTATTTTTCATTGTAACTAAAGAGGCCTTCTGCTATGGCTCACTGTAGTGGATTTTTCAGTAAAACCCTTTTAATACTCATTTGAAGAACCATGATAAATTAAAGACTTTTATGTTTTGTAAAAACAGCATGTCACAAGCTTGTAGATCTGCTATTAGTAAGGGGATATCTTCAGAAATCGTGTCAAATCCTGGAATAAATTCCTTAAAGGTGTCTAGTAACACCAAAAAACGGCCAGACAAAACGATGGTTTAGTGATAAGTCATCACTTTTCACAGTTTTGTGGGAGCCGCCTTTACCCCAAGGAATGTTTTTTTTGTGCAAAACAAATGCTTGCAATGGATTCAGAATCATGAAAAAACCCCGGTTTGACCCCTCACGTGCTACTTAAAGCATTATTTATTTTGGTGTGTTAGTTCAGTTAATGGGACCCCAACTTTCAGCAGCTGTAACGGATTCTCCTAGGGAAACTTGAATTTCAGTCTTTGTGAGATGTGTTACTAGAGAACTTTGCAAACACACTGGTGAAAAAGGTTTTTGGTGAGGAATTTATTCCAGGACTTTTTAAGATATCCCCACTATATTTTTTTAAATCATGAAAATATTTGCAAATCATTGAATATAAAGCAAACTTCTGTAACTCAAATCTCTGCTTCTGGGGGTCCCTGGAACAACATATTTTGAGATGGGGGTCCGCGGGCCAAATACATACGTAATTTTGGGGGATTTAGAAGACATTTATAGAATCGGGAACAAAATATTCAAAGAGTTGCACAAATCTTTCACCACTTTTTCAAAAATTGCAGATCTACAAGGTCGCGGCGCGGCACTCGGTGCCGCGCTGTGAGCTTGTATATCTGCTATTTTTCAATAGTTAAAGCATAAAATAATGGCTAAAGTGGTTAAAATCTAAAGCGACAAAGACGCATTCCCTACTTTTTTTCCACCACTGTCCAGTGCTACAGAGACGCGCTGGACAGTGGTTGTTGTGTACTATGTTCTCCACACGTGACCTGTTTCCTCACTACTCGGGAGCCCTGCACGGTCCGTTGCCGTGGGAACGTTACATCAAGTCAACAGATGGAGGCACTGGCTCCATTGTCAAGTTCACTGTGGTTCTGCTAACCCTCTTTATCTCATTGACCACCCGGTCTGATATTCATTTAGCCCAGTGGTTCTCAACCTTTTCAGGCCACGACCCCCATAATCATATAATCATATTTATCATCATTTATCATAATTATTTTAGCTGGGGACCCCCCCACCCCGACGAGCACTAAGAGTTGAGGCATTACATTTTGTGTAACACGGTTCTATTATGAAAATAAATGTATAGGTTACAAAGCCACCAAACCCCTCTCTCTCTCTCTCTCTCTCGTCACTGTCAAATAAAGCAGAGAATGCCCCAAAAATAATCATCGCTAATAAGAATTCCTCTGAAGACTTTCTCACTTTTGAATTCACTCACCCACTCCTCACTGGCTGGGCGTGTGCGTGTGTGTGTGTGCGTGTGTGTGTGTGTGTGTGTGTGTGTGTGTGTGTGTGCGTGTGTGCGTGTGTGTTTGTGCGTGCGTGTGTGTGTGTGTGTATGTGTGTGTGTGTGTGTGTGTGTGTGTGTGTGCATGAGCCTTCGTTTCTCCCATGCAGCTACAGATTGGAACACGTGTCTGAGCATATGAATGTACTGTATGTATTTGTATGAAGGCGTGCTTGCATACTGTATGAGAGTGTTGTGTGTGTGTGTGTGTGTGTGTGTGTGTGTGTGTGTGTGTGTGTGTGTGTGTGTGTGTGTGTGTGTGTGTGTGTGTGTGTGTGTGTGTGTGTGTGTGTGTGCGTGTGTAGTGTGTAGGAGTATGTGTTGGCCCGGTGAGCCCTCGGCTCCGGAGCGAAAAGTAGAGCAGTGGAGCGCACGTGACGGGGAAGGAGGGAGTGTGTGTCATAGCGTGTGTGTGTGTGTGTGTGTGCGTGTGTGCGTGTGTGTTCGTGTGAATATGAGATCAAAGTAATTTATGTGTCTTTCCCTGCAGTATGTGGTTGAATTTTTTTGTTGTGCGCCTTTTTGAGCACACGCGCATGCAGCCATGCACGTACGCACGCACGCGTGTGTGCACGTCAGGAGGATGGATTGCTGAGCTGATGTTCCTCGGCTCTCAGGAGGTTCTCACACGGCTCATACATGTTACTCCTCACGTGCTCCGTCATGCACACGCACGCACACACACACACACACACACACACACACACACACACACACACACACACACACACACACACACACACACACACACACACACACACACAGCACATCACATCACATCACCGAAACCATCAACACAAACGATATGAGTTGCCTGCCCTATATGTGTATCCAGGCACGTGCACACATAGACATCAAAGGGGGCTTGAGCCTCCAGACCATGAATGCAGTTTTTACTATGGTGAAAGAAATGCAAATTGCAAATGCCCTCTTTCCGTGCCATATGAAGGCGGCGTAAAAGAGAATTGCCACGTTCAAACTCTCCTGAACTTGAATGCAGTATCTTATGTTGAAAGAATTGCCCTCTCTGTGTAGAAATCAAGCACTGGTGGTCGGCTATTTTCGATATTTTCATCAAAGACATTTCAGCCCCTATAGCTGCCTCCCTAACATGGACGTCCCTGTGTGTATCTGTCTGACAGGTAGATAAATAATAGCCTACCGTCTGTCTGTCTGTCTGTCTGTCTGTCTGTCGATTGATCGATCGTCACATCAGTTCCATTCCATGCGGTCACTACTTATACTACAAAAATAGCCGATCTAGCTCAATAGCTCTAAACCCTGAGAGGGCTTGTAGATCATCGTTTCTCTGCAGGTTGACAGTGGCTAAGAGGTTAAAATATTGGGTCTGTCGGGTGGAAACCTCATTTGCCCAAAACCGTTACTTTTCAGGATTCAAATTCGCCTAAGTAGCAAAACACCGCACGCTAAGTAGCAGATCTACAAGCTCAAAACACCACGCTAAGTAGCAGATCTACAAGCTCAAAACACCACGCTAAGTAGCAGATCTACAAGCTCAAAACACCACGCTAAGTAGCAGATCTACAAGCTCAAAACACCACGCTAAGTAGCAGATCTACAAGCTCAAAACACCACGCTAAGTAGCAGATCTACAAGCTCAAAACACCACGCTTCGAGATGCGTTTTGAGCCACGTTTCAAACATTATATCTGCTACTTTGGATGCTTTTTTTGTGATGTGACGCTGTAGGATGATCAAGTAGGGCGTTAATTTGCGTGCGTGCGTGCGTGCGTGTGTGCGTGCGTGCGTGTGTGCATGTGTGTGCGCGTGCGTGTGCCAAGTGTTGACATGTGACCACATGCCTGTTTGAAATGCAGAGCAGCCCATTAATTATTTTGCATGCTGGTTCCTCTCCTCCTCTCCATGCAATGATAAATAATAAACTCATCTGTGAGGAAAATGTGCAGACGCCAGCGTTCACACACACACACACACACACACACACACACACACACACACACACACACACACACACACACACACACACACACACACATACTGGACACGCACGCACACACACACACACACACACACACACACACACACACACACACACAAAAAGTCCTGCAATAAAACTGTACTTGAGTAAAAGTGCAAAAGTATTGGTATCAAAATGTACCTAAAGTACCAAAAGTACTCATTGTGCAGAATGTCCCAAGCTTGAAACTTGAAAATAGCAGATCTACAAGCTCACAATGCGTCGCAGCTATTTATGTCCGAAATGTACACGACTGAAATGGTTAATGAATATTTTGTAATAATAATCCAAATCTACAAAGTAACTGGTAACTAAAGTTTTCAAATAATTGTAGTGGAGTAAAAGTACAAGTACAATATTTGCCTCTGAGATGTCGTGGAGTAGAAGTAAAAGTACTGATAATTGGAAGTACTTCAGTCAGGGGCGTCACACCAAATTCTGGGCCCTGGGTACAAGGATTCACTGCGGGCCCCCCATGAATGTTAACTATTGAAAAATAGCAGATATACAAGCTCACAGCGCGGCACCGAGTGCCGCGCTGCGAGCTTGTAGATCTGCTATTTTTGAAAAATTGTGAAAATGTGTGCAAGAAACCTATGTTTCCATGTCAGAGGTGCTCAAACATTTTCATGTCAAGGACCCCCAAAATGATATGTATTTAGCCACGGACCCCCATCTCAAAATATTTAATTCCAGGGACCCCCCAGAAGCAAAATTTGAGTTTCAAATGTTTCAAAAATAGCAGATCTACAAGCTCGCAGCGCGACACTCGGTGCCACGCTGTGAGCTTGTATATCTGCTATTTTTCAATAGCTAAAGTTACTAGGGCCCCTCCACCTTGGGCCCTGGTAACTCAGTCCCCCCCCTTGTGACGCCCCTGACTCCAGTAAAGTACAACTAGAAAGATGCAATTCTGGGAAATTGCAAGTGTGGTTGCCCTGACGCGAGTCACGACAAGTACTAACGGCTGCAGCCTGCAGGAAGGGGTCTGCAGGGATTTCCCTGTGTGTGAGTGCGTGCGACCCGTGCGTGTGTGGCTGTGTGCAGTGGCGTCAGTTCAGAAAAAGCTAAGGTATGGCAACATGACTGGTGTCTTCGCGCACGTGCAAGACACCAGTCATGTTGCCATACCTTAGCAACAGGCATGATACATTTATTTTAAGAAGTACATTCTATTTTTCCCCCCGTTTCTACGGTATGTTAGCATGTTAGTAAACGTGCCACAATTAACAATAATGAATTGCACCTGTGCAGCTGACCTGTGGAACCTGGGAATATACCATTTTGTCAAGGTGTGGAGAATATAATTACAATATCTTGTTAAAGTGACCATTTTGTTAAATTGTGCATTTGTAGTTATTTTACTGTAATTTAACAACATAATAACCATCACAGATAGACAAAGAGACATTCATGGATTTATATTGAAAAGTGACTTTTATTTTCCCAGGGTATGGCAGCTGCATACCCCTGCCATACCCAATTGACGCCCCTGCGCGTGTGCGTGCATGTGTGCGTGCGTGCAGTGAGGGATGATGCTTTACCCAGAGCAGATTATCAAGTTCAGCCAGAGGACCCGCTACAGCAGGGGTCTTCAACAGGGGGTCTGGGACCCCTAGGGGGTCCTCATAGTTACTGGAGGGGGTCCTCCAAATCTTTGAGTGATAGAAACTTTTTTTCCCTCCTTTTTCATTATTAACCACTTGAACCCTAGCATCCATTTTCGGAGAACTTTTGCCAAAAATAGCAGATGCGTTGTGAGCTTGTAGATCGGCTATTTTTGGCAAATAGCTTCGGTGTAGAGGGGATAAAGAGCAGACTAAGTACAGAGTGAAAGGTCAAGTTTGTTATGTATTGACGGTTCAAGTGGTTAAATATCTGGTTGAAGACCTCTGCGCTACAGTGTTTGTGCCCTTTGAATTAATACTCTGATAAACACCTGAGACACAGACGCGTGCGTGCTCGTGTACACACACACACACACACACACACACACACACACACACACACACACACACACACACACACACACACACACACACACACACACACAGACAGACAGACACATACTGTACACACACATGTACTGTATTAGTATGAAAGAAAATAAGTTACTTGGGAAAAAAAGCAAAATAAAATGGGCGCGTCTCTCATAACACAGAAGTAAACACAACAGACTACGTATATGGCAAGCCCAAATCATGTAAACACACACACATACACCACACACACACACACACACACACACACACACACACACACACACACACACACACACACACACACACACACACACACACACACATTCTCTCTCTCTCTTTGTATGTCTGTCTCTCTATCTACCGTATCTCTCTCACACACACATACAGAATACCCTCCTGGCCGGCGCGCCGTTGCCTAGACAACCAATATCCAGTATCGACTGCAGAGCTCAGTTCCTATGGAAACAGTGGATGCCTAAAGGGGGGGGGGGGGGGTCATTAATTGGAATGAGAGAACGAGGGAGTGGGGGACAGAGGAGAAGAACAGAGGAATGGGAAATGGAAATGAGACGGAAAAGAAATAACTAAAATGAGACGGAGAGAGAGAGAGGGAGAGATAGAGGGAGAAACAAAGAAAGAAATGGATAGTCAGAAAAAAGAAAAGACAGAGAGAGAAAGATAGTGACAAAGAAAAGAGAGAGAGAGAAAGAAAAGGCAGAGAGAGAGAGAGAGAGAGAGAGAGAGAGAAGACATGCGGGGATATGGAATGGGTATAGTTGAATATATAAAGAAACTCCACTATTCTACAGTAGGCCTATGATATAGTTTTTTTCCTGGGGAAACTTGGAGGTTGTGCTTAGCAGGACCGTTACAGGTCCATTTATGCACTCTCTCACACTTTAATTCACACTCTGAACTAAACTGTTCTGGCGGCGACTCCATGTGTGCTTATTTTCCTCTGGGGGAAAGAGAAATGTGTCTCTACTGCATGTTTTAGGGTCAAATGGCATTCTTCTCAATGCTTTTGTCATTTGAGTGCATTATGTGCACATACCCCCCCCCCCCCCCCCCACACACACACACACACACACTACTTTATATAGAGCTAGATTTTGGCAGTGTTGACAGCAATGTGGGCAACACCTGAGATCTTTCTCACTGCCTCCCCCACTGTCTCCCAAACTCACTCTGTCCCCTTCTGTCTACACACATGCACACAAACACACACACACACACACACACACACACACACACACACACACACACACACACACACACACACACACACACACACACACACACACACACACACACACACACACGCACAAACACACTCAGACATGCACAGACAGACACATGCAGAGCTCCCTGTCGCTTCCCACACCTCAGTGCTGTGAAGTGTGTGCCAATGTGCCATGTGTGTAGCTGTGGGTGCGTGTGTGTGCTTGCGACTGTGCATGCGTACTTATGTGCTTTATATTTGCTTCTATCTAGACTAGAGAATCATTTCACCTCATAACCAGCTGAATCTCTGGGGTGTGTTCTCTATAGCCAGAGTACACGTTGAATTTGAAAAATAAATGGACGGTTTGACAAATCTTGACAAATTACTCAAAATAAGGACACCAGGGTTAATGTGGGTAACATACTCTGTGCATTCTTTGCTAAATATTGTTAAAGAGGTGGTTTCATAGTTTTGTACTTTTTCTGTTTTGTATGTGTCTACGGAGTTAAAATTACTCTATTAGACCCCCAGGTGTGGTTATAATCTGCAAATATGTCTTTTCTGTGTATTTTTGGTTTCTTCCTGAAAGCTGAAAGCCTCTGAGTCAAAAGGTCCAATCAAAATACACCACTTTAATGACATCATCAATGAGTACCTGAGACGAATAACAGTCTATGTCCATATTTTAATATAGATATTTTTTGATTTACCAGACTAAACCATAAACTAGTAATTTTTAATCTGTTAAATTATTGATGCACTCCCCCCCTCATTTTGTTCAATTGTCTGTTTTAATGTTATCTGCTCCCTTTGTCTGCTGAGTATTACTTGTACGGACTTATACTGTTGTTCCACAAACTGTTGGAGATGTTTTTCCACTTTCCATAAGTATTATGTCTTATAATTCCTAATATACATGAGTTAAGTAAAAAAAAAATCTAATTGAACGAGTGCCTTAAGAATTTAACAGATTACAAACTTCTAGTTTGTGGTTTACAGTCTGTTAAATCAAAAAAAGATCTATATTCAATTTTTTTAAATATGGACTTGGACTGTTTTTCGTCATACAGCAATACTGTGGGTGTGACTAACTTCAGCTGGCTGAAAATCAGGTGGGTGGGTGTGGCCACATTAAAAAAACATAGTTTTAACACTGTCTGTGCACTTTCACAACAGTGTTAAAACTATTGTACTTTCCTCCTTCAAGTACAATCATACTACCCGATGAACATAGCCTGACACTCAGCCTGAATTTTCATTAAAGCCGGCCGTACACTAACCGATAATCGGGCCATTTAATTACCCTCCCGACAATCGGGCTGCCACCGACTGAAACGGGCCCGACTATCGGGCATGAATGTCGTCTAGCGTGAGGTCTCACAGATCCACTCGGAGCCCAGCCGAGTGGCTCGGAGGACGATCGGGGCCAGCCCGACTCTTTTCAAACGTGTTTAATATTTATCTGGGATCCCGTCTGGAACAGCAGCGGGTGACCGAGAGAAAGACAGCTGCAGCTGATCGACAGATCTCTCTCTCTTTTTCTCTCTCCATCTCTCCCTCCCTCCCTCACTCTCTCTCACTCACACACATACATGCACACGCGCGCGTGCGCAGACACACTTTTCATACCGTCCACATCCATCCGCCCAGGTTGTATCATGATTGCTTGCGATGGGAATTAAAACTCAATGGTAGCGAGTTTGTTTTATATCAGCAGAAATAGTCACTACCAGTCACAGACTGGAGTGGGAACAGCACACGAGTGACACGACACATCTTGCTTTGCTCTTGCAAGTACACGCCCACTGCCTGATCTACAATCCCTACAATGTGGCGCGGAGGGACACAGTTTGATCTTGGAAATCTAATGTTCTGTGCGCCACACAGTCATACGACTAATCATAAATCAGGCCCCATGAGAAGCAGACAGCACGCAGCACTCGAAGTTTAGCAGTGATAGAGAGAAGGTAAAAGTCAGAGAGTTGAACAGAGGCATGGATGGACAATTCCTTATTGCAGCGTTTTTTTTCTCTCCATTGCGCGAAGAGATGGTGTGTTGTGTGGATAACGGTAATGTGTTTTTGTGTGCGTGTGCGGTGTGTGTGCGTGCATGCGTGTGTGTGTTGCTGTTGCAAGGTGAAGAACAGCCCCTGTGACATTTTGTATTCATTATATTATGTATTATTGCTTTGTTTAGGCCCGACCCAGATTGTTCAGGCCCGTTTAGATTATCTGGTCAGAGAATCTGACCAGAAACCCTTCCTACTACAGCAGTTTCTGGGATGAGCGTTGCCAAAGTGGCAGTCTTCTGCGATTGGTTCACCGCCTGATCAATCACAACAGTAGCAAAGCAGATGACGTCGTTGTTAAGCGACCCATATTGGTGTTGTTATGTGGCTGGCTAACCTGTTGCTACTTGCTAATCAAAGAAACTGACAGAATAGGAGCACTACTAACTAGTAATCAAACACAGTAAACATGTCTGCTATATTACCGCGCCGGGCGACGTTTGTTTATGTTTGGGAATGTGCGGTACGGTCCGGCGCTGCGTTATTTGGACATGAGTTCTTGGAAAACCAAACCCACGCTGCTCAGAAGCCCCGATGTCATCAAGTCGCTGATTGCCGTACAGATTTTCAACCGAGCAAGCTTCTCCATTGAGAGAGTCACCAGACCCCTGAAGAGAGAGGGCGAGATCATTTAGCGACCTACAACTGGGTTGCAACCTGGTCGGTAGTTTTCAGCAACCGGGTCGCTAAAGCTACCGACGGGGCCGGTAAATCACCGACTGGGTCGCTAAATCTACCAACCGGGTCGCTAAATCTACCGACTGGGTTGCTAAATCTACCGACTGGGTTGCTAAATCTACCGACCGGGTCGCTAAAAATCTACCGACCGGGTCGCTAAATCTACCGACTGGGCCGGTAAATCACAGACTGGGTCGCTAAATCTACCGAACGGGCCTCTAAATCACCGACCTGGCCCGGTCGGTGATTTTGCAGGCCGGTCGGTAGATTTAGCAACCCAGTCGGTAGATTTAGCGACCCAGTCGGTAGATTTAGCGACCCGGTCAGTAGATTTAGCAACCTGGCGCTCTTCAAAAATAGGAATAAATTGCACACGTGACACGTTGTTTTGAGCTTGTAGATCTAGTACCGGTATGTTTGTCTACATTTGTTTGATACCCATCCCTGTACAACAAGGTTTCTACCCTGATGTCATGCACAGCCTGGAGTAGCCCTAGAATGTCTCTGATTTCCGGTCGATTGACACTTCGTGTAATCTCTCAAATCCAGAGCCGTAGAACGGTCCCATTGCGCGGTGGTTAGCAGCTAATCTGCGCGGCACTAAAGTGCTGCGCGTTACTTGTGTACTCACCCAATAATTTATTCCTCAACCTGGGAGAAAGATATTGTCCTGTAGTGTCATATCCCTTTGAAAGTTCTGGCTGAAAAAACGTGGCGTGCACAAACGTATGGGGCACACAATTGACAGGTGCTTATGATTGACGCGGGGTGACTAATCACACCACCTGCGTGATTGTGTGGCCTGTACGTTTGTGCTTCCCAAAGGAAGTTATGATATATTCAGTCCAGCAGTCATTCCGGGCCCCTCGCCCGGTCGGAAAGTTGTCCGTGTTTGGCTTGTGGATAAGTGGAGATATTTGACAAAGTACACGTTTTTTTCAGCCAGAATTTTCAAAGGGATATGACACTGCAGGACAATATCTTTCTCCCAGGCTGAGGAATTAATTATTGGGTGAGTACACAAGTAACGCGCAGCACTTCAGTGCCGCGCAGATTACCGTTCTATGGCTCTGGATTTTACGATGACTTATTCGTTAAAATCAGAGCCATTCTAGGGCTAAGCCTGGAGTAGAGAGAGAGATGGGGGGGGGGGGGGGGGGTCTCTGACACTGACTTGCCACAGTTGACTTCCCTTTCTCCACATTTTCCAGTTGGTCTAAACCTCTCATTTCTCTCTCTCTCTCTCTCTCTCTCTCTCTCTCTCTCTCTCTGTCTCTCTCTCTCTCTCTCTCTCTCTCTCTCTCTCTGTCTCTCTCTCTCTCTGTCTCTCTCCTTTGTTCTTCCATCACACAGTAGAATGGAGAATCGATGGGGAGAGACACTTTTCTCATTGAGGTTTATACTCTTTACTGTACAAAGTGAGTGTAGTGTAACAGACACAACTTCGCGGGGAATGTAATCATTAGAAACCGCAGAAAAAACGCATTTGGAGATTGTAGAGCTGCTACATTTGATGGTTTTATATGACGCTGTAGTGTGATCAAGTAGGGTGTTGCTCCGTGCAAGTTTTTTTCTTAAATCTTCTATTTTGAAATATCCCGGTTATAGGTTTTTTAATGTGGTTAATCTGATTGTGATGCGATATAAACTAATAGGTAGGTGAGGGGAGAGTGTTTTTTGCAGGTCTTTCAGTCCGAGCAAGTGGGTTAAGCACCATTGGTCTGACCAGTTTAACATTCACCAGGTTAGCATTCACCAGCGTCGGCAGGTTATAATTTCACCAGGTTAGCATTCACCAGCCTCGGCAGATTAGCATTTCACCGGTGTTAATTTCACTGAGGTTAGGGTTAGGGTTAAGGTTATAGGTTTGTATCTCCCGACTTTCGTCACCTCCCCGCAGCCAATCACAAGCTTCGGCTGCCTTAACCCAGTTGCTTTTTTGATACACTCAGACTGAAAGACCTGCAAAAAAGCACTCTCCCGGTAGGTGGGGAGCCCCCTGGAACTCCTTCAAGGACTTCTGGGGGTCCCCCCCCGGGGGGGAGGGCACGTCCTGCTTACGCTAGAGTTGAGTCATTTCAGCTAAAACTCATTCCTTTCTGCAGGCTCGGACGTTTCGACTTTAATCTGCGTTAATCTGGATGCCGGTTAGCAGCAGAAACCCCCCCGTTGTGTGTGTGCTCTCCAATCATGTGAGGACAATGGAGAATAGTCTGCTGCTGGTTTATCACAGATTAGGAGATTAGGGAAGGGTTTGTATGCGGTGGGTGATATGCAGGTTTATGGGCCACGGGAGGACATCTGCAAGAGAGACTGTCATGCAGTTCGTCGGTGCGCGACACCTGCACGCAGCGACGCGACACCTGCACGCAACGACGTATGTCAGGAGCTCCGCTCTCATCCGACAGGAACAAAACGTTGCACCGACGGCAGTGGTGGGAGAAGTACTCGGATGTTTTACTTAAGTAGAAGTATCAATACTGCAATATAGAAATGCTCCGTTACAAGTAAAAGTCTGTAATTCAAAATGTACTTAAATAAAAGTACAAAAGTATTGGGATCAAAATATACTCAAAGTACCAAAAGTAAAAAGTACAAAACGTTTGAAAATAGCAGAGCTTGTAGATCGGCTCAAATAGCCTAAGAATAAATAAGTTATATCTGCAAAGTAACTAGTAACTAAAGTTTTCAGATACTTGTAGTGGAGTAAAAGTACAATATTTGCCTCTGAGATGTAGTGGAGTCGAAGTAAAACTATGTTATAGTAGAAATGTGTTGTGAGCTTGTAGATTGGCTATTTTTTGGCATTATGGTTATGAGGATAAAATGGCGAAATATTGTAAAAATCGCGTTAATAAAAACGGCATCCTACAACGCCTGATGTCCCACAAGTATAGTAATACAAATGTGCGTGCGTGCGTGCGTGCGTGCGTGTGTGCGTGCTCGCTCAGACAGAGGTTGAGTGAAGGTGAGAGTAAGTGGATACCCAGGGACATGGAATCACAGGAAGCCCAGTTGGCAAGGGAGGCCCTTTGTGTGTGCGTGTGCGTGTGTGTGTGTGTGTGTGTGTGTGTGTGTGTGTACTGTATGTGAAGTATTTGTGACAACACCCAGGTGACTGTGAAAATGCCCTCTCTGGGACTGAGAACAGGCCATTCTCTCTTCTAGGTGCGTAACAGGAACCTGTCATCAGGCTAAAACAATGGTTCCCAAACCTTTCAGGTCGAGACCCGAAAGAGAGATTAGACTTTTACCGGGCACCCAAACTAGTGAAGCCGATTGGCTATTTTCACTACTTCTTAATTATTACTAGTAAGACACCTCAGGGTGACATGCGACCTCGCCCTTTGCCATCTGGCCAGTATATATATACTATATACTATATATACTTTCTGTACTGACGTGTTTGTTCTTGTATGTATAAAATGATTTACATTTTGAAGAAGAATTGATCTAATCGGTCTAAACTGTATATAAAGTGCGAGGGTTCTAATGGCAGTTCGCCTCTTTGCAGCAGATGTCTGCAGCAGTCAACAGAAATAGTCTGTTCTGTTGTTTTGGTTTGGTTTTCTCCACACCACATAACTCGACTCGCCGTCTCGTGTAACCCAAACATCTTCCAACTTTTTGCAGCCAGCCAGGGCCTCATGTAAGCCCTATTTCTCCTCAGCGGACAGAGAGACGGGCAGACAGACAAACAGACAAACCCCCCGGAAGTTCTACTTCCAGTGTTCTCCCGAAGCACTCGTCCAATGCACTTCACACTTGACACCGCTGCTCTCCCCTGGGTCCTCCTCGGCAAGTGTGAATATAATTGGATGAACGGTTCTGGAGTTATGTGTGGGACCGACAGACAGACAGACAGACAGACTGACCGACAGACAGACAGACAGACACAGAGTCTGTGAAGTTATAGGTAAGTGGTTCTGTGTCCTTGGGGTCTCCAGCAAAAGTAGTTAATATAGCATCATCATTGTGACCACTTTATACATTTATTTGTTGGGTATAAATAAAAAGCAGATCTACAAGCTCACAGCGCTTTGTGAAGACCAAATCTAACAATGAAGCCATGACCTATGTTTGTGTTCAATGTGACCATAGTCAATGAAATGCACTCACACTAGTATGGTCCTTTTTTAAATCAATCAGAAATCCATTATAGGACCCAATGCAAAGTCCGTTTCTAACCAGGCCTTTGCTCCACTTACACCAGACATTAATCACCATTAGTCTATGGGATTCCCCCACATAATACAGTATATGCAATTTATGCATTGAACATGCCATGGCAATCTGCATGAGATTTTCTCATAATGCATTCACAGCCCAATGGATTACTCAATGGTGCACATGTGACCCTTAGACCACTTGCCGTGCTCATAAACGTGACACACATTAGTATTCATGTAGCGTAATAATATCAGCTGTTGTGGTCACCGAACGTGTGCAAACCCATGGACTGAGATCTCACAGCTTGAAGGCCTGCACCAACACAATCAGTGATGAGTGCTCCTCGGAGCGCAGGTCTACTCCAGGCCTGGTGGCCTACCCAGGGCTGTGTCAGTTGTGAATTGTAGCCTAGAGCAATGAACTTTAGTAGGAGGTCCTTAGAGCTACTACAGGGGGACCGCCAAATCTTTTTTTTTTACATTAACCACTTGAACCCTTTTTACATTTTTATACCATGATTTTTCTAACCCATTTCTTTTTTTACCCGGTGTCAATTGTGGTTCTCAACCTTTTTACACCAAGTACCACCTCAGAGAATATCTGTCTCTCCAAGTACCACCATAATAACTGATGTTAAAATACAGGTGAGGCCAATTTATTCCTTCCTTTATAATTCTTGGAGATTTTTTAGTTTTTTTGAATTCCTATGATGCTGCAGAGAGCGTCAGTCCATCTGTAAAAACTTTTTTTATTGAATAGTCGCTAGAGACGTTTTGCCGAGCATGCAGCATGAGTGTATCACGAAGACGGTAAGGCCCTCCTGCCGTCGCCCCAACGTCACAATGCAGAAGTCTCGGCAGGAGGTGTCTTAATGTAAGGCTAGGTCTGTGGCACAAATAAGTTTGAGAACATTAATTTGTAGCATCAGCCTCAGCTCCTAATGGGTTAATTGGCATAACAATATTCCATGTAACCCAAACTGACTGTATCGATTCACTGCACCTTGTTCCATAAAAGTTCTAAAATTGTTCTGCTGCTGAGTCCCTGGGTGCACACTGTGCTGTATATTACTGTACATTACTGTATGGATTTGAAAGGCTTACACCCCCCCTTCCTCCCATCACGGTCTAAAAAAGTCAGACCAGCGAGGTGGTAATCCAACAAGCATGTCCAATGAGTTATTTCCACCCTTGCTGTTTCTAGGTCAGATGGAGATATGTGTACTTTTTGTGCGTGCGTGCGTGCATGCGTGTGTGCGTGTTGTGTTGTGTTACGTGTCAGGCATGCGTGATGTGGACTCAGGCCTCATGGAGTGTGTGAGGACCAGGGCTGCTCATGACATTTGTGTTAGTTTTCTTTATTCAAACACAAGTTTGTGATACAAAGATACAAACAGTTTATTGAAGCCGTGTCCACTGACACTATAATGTTAACTAAACAACGCAACGTAGAGTTGTGCATTATAGTTGAGCTGAGTGGTCCAGTCATTTGGGGTTGACTGGTATCGTGGTTCATCCCAAGTTTGCTTTGTGGTTTTCAGCACGCCCTGGTGGACAGATGTGCTTATGGAGTGACCAACAGACAGAGTAGAGTCCTGCAAGCCCGTCGGGACCCGACCCGACAAAATGGGCCGGGCTCAGGCTGTTTCTGTATCTCACCATGGGGCCTAGGGCCGGGCCGGGCTAAGAACCATGCTCGGAACATTTTGCGCTGTGAATTTCACCCTAGACTAGAGCATGACGTCTCAGTATGTGCGCAGATAAATTGGAGGGGGTGTGTGGATGGCATCACTCTAGGCTATGGGTTCTCTCACGTATCTATAGCAACAATGAAAGCGCAAACTCTCATTGGTCGTGTCATGAGTATATGTGTTACAGTTAGTTTGGGTAACTCAGTTAGATTGGGGTAAGAACGCTTGTTTTGTAGTTCACCACACACCCCTACCACCACCTGGATCAATTCACTTTGATAGTCACTTACTGTATCAACACACCTGTGTAATTCTGCGTAATCACAACAAGATGGCGACAACACAGCCATTCACTTGTGTAGTCGGTGACGCCACTCGTCTGCGACACCTCTTTGTTAATCTACTAGCCTAGCTCAGCTGTGTTTAGCCATTAGCTTACTATGCCTAACCCTAACCCTAACCTTAACCTCAGTTAAACTATGCCTAACCCTAACCCTAACCTCCGTGGGGTGAGGCACTATCATTCCTGCTGACGCTACGTTGTCGTTGTTGTGGATCAAAGCGACCGCTTGCTCCACCCTGCACCGCACAACGAACACTCCTGTTCTCAATCTAACTGAATCTCAAACTAACTGTGACATAATAATATATAATAATAATAATAATATATATAATATACATTGGCCAATTAGCCGAGTACACAGCGAGACGAGCAAAGTAGGAGCACTACTGTAGAATTGCCGTAATTTCTCAAATAAATTGCCCTGTAATTCATATTGATTCCCCGACCTCCCATATCAGTTCATTAGGGGATGTGTCTTTTAGTAAACTGGACGATTCTCTGTATTTTACGAGACGGTTTGTAACCACGGCAAGCCGACAATCAATGTCCAATTTTCTGCTGTGAGGATATAAGTAACATAACAAACTTGGCTGGAGTAAGTTGTGATATGTGTGTTGCTGACTGCTCTTGACTTCTGTGTTTGTTTTAATCAGAGCGCTTCAAGTGCACAGCTAAAGGGCTGTACATACTGTCTCCGACCAGACTTTCAGGCCCGTGCAGGGCTCTATGACAGACAGACAGACAGACAGACAGACAGACAGTTTCATTTGTGCCTCTGGGTTTATCAGTCGGATTCTTTCATGGCCTGTTCTCATTGGCTACGAAATTTGCAGGAGGTGCCCATTTATTTGCAAAAACCAAGTCCTTTGAGCAAGTCGTTCTGTGTCTGTGTGCGTGCGAGTGCGTGCGTGCATGTTTTTTCCTGATCAGTAAGCTTCAATCTCTTCCTTCATGAAATGCATTTCATAGGTCAGTGTTTCCACTCTTCTCTTTTCCACTTCATTCACCACCTTCCTCTTCCTCTGCTCTCCATTCTCTCACTGTTGCTCCCCCCCCCCCCCTCCCCCCCTCCAGCTTCCCTCTCCATGTGTTTTCAGCTCAATTCAGTTGTCATTAACGGTAAACGTTTTTTAACCACTTAAACCGCAGCATCCGTAAGCTTGTCAATCGGCTGAAAATAGCCGATCAACAAGCTTGTCGATCGGCTATTTTCAGCTTAAGCTTTCCCCACAATAGCAGAAAAGAGGAAATACACGAGTACAGAGCCTTGAGGGACTCCGCTAAACCATCTAAGTGGTTAAAGGTCTTATGACATCAATTTAATTTAATTTTGTATTTGTTTCCTGATCTCAATTACACAAAAAAGAAAAGATCTGTCTTTTTTTTTTTATAATTAGACTCCATCGTCCAGGGGAGGGTGTGGTCGTAGGGGAGGGTGTATGACCTTTGTTGTTACTTGCCACTGTGTTTGTATCGTTCCACTGCACCATTTACCACTTTGGTTGTTGCGTTCCTAAAGAGGCGATGATTAACAGGAAAGTTATCTTGCAAGTCAAAAGACAACAGAACACAGAGAGGAAAAAAACCTGCCATTAATACACGTTTTAAGGACCAGGACAAAGACTGTTATGATTGGTTAAAACAGAATGTCATAACTGCTTTAAAAATCTGAACTATGTAACTTTCCTCTTCTACCCGGATTTGAACCCGGTTGCCTGCGCAAATGCTGAAATGTTGTACCATTGAGCTAATAGAGCCGGCCTGCTTGCTCAGGGGATTAATAGGATCTTGACCATCAGGTCAAAATTCAAAATTGCACAACATAACCTTTAGAGGTTAATGCTGTACCTCCACCAGCTTGATGTTGTGCACTCACACACTCTCACATCCTACCCCTTTTACACGTTCCCGGAGTGCAGAAGTGTAAGTGAAAGTATCAATCAATACTGCAATATGCACTGAGCAATAGACGTCTATTAGACGTTGGTCTAAAATTGGTCTCATAGAGGTATGCATAGGAAAAGGTACAGTTTCATGACAGTACAGTTCACTGGTACAAGGTCAACTAAAAGGATAAGCTCAGGAAAGCTGCAGCTTATTTACCTCGAGATCCTTTTGGTGTGGTGTGGTCAAACAATGAAACTATATGGAATCTATTAACACATCGGGTGCCCCTGGATTGAGCCCCATTTATCCCCTCTCGCTGCCCAGGCCCACCACCATTGTATTGAATCCGGCCCTGCTGCGTCAATGCATGCGTCATGACGTCACTTGGTCACATGAGCGCAGACAGGATGTTGTTGTGTAACTTTCTGTATGGACCAGTGTTGATCATAACTGTTCATTGCCGATCAAAATTTTGACATTTTGCCGCACCCCGCCACAGTTTTAGCCATAAAACAAACATCAGAGATAAAGGGCGTTAAAGATGGGGAAATGCATTGGAGTATATGGAGAAAAATACTCAGCGTCGACTCGAAGCGACTAGCGGCTAATGGGCTACATCCATGCGTAGCCCCAACCTAACGGTGAGATTTAAAGTTAATACTGTAAATACAGTAAACACGTCAAAACGTTGTGGGCCTCCAGCGACATCAAAGAGATTGGCGTGTAGACACCTCGTGGGCATCCCATGAGTTAACAGATTGTGGGGGTCCCTGCTTCCATCTGTCTCTCAACTAAGGGATCCTTGACCTGAAAACATTGAAGACCCCTGACTTACAGTATATTGCATTGACCATACAAATTGGACAAAATGTCATTATTATTATTTATTTTTTCATAAAAAGAATGTACACAGTGAGACTTTAAGTCTCTTCAATCCTCCTCATCCTCCTGCATGAGGCCAGGTCCCAGCAAGATGCCAGATGTGCACACATCTAACCGCTGAACAGCTGGCCAGTACTGCTGGATACTGACACACACACACAAGCACACACACACGCGCGCATGCACACACACACACACACACAGACAGACAGACAGACAGACAGACAGACAGACAGACAGACAGACAGACAGACAGACAGACAGACAGACAGACAGACAGACAGACAGACAGACAGACAGACAGACAGACAGACAGACAGACAGACAGACAGACAGACAGACAGACAGACGCACGCACGCACGCACGCACGCACACCACACCACACCAAAAGGATCTCGATGTAAATAAGCTGCGGCTTTCCTGAGCTTATCCTTTTAGTTGACCTTGTACCAGTGAACTGTACCGTCATGAAACTGTACCTTTTCCTATGCATACCTCTATGAGACCAATTTTAGACCAACGTCTAATAGACGTCTATTGCTCAGTGCATATTGCAGTATTGATACTTTCACTTACACTTCTGCACTCTGGGAAGGTGTAAAAGGGGTAGGATGTGAGAGTGTGTGAGTGCACAACATCAAGCTGGTGGAGGTACAGCATTAACCTCTAAAGGTTATGTTGTGCTGCTCTGTTTGCCTCCTTTTACCGTCAGCTGCCCTGAACTTTATAAAAGGTGCAGGACTTTTCGTGACCTTATCACTCGTTATGTCTGCAACATCCTTTAAAGTCTCTGGAATTTGCACACCGCAGCTCTCCAGATAGATGGACTGGTTGTTGTTGTTGTTTTTAATGTACTGTAGTTAAATAGACAGGATTTTTCTCCTTTTCTTTTAGTTTTTTTGTTATGCATTTCATTGTGTCCAGGCCACGGTACACACAGGGATACACCAAGATCATCACTGCTCATACAGAATCTTTATTTTTATTTTTGTAATGTTATGATCGAACCAACATCCAATAGCACACTTACCTGACAATACTAACTCTTATTGTGCCGATCCCGAACTAGTTCGGCTTTATTTGGACCTTATTAACGTTCGGGGTGCCGATCCCGAACTAGTTCGGCTTTTTAAAAATAAACTTTTTTTTTCCAGAGGCCTTACCGAAGCACCTGGCTAAATTTTCGAGCCGGGCCGCCGGCCGTCATCTGTTTACACGGCCCGCGAGAGCGTCGCGCCGCCGATATTTCCCATCCACTCCAATGCAATCCAGGATCTTTAGAGCTCATTTTCTCTGTTCAATGCATATCCATGAGGTGTGCAAGGTTTAATCACGGCTAAATCGCCGAAAATAGGGCTTCTAAAATGCTGGGTAGCCAATAGCTAACTTCAAGCTAACTTCATCCTGTTCATGCACAAAGAAAAGTGTTCAGGCGCGTCATGGCTGCGCACGGCTTGTGCATATACAGCGTATGTCTATGGTGGATTCTATGGCCATTGGGCGCCCTTTAGTGGTGATTCTGGGCACTGAAAGAGCTAACATATCAAAAATCGGGACGATACATTGTCGAGTCCAGAGATACGGTGTGCCAGTTTTTGTTGTGAGGTTTGGAACCCAAACGCCTGTGGGAGGAGTATCAAAGAAAAGAGACCTGGAATCATTTTATACTTTAGCTATTGAGAACTAGCAGATATACAAGCTCACACTTGTAGATCTGCTATTTTCTTTTTAAATCGTGAAAATGTTTGCAAATCTTTGAATATATATTTTTCTAAGCGAACTATTGTAACTCAAATCTCAGCTTCGGGGGGTCCCTGGAACAACATGTTTTGAGATGGGGTGTCCGTGGCGAAATACATGTAATTTTGGGGGTCCTTGACATGAAAAAGTTTGAGAACCATTGATTTAGAAGAGGGATTTAGAATACATTTATAGAATCGGGTCAATATATTCAAAGACTTGCACACATTTTATATAAAAAAAAGAAAAAGCAGATCTACAAGCAGATCACTCGGTGCTGCGGCGCCACGCTGTGTGCTTGTATATCTGCTATTTTTTAACAGCTATAAAATATAAAATAATGGTTTAAAAAGCAGTTCAACTCTAACGCGACACAGATGCGTTCCCAGTCTAAATGGGTTAATGATCAATGATTGATAGATCATTAGAATATAAACATGCTCTGATGGTGCACCCGGCCCACCCATCCCACCACTTAACACGGCACAACACGTCTGGCAAAGTCCTAGATCAGAGGAACATGGAGAGCTGGAGATGAGGGCAAGAGACAGACAGGGAGAGGGAGAGGGGGAGGGGGAGGGGGAGGGAAAGGGAGAGAGGGAGTGGAGTGGAGTGGAGGGGAGGGGATTTCTGTTTTATTTTACGGGAAATGAAATGCGGTGATCTCCGCTTGGTTGCGTTGTAATTTCTGGGAAAACAGTCCCTTTCTGTAAAACACCAGCAGAACGTCTCATAGCCTAGTGGACTTTAAACCTGCGCTTTTGTCTGCCGATAGCCCGGGAAGCAAAGCTCCACGTCCCCTTCCTTCTGTCTGTCTCTCACGTGCGCTCTCTCTCTCTCTCTCTCTCTCTCTCTCTCTCTCTCTCTCTCTCTCTCTCTCAAGTGTGTCCTGAGTGAGTGAGTGAGTGAGTGTGAGTGTGTGTGTGTGTGTGTGTGTGTGTGTGTGTGTGTTGGACAGGAGCCGTCGGTTGTTCACTTAACAAGAAATGTCATATAAACCGTCCCTGCAGTGAAACAGCATGATATAGGTTTGGTCCTCGCACGCACACACACACACACGTACACACACACACACACACACACGTGCACACACACACACACACACACACACCGCAGTCATCCACCCGTGTTACCTGATGGTTGCATAATGTTTGCTGTACTGTACACTGTCCTGGGCAGAGTGAGATGAATGTTAATGAGCCACCCCCTGTTTTCTGCGTCTCCACACACACACACACACACACACACACACACACACACACACACACACACACACACACACACACACACACATTTTATTTGGATCTGCACAAAAAGCGCAACACATATAGATCCAAATATTTCAAGGATAGTAGCAGTTTTTCTGTTTTCATTTATGAACACAATATCTGGGGTATTTGGAATATCTTGCAGTGAATTGACATGTGTGTTGTTGTGATCAAACCAGTCGAGTTTTACAGTGCTGTGTTTATACATTTGTGTTGTCCATTCTTGTACACGCACGCACGCACGCACGCACGCACACACACACACACACTTACACACGCACGCACGCACGCACGCACGCACGCACGCACGCACACACACACACACACACACACACACACACACACACACACACACACACACACACACACACACACACACACACACACACTACTGCTACAATAAGACCTAAACAAACTGCAGTATAACCACTTCATCCTTCAATGTCCACTCAGCCCTGTTGTATCCTGACTTGGCATGAATATTCGAGGCCACAATATGCTACAGTATATTTCAACTTTGAAACCCACCATACTGTACATCAAATCAGAAAACCTCAAAAAAGTACTTAAAGGGGAAGACCCAGTTCTAGGCAACACAGAAGAGGGGGAACTTTTTTTCTATTTCCACACAACTCCTCTAAGGTATATTAATGACATAGTTCAATATTGAAAATGGGTGGTCTTCCCCTTTAAGTAAACGTATCAAAACTGTGATGTAGAAATGCTCTGTTACAAGTACGGTAGAAGTCCCATATTCAGAATGTACTTGAGTGAAGGGCCATTCACATTGAGCACGATAACTATAACTATAAAAAAATATAGTATTAAAGTTCTAAGCCAGTGTTCTCAACCTTTTCAGGCTGCGACCCCCATAATCATATTTTAACTGGGGACCCCCCCACCCACCCTGACGAGCATTACATTTTGTATAACACGGTTCTATTGTGAAAATAAATAGCAGATCCACATGCTCAAAAGCGTTGTGAGCATGTAGATCAGCTATTTTCACAATTTCTGCCTCTAATATTTGACAATTTGGCCAATTTTCTATTTGTCATTTTAGAGTTAATTAAAAAGTTAGTTAAAAAGATAACTATTTGTAGTTATCTTCATAGTTATCGTGCCCAGTGGGAACAGCGCTTACCTCATTCACTACCATTGAGCAGATATGACTATTGTATAAGCCCTTATTACCAATCTTTTTTATTTCATTTATTCCACAACCGCGATGGTGCGCATCTGCTGTAAAATAATCGGATCCGGTTTCCAACAGGAAACAGGATGTAGGCGTGATTAAAAAAATGATTTCCGTCCACTCCCATCATGTTTTCCAGGAAAACGCCCCTATTTTTGTATCCTGTTTGTAGCAGAACAGCTAACTTCAGTAGCATATATATTTCGAACGGTTTGAACCGTCTGGCATGTTGGCGTTATAGTCGGCTATAGTAAATGAGTAGGTACAAAAGCATCAGAATCAAAATATAGTATACCTTGTTTTCACCTTAGCACCACCCACCCGAAGTTGGGTGTATTTCGATTGGGCCTTTTGACTCAGAGGCTTTCAGGACCAAAAATACACATATTTGCATATTGTAAACACACCCAGGGGTCTATTAGAGTAATGTTAACTCCATAGACACATACAAAACAGAAAAAGTACCAAACTATGGCCCCAACCTCGTCCTGCAGGATGTCCTGTTTCACAAGTTCAAAAATAAAATCTTTAGATGATAGGCGATCTTCAAGCTCACAGTGTGTCACATCGCAGTGCATTGTGAACTTGTAGATCGTCTATTTTCAAATGGACGAAATATACTACTTGTAGTGGTAAAGTAACAAGTAGCCAATTCTTTCAGTATAATATTTTACTCAGAGATTTTGTAGAAGTAGCTCTCCACCGCACCGACGTCGGCGGAGGTAAGCATTGGAAATCGCCTGTTGCCAAAAATCAGCTGTTGAATGGGCGGTGGGTGCTTTCGACTTACTACATGTGTCACAGTAACACGCTGTTTCCCAAACAGTCCGTCGGGACCCAATTGTGGGTCACGGAGCAATTTATATGGGTCACTACTCAAGTAAAAATCCCATTTTCTTTTCTTACATAAAAAAATATGTCTATATTTCAAATTTGTAGATCTGCTATTTTCACTAGTCTTGGACCCGGGCTAACGTCTAATCTCTCTTTTGGGTCTCCACCTGAAAAGTTTGGGAACTACTGCAGTAACATACGTCTATCAGCTGTCAGGGAAGAAACCTTATCTCCGCTGGGGATGGGACGATTTGCCAAAAGATAGCAGACCTACAAGCTCAAAACTTGTGAGCTTGTAGATCGGCTATTTTTTGGCAAAGACATTTGACTGAGAGTGAAAAAAATACTGAATCAAGTATGTGTATTATAAGTACCTTTTACCAACCGAGGGTTTAAGTGGCCCTATACTTGATCACACTACAGCAGGGTTCCCCAATAGGCGGCCCGCGGGCCATTTGCGGCCCGTGGGGGGCTACTGTCTGGTCCCCACCAACCCCAGTAATAATGGTGGTATAAGAGCAGCAACAACACTAGTATAATGTCATTGTCGGGTGGAAACCTTGTATCTCAAAATGTGTATGTTCTTTCGCAAAGTAAAGCCCTGCATCATCATACAAGGCCGTCGCACAAAAGTAGTGAAAACAGCAGATCTACAAGCACGCAACGCTTCGCACCGCGTAGCGTGGCACAAAAAGCATCAAAAGTAGCTCAAGCTTGTAGATCTGCTCTCTACTTTTTGCTCGTTTTTGTTTTACGTGAATCCTGAAAAGTAGCAGTTTTGAACGTATTGAGTTTCCACCAGACAGAAACCATCTGCATGTTGTTGGGTTCCTCTCACCCCCCCCCCCCCCCTCTCACTTCCCTTTCACTTTCACTCTCTTTCTTTCACACACTCTCTCTCTCTTTCTTACACAGTCTCTCTCTCACCCTCTCTCTCCCTCTCTCACCCTCTCTCTCTCTCTCTCTCTGTCTTTCACACTCCCTCCCTCTCTCCCTGCATGCATCCCATCCTCTCCGCCCTCCCCCCCCCCTCTCTCTCTCCATCAGTCGCTCCTACACCTATATTCCTCCTCTCGCGCCATTTTCACCTCCTTCCCTCTGTGTCCTCCTCCTCTCCTCTCCTCCACCTCCTCCTCCCTGGCTTCATCCCTCCATCCTCATCTCTCTCTCTCTCTCTCTCTCTCTCTCTCTTTCTCTCTCTCTCTCTCTCTCTCTCTCTCTCTCTCTCTCTCTCACACACACACCTACCTTCCTCTCTGTCTCCCCAGTCTGTTCCAGGGCCTGTTTCCATAGCAACAGGTTTCCATGGAAACTAGGTGACAGTGCATGCTCAGAGAGAGAGGGGGGGGGGGGGGGGGGGGGGGGGGGTGCACTGACTCATTCTGTCTCTATATACATCTCTCTCTCTCTCTCTCTCTCTCTCTCTGTCTGTGTTTGTGTGTGTGTGTCTGTCAGTCAGTCAGTCAGTCAGTCAGTCAGTCAGTCAGTCAGTCAGTCAGTCAGTCAGCAGTGGTGTAAAGTAACTATGTGTATATATATTATCGGTACTCAAATGCTGGACTTAAAGGAGTAGAGCAGGGGTCTTCAACGTTTTCAGGCCAAGGACCCCTTAGTAGGGAGAGAGATGAAGCAGGGACCCCCACTACCTTTTCATAGATTCCATATTTAACCACTTGAACCGTCAATACTTAATAAACTTGACCTTTCACTATGTAATTAGTCTGCTCTTTTCCCCCTCTACAACAAAGCTTTTTGCCGAAAACAGACGATCTACAAGCTCACAACGCCTCGCAGCGCGAGGTGTTTTGAGCTTAGAGATCTGCTATGTTTTGGCTAAAGTTCTCAGAATATGGATACTAGGGTTCAAGTGGTTAATATAAAATAGGAGAAAACGCTCTATCACTCAAAGATTTGGAGGACCACCTGTAGTAACGCTGAGGATCCCCTAGGGGTCCCGGACCCCCTGTTGAAGAACCATGGAGTAGATAGTTCACCCCTAAAAAAATCTATTGATTACTCACGCCATGGAGACTTGAGTTCAATAATATTTTTAGTTTTTTGTCGCATTCCTAAGACAATACTTTGATTGCAATAAATGTACCCTCATTGATTCTGGTCATTTTGGGGGTGAACTACTCCTTTAGGTGCAAGTTTCAATACAGTATAAAGTTATACTTCTATCTCAGTGGCAGATATTGTACTTTTTTGCTTCACCACAATTATTATATTATTATTATTATTATAAAGATATTTTGCCTTTATTGATAGTAGGTAGACAGGAAACGGAGTGAGAGACAGGGATTGACATGCAGCAAAGCAAACCCGCGTCAATTGCGCCTGGACCGTTAGGCCAGCGGGCGCCCGTTCCACTACAATTATTTGACATAATTGTAGCCACAGAATATTGTTATATTTTTCGAGCGATTACTCACCCATGCATGGAGACTTGATAGATATTGTTTTGTTTTTGTCGCATTCATAAGCTATAATAATTTGATGACCACCAGCAGTCTTTTCCCATGGAGACACAAAGAGTCTCGACCAAAAAACAAGCAGCATGAAGCAGCATCATCCCTGTTCTCGGGCATGTCCTGTCCACAGTAGTTGAACATTCAGTGGAAATGTGCGAACATTTGGAACGCTAAAAAAGGAGGAAAAATAGCGCTTGAACGCAACAAAAGTGAAAAAGAAGCTTTTGATCGATCGAGAGTTCCATTGAAACTCAGGATTTTTTTAATCAGCGGGGGTATTGGCCTTTCCACTCTGTAGTGTCTAATTCCCACACCCTTTGAATTCACACAGCGAATCTCTTTGGAGATGCTGGATGGATTCTGCCATGTTTTCATGTTTTGTGTGTAGCCTCTGAAAATCGGTCTATTTTAAGCTCGTTGTCGGAGCCGCAGCCGCTTCCTGTAGTTAGAGAGATTTGTGAGGACTTTAAATAACACACACACACACACACACACACACACACACACACACACACACACACACACACACACACACTGTACAAAGAGATGACTAAATAGGACACAGCCGTCATGTCATGGCATATTTACTGCAGCTACAGACAGAAAGTCACATACTGTAATAGCCGTGCGTTCAAATGTAGAAGAAAAAAGTGCTGGGAGCGCCGTAGAACCATGGGTGTCAATTTAACTCGTGCAAAGTGTACAAATGCAACCACGTGTCGTGGAGCCTATAACGCTGCAAGTGTACGCACCTAAACAAATGTACACTTACAGAATTACATGAACACAATGTTAAGCCCTTTGCACACAGGCGCGTTTAACCGCACGGATAAAACGGACAATTTCACTTTTTAAAAAGAAAACAATGATTCTCTACGACCTCATGCACACCGGATCCGAATTGGCCGTGCGACGAGTGGCTGCGGCTGTGTGTTTTTTTCTCGATCGAACCCAGTTCGATTTGTGCGTCTTGTCGCATGCGGTAAAAAACTCATCACTCCTTTTATGACTCCTTTTGGGATCCGCAGCGCCGATTCCGCACAGCATTGCACACCAAATCCAATGCGTTTTATTCATGCAGCAAACGAAAAAAACGCAACTGTCCTGTGTGCAAAGGGCTTTACTGTGAGTATGGAATTCGTTTTCTGACTGCATAGATCAGGGGTGTTCAATGTTTTCAGGCCAAGGACCCCTTAGTTGAGAGAGAGATGAAGCAGGGACCCCCACTACATATTAATTGTGTTGCAGATGTTCATAGATTTCATAGATTCATAGCCTTGTTTGACAGCACTGTCTGTCTGTCATCAGTCTACTGTATGTTGGATTCGTGTTAATGTGTTTTTTCAGACATTTAACCACTTAAATCATCGATACTCCTCTTTTTTAACCTCTACACTAAACCTATTTGCCAAAAATAGCCGATCTACAAGCTCTCAACACCTCGCAGCGCGTAGATCTGCTATTTTTGGCCAAAGTTCTCCTCAGAATAGGGATGTGTGGGTTACAGTTGTTCATTTAAAATAATTATAATAAGATTTGGCAGACCCCCTGGCTGTAGTAACTCTGGGGACCCACCACTACACTGAGCACACACCCGGTGCGCATTTCCGAACGCACCCTTTGATACACTCGGACTGAAACACCAGCAGAAAACATTCTCCCATAATGACATGAACACTTCTGGTGCCATTATTTTTGTAATCATCCAAAAACAGTGTGCCGCCATTCACGGCGCTTTATTTTGAAGAGCCCCGGAAGCCACGATTGTGTCCATGTCCAAATTCACTAGATCCGGATGTAGACCGGGATGTTTACTTTCACACTAAATGTTAAATCGTCCGCGCAGCCGACCGTCGTGGCCCAGTGTCGCCGTGGAAAAAAAGTGTTTCTCGGCGATCGAAGTGTTTTTGGCAAAAGATTCTGAGATCAACCGTTTCTTTGCAGCCGCAATGAATAGCAGCTTCCTGATGATGACGGCCCAGTTGCATCATGGGATATGGCGTTTTTTTCGCTCACCAGCCGCCGCCGCTGCCGCAGCACCTGTTTAACACGTCCCTGGATGTGATGACGGGGTCGCGGCGCTCTGCATTGCGGTGCGGTAATTCTTATCACGTTCCTGGACGTTTTTGGCTTCGCAAGAGTTAAAAAGGCAACTAGATGTTCTTTAGTCAATACATACTGTAAATATCTGAATGTGTCCCTTATCTGTTGCCTACCTTTTAAAAGTGTGCGTGTGTGTGTGTGTGTGTGTGTGTGTGTGTGTGTGTGTGTGTGTGTGTGTGTGTGTGCACGCGTGCGCGCGCCTGTGTGTGTGTGTGCGTGCGTGCATAGCGGTAGAGATGGAGACATTTTGGAAGATATCTCTTCAGCCTGGCAGAGTGAATGTCACTGACTGTTCTGGGCACTGCTAGGAGCCAGATTGGCGCTCCAATCCTTTACTTGTGAAAAATAACCGCCCAGGGTTTTGGTGGTGGGGGTGGTGGGACTCGGGACGGCTCCCAAAAACAACAAAACAACAACAACATTACAGATTGTGGTCTCCAAGTTCTCATTCTGGCCCCGATCAGATGGAGGGTGTGGGAGAGACAGACGGAGGGATGGAAAAAAGTGCAGAGAGAGAGAGAGAGAGAGAGAGAGAGAGATAGAGATGGAAAGAGGGAGAGATGGAAAGAGGGAGGCTTGAGGGATGCAAACAGAATCTCCTACCAAACGGTGCCAAGATTCCTTTTTGTTTTCTTTTCTTTTTTTCCTTTGGGTTTTGTGCTGTTGAAATAAGACCAACTCTTATTCAGTGCAGTTGAGTCACTGGTACACAACAACAACAACCATTTCTATGCACTTTGTTGAAGTCAAACTCAGTTTAACAGGAGTTAAATTAATGCTCCGGATGTCTTTGTTTGTTTGAAATGCATCAGTGAGGGGAGAAAAAGGCTGATTATTTGCTATAAACAGGTAAATAATATTCCAGCTCATTTAAACGCATTGCTTTTAGAGAAATTATACAAAAGCAGTTAAATTAGCAGTAGCCCAGGGGTCTTCAACATTTTCAGAGAGAGATGAAGCAGGGACCCCCTCTACATATTGTATAAAACGGTGTTGCAGATTTTCATCGATTTCATAGATAGATTCATCCAGACTTGTTTGACAGCAGTCTATGTTGGATTCGTGTTATGTGTTTTTAACCAGCTTGTAGATCTGCTATTTTCGTCTAAAATTCTCCTCAGAATAGGAATGCGACGGTTCAAGTTGTTCATTAAAAATAAATATCCTATCACACAAAGATTTGGCGGACCCCCTGTAGAGTAGTAACTCTGAGGACCCCTAGGGGTATCGGACCCCCTGTTGAAGACCCATGCAGTATGGTACTCTTTGGCTGACAACATTTATCATATAGTGTTAGGTCCTCTTCTGTACTGCTTTTGATTGATTGTAACTTTGATTGATTGATTTTTAGAAGTTTGCATAGAAAAAGGTACAGTTTCATGACGGTACAGTTCACTGGTACAAGGTCAACTAAAAGGAGATCCTAGAAAAGCACTTGGCTTATTTCTACAGGAAACCATTGAAGTATCTCATATAATCTGAATGACAGACGGATAGAACACAGTACTATGCAGTAGATATAGTCAGGAAGAAATAATAAATAAAAAAAATCACACCCGTGTGAACTGAGCGGTGGTCGTGGAGGCTGTGCAGTGTGCAACAGCACTACTGGGTGGATGCAGCGGGGTTAGTGTGCTTTACAATGCTGTAGTTTCTTCACACACTCTAATTTATTTGACCCTAAAACATTCATTTTGTTAATAATAATAACCAGTAAGACTCCCTAATCGGGAGATAAGCGACCGTTGGTCGCTTATCTCCACAAATATCACAGCCTCCACCTCTCACGTCATACGGGCAGCCATAGTTACACCTGGAATGTTGAATCTCCATATATGGAGATAACCTACCCATCACACAAAGTCTGACCTCACCAGCCCATACCTGGGCATGGACGACTTATATCTCCATATACGGAGATGGCCATATATGGAGATACGATGACATCACAGAGTCCACAGCTGATGATGTGGCGTGATGTCATACAATACACAAACAAGCCCTATATAAAGGGGCAATTCTCACCAGGGAAGAGAGCATTCCCCACTAGCTGAGTATCTTAAGATGGTTGGATGTGATGATAAGCCACAAATAGGCCAAAAGTTTGTTTTACCAATTATCAAGACATACGGGCAGTTGACAGTTTGCCATTGTTACTCATTGAAGTTGAATCTCCATCTGAATCCCTTTTATGCCCATATATGGAGATCCCTGCTCTGAGTATCTGACATCACTAATCCCTTTTATGCCCATATATGGAGATCCCTGCTCTGAGTATCTGACATCACTAATCCCTTTTATGCCCATATACAGTATGGAGATCCCTAACAGAATCCATTTTATGCCCATATATGGAGATACCTGAGATACCTGAGTATCTGACATCACTGTGATGTCACCTGTTTATGCCTAAATATGGAGATCCCTGCTCTGAGTATCTGACATCACTGCGATCTCACCTGTGATGTCACAGTGACACATCACCTCAGTATCTGTGATGTCACAGTGACACATCACCTCAGTATCAGGCGTTACACGTATACATTGAGCAGGGCAAAGGTGTGACGTGTGTGACGGACGGACGGACGGACGGACGGACGGACGGACGGCCGGTGGAGGTTTTCATACTAAACTGCGACCTTACGGTCGCAATAATACTTGACCACACATGCTGACCCACCCTTCTCCCCTGTGTGTGTGTGTGTGTGTGTGTGTGTGTGTGTGTGTGTGTGTGTGTGTGTGTGTGTGTGTGGGAGAACAACAGCGCCCCTCCCTTAACATGTGTGGTCAGAAAAGGTACTGCAGGCTTGAGGCTACATACACGGACGGCCGGACGGCCGGACGGACGCATACACACACGGCCACGTATAGGAGACGGTGTGACCACCGCTCAAAAATGAAAGAATAAAAAAACAGTGCAAACAAATATATACAGTAGGTACTGTATATAGGTACTGTATGTAGCTGAGCTACAAGGATTACACGCAAAGGACTTGTTTCCATTGTGTTCCTATGTATTCAGTTCAGCAACACAGAATTAACACAATAACATATATCAATAATGCATGTCATCAAGAAATACAAACACTATACGTACAAAAGAGATGGGAAATTGCATTTACTGTACCTCCCCTTGTGGATTTTTTTCCCCAGGCCAATTTGGCTTTTGAAGGGGAAAATCCTACTATAGCCTATAGAGTTAACACAGAAATCGCAAATTTAATGCAATTTCCGAATAGTAAAGCATAAAATACGGCTAGCATGACCAAGAACACAAGATAGTAAAAGGCACAAAGCATTATAATTTACTTTACCGTTCGAAATAATGATTTGTTGGCTTTAAGTCCAGCTATTTCTGTTATAGTTTCCCCTTCTAAATTGAGGTCAGCACCCGGGGGATGCTGAGAAATTTGCTGAGTGGGCGGGCCATGAATAAGGCTTATTGTTACTCGAGTCGCGACGGTCCTTAATAATTGATTCCTGACCCAGAGATGGGTCCCGACCCACTGTTTGGGAACCAGTGCTTTAGTGGATGGCGTATAGTGAGGGCCTTCCACATCATGATGGCGTAGAGGTGGATGGCGTATAGTGAGGGCATTCGACATCATGGTGGAGTAGAGGTGGATGGCGTATAGTGAGGGCCTTCCACATCATGATGGCGTAGAGGTGGATGGCGTATAGTGAGGGCATTCCACATCATGGTGGAGTAGAGGTGGATGGCGTATAGTGAGGGCATTCCACATCATGATGGCGTAGAGGTGGATGGCGTATAGTGAGGGCATTCCACATCATGATGGCGTAGAGGTGGATGGCGTAGAGGTGGATGGCGTATAGTGAGGGCATTCCACATCATGGTGGAGTAGAGTGGATGGCGTATAGTGAGGGCATTCCACATCATGGTGGAGTAGAGGTGGATGGCGTATAGTGAGGGCATTCCACATCATGGTGGAGTAGAGGTGGATGGTGTATAGTGAGGGCATTCCACATCATGGTGGAGTAGAGGTGGATGGTGTATAGTGAGGGCATTCCACATCATGGTGGAGTAGAGGTGGATGGCGTATAGTGAGGGCATTCCACATCATGGTGGAGTAGAGGTGGATGGCGTATAGTGAGGGCATTCCACATCATGATGGAGTAGAGGTGGATGGTGTATAGTGAGGGCATTCCACATCATGGTGGAGTAGAGGTGGATGGCGTATAGTGAGGGCATTCCACATCATGGTGGAGTAGAGGTGGATGGCGTATAGTGAGGGCATTCCACATCATGGTGGAGTAGAGGTGGATGGCGTATAGTGAGGGCATTCCACATCATGGTGGAGTAGAGGTGGATGGCGTATAGTGAGGGCATTCCACATCATGGTGGAGTAGAGGTGGATGGCGTATAGTGAGGGCCTTCCACATCATGATGGCGTAGAGGTGGATGGCGTATAGTGAGGGCATTCCACATCATGATGGCGTAGAGGTGGATGGCGTATAGTGAGGGCATTCCACATCATGATGGAGTAGAGGTGGATGGTGTATAGTGAGGGCATTCCACATCATGGTGGAGTAGAGGTGGATGGTGTATAGTGAGGGCATTCCACATCATGGTGAAGTAGAGGTGGATGGTGTATAGTGAGGGCATTCCACATCATGGTGGAGTAGAGGTGGATGGCGTATAGTGAGGGCATTCCACATCATGGTGGAGTAGAGGTGGATGGTGTATAGTGAGGGCATTCCACATCATGGTGGAGTAGAGGTGGATGGTGTATAGTGTGGGCATTCCACATCATGGTGAAGTAGAGGTGGATGGTGTATAGTGAGGGCATTCCACATCATGGTGGAGTAGAGGTGGATGGCGTATAGTGAGGGCATTCCACATCATGGTGGAGTAGAGGTGGATGGTGTATAGTGAGGGCATTCCACATCATGGTGAAGTAGAGGTGGATGGTGTATAGTGTGGGCATTCCACATCATGGTGAAGTAGAGGTGGATGGTGTATAGTGAGGGCATTCCACATCATGGTGGAGTAGAGGTGGATGGCGTATAGTGAGGGCATTCCACATCATGGTGGAGTAGAGGTGGATGGTGTATAGTGAGGGCATTCCACATCATGGTGGAGTAGAGGTGGATGGTGTATAGTGAGGGCATTCCACATCATGGTGGAGTAGAGGTGGATGGTGTATAGTGTGGGCATTCCACATCATGGTGAAGTAGAGGTGGATGGTGTATAGTGAGGGCATTCCACATCATGGTGGAGTAGAGGTGGATGGTGTATAGTGAGGGCATTCCACATCATGGTGGAGTAGAGGTGGATGGCGTATAGTGAGGGCATTCCACATCATGGTGGAGTAGAGAAGAACGAGAACTCATCTCTCTTCCCCAGGCAGGCACGTGCACACATAGACATCAAAGGGGGCTTGAGCCCCTGCACTTTATCCGTCTGGACAAAGTGCCGTCTCCAGACCATGAATGCAGTTTTTACTGTGGTGAAATAAATGCAAATGCCCCTCTTTCCATGCCATACCTGAAGGCAGCATTGAAGAGAATTGCCTTGTCCAAACTCTCCTGAACTTGAATGCAGCATCTTATGTTGAAAGAATTGCCCTCACTGTCCGGAAACCCACGTCACATCTCCAGCATTGCCTCTTTTATGCTTAGTTCAGTGTGTTATGAAGTACCAAAAAAATAGCCGACCTCCAAGCTCACAACGCGTCACGCTGCGACGCGTTTTGAGCTTGGAGGTCTGCTATTTTCAATATTTTCACCAAAACGCCCTTTTAGAAATTTCAGCCCCTGCCTCCTCCATAACATTCTCTGCACGCCCCTGCTCTTCCCCGTTGGGAAAACGTTTCGAGATCAGGGCAGAAGAAGAGAACAAAGCCGAGGGTATTGAAGTGAACAAGAATCCCCCCTCCTCCCCTTCCCCTCTCTCTCACTCTCTCTCTCTCTTGTGCACCCTAACGGGGGGCACGTGAGGAGGCCGCGCTGACTGAAGCACCCTACACGGCCCGCGGGAGAATCGTCAGGACCACAGAAATAGCTCATAAATATGGCAACAATTGGCCAGTCCTCAGCGCGAGGTCGGGAGGCAGCCAGCAGCGTCTGTTGGATTGGAAGTGACGTTTTAAGGCCATGTTAACGGTATAGCTCGGCGCAGGAGGGGACGGGGTTTCATTCGGTGGTGTAAAGTAACTAAGTGCTTTTGCTTAAGCACTGTACTTAAGTACCGTTTTGAGGTATTTGTACTTTACTTGAGTATTTCCAAATTCCAATACTTTTACTTCTACTCCACTACTTCTGGGATCCAAATGTTGTACTTTTACTCCACTACATTTATTTGAAAGCTCTAGTTACCAGTTACTTTGCAGGTATAAATTATAATATTATAAAACATACATTAACCACTTTAGCCCTATTCTGTACCTAGGATATTTGAAAATAGCAGCTTGCTATTTTCAGCTTGCTATTTTCAAACATTTAGTACTTTTACTTTTGGTATTTTTTGATGCCAATATTTTCATACTTTTATTCAAGTACCTTTTTAATTCTGGACTACTCAAGTAAAGAATGTGAGTACTTTTTCCACCACTGGTTTCATTCTATTCTGCGAGTGAGTTGAGTTCACCAGACGGGTCTTAATGGATAACGTGGATAGGTTTGTTTGTTGTTGGGTTTCCATGTTGGTCCATGTTCGGGCATTCACAAATACAGATTTTTAGTACTTGACTTTGAATACCAAAAGGTATTCGAATAGCGGAATATTCCCAATAAAAACGAGCAAGTGTAGCAAGTGTAGAGTCGTGTTTTTTTTAAATCTCTCTGGCATGAGTGCTGCTGTTTTAGCAGTACACCTGCCTTGAGTGACGGCACGTCACAAACAGTATGAAATCATTAGCCTATTTAGGCCTAGAATGCTAGGTGCTGCACTGGCGAGCTTGTAGATCTGCTATAAAAAATTAAATAAAGTCTATGAATATTTGTAACTAAAATAGTTGCTTCTTGTTGGTCCCTGGAACAACATATTCTCAGATTACATACATGTAATTGTGGTGGTATAGAATCGGGTCAAAGAAATATTCAAAGACTCTGCCGCGCTACGAGCTTGTTTTTCAATAGTTAGATGACCATTCAGAAGACGGCCACGGGTCTTTTAGAATCGGACAATCTTCATTGTCCGACTGCGAACGTCCATTTAAAACAGTGTTCCCCAACCTGTGTGTCGGGACCCAAATTATTTTAGTGGGTCCCCTGAGGATTAACATAGTGTGAAACATTGTTTTCTCACTCAACAGTAAACAAACCAACATAAAGTTTAAGTGTATAGAGGGTATCTGCACATTTCTAAAGTGACAATTTATAGACTTTTTAATAAATGTAAAAAATAACAAATTAAACATTGGCCAAATTGTCAAATATTAACGCGTTATACAAAATGTAATGCCTCAACTCTTAGTATTCGTCAGGGTGGAGGGTCCCCAGTTAAAATATATGATTATTTTGGGGGTCGCAGCCTGAAAAGGGTTGAGAACCACTGATTTAAAAGATAGAGCCGCCTGACTGCACCATGCTCCCAGCCACTCTTGTGTATCGTGTGTTTTCCTTTTTTTTATCATAAAAAAAGAGAAAGGCTTTTTTTGGTGTCGGTTACGTCATGACGTCATCGGGCGACGTGCCCCCGAATAAAAAAATATTTCGTCACCATATCTTGTGAAATAAAATGTCGCCAACCAATCATCAAGGACGATGATACACGAAAGAAGAGAAGAAGGCAAGCAAACAGCGCTATGACTTAAAGGGCCTACACCATGCTTTTAAAACTATATTTTTTGTATAAATATATGATAGACAGGTTTTAACCCTCAACAAACACTCTGACCATTCTTTTTGTTTGTTCTAGCTCTACTATAATGAGGCTCTCCAGCTGCAATACCAAAACGGCCTCTGTTTGCTCAGGGG
>NC_137814.1:12243352-12265852 GCF_963921795.1 Nannobrachium achirus
GTTCGGTAGCTACCAGTACGCCCTGGTCTGTCTGTCTGTCTGTCTGTCTGTCTGTCTGTCTGTCTGTCTGTCTGTCTGTCTGTCTGTCTGTCTGTCTGTCTGTCTGTCTGTCTGTCTGTCTGTCTGTCTCTCTGTCTGTCTGTCTGTCTGTCTGTCTGTCTGTCTGTCCGGTAGGGCTGTCACAATTATTACATAATCGTCTAATCGTGATTATTTGACATAATCGTGATTATTTTTCATAATCGTCATAATCGTTTCCATGTTGAAAAATGTTCATATATTTTTAAGAAAGTCAAAAATAGTGGAAATAGCAGATCTACAAGCTCACAACGCGTCACATCGCAAATGTATTTTAATCGTGTGGTGGGGGGCTCAGACCACGTCCACTAAGTAGAGTAAGCTTTCACCTGTCCACTGATACCTTTGGTTTGGTGAGGGGAGAAACAGGTTTTTGTTACTTTCAGACAAGACGGATTTGCCAAGGATTTGGGAGGTAGAGGAACATAGCGTTAGATACATATCAAACTTTTTGTCGGAGAGTTCCGACTTTCCGACGTGCAGCTTTCCGAACTCTAATTCAGGGTAATGCTTTTCAGAAGTTGCAACTTGCGAGCAGTGTTGGGCAGTAACGAATTACTAATAATATATTAAGCCCCGTTTTCACTGAGCAAAACTTCTGGGAGTTTTTTCAAAAATGACGGCAATTTTGAAATTCACGCCATGTGAAAACGGCCACTTATTTTGTGTCCCGGCAGTTTTGGGGGCCGAAATTTGACAGGAAAATACCTAGTAATTTTTACCTAAAGTACCGTGACAATACAAATTTCCCTCCAGTGAAAACGCATGCCGTGAATTTGCCGTTTTTTTGACAACCAGGTGCATGAAGGGAGCCAGTTAACAGTTTAAAACATTGTATCTGGGATTGAAAACGACCTGAATGTAAAGGAATATATAGAAATAAAGTAGGTCTACAGCTTCACCTTGAATAGGGGATTAATTATTTAGGCTAGAATCGCATTGACAAACACAGCAGAAGTCTATTTCTTTCGTTCTCTGGTCATCCATCGTTTATGGTGTGGCGTGAAAAAAAAACACAGCTAATAATCTACAAGCCCACAAGTGCAACACTTGCATCATGCAGCGATCCTTTCTGAACCTTATGAGCTTGCTCATGGTTCAAACTTATTTGTTTTCTATAGCCTATTTTTAATTAAACTGTGTGGGTTTTGAGAACGGTCTGGAGAACGTGATGATACAGGATGCAATGCGCTCGTAATGTTGTGATGAAAGCTGGAATCTTAACCAACTCAAAGAGCTGCATTATTAGTTAATAGTTTCTCCTCGTTGCATGATTAAAAGTGTTTTACAGAGCAGCGAGCATCGAGTCTGCATGGTCATCCATCGTTTACAGTGACGCGTGAAAAAAAAGCTAAATCTACAAGCCCACAAGCCACAAGTGCATGGGGGGAGCGTTTCGCTGTTAACTCATTAAAAGCCAACCCCGCGATGTCGCGGGAAAAGTAATAGAGTATCTATAGTGCCATCCACGCGATGTCGCGGGAAAAGTAATATATTACTGTAACGGCGAGTAAAAATACCTAGTACAATGGCCGACGCTCCGGAGACGAAATCCGCGCTGATTTGTCATCATCACGGCTCCACGAGCACACAATAGTCATCCCATAACATTGAGGTGGACGGGCCGCCTCATCTTTAATGTCCATTATCTCAAAACTACACTTTAGAAGCGAAGATGGAGGCAGATGCTCGCTTATAAAACACATGTATAAACGCTACGAGCCGATCCAGCATGGCTCCACATAAACAATGATCGGTTCAGTCGAAGGATCCGATGACGTCAGACCGGAAGTACTTCCGGTGGCCTTCAAAATAAGACAAAATAAGAGAACGGCCGTGAATGGGGGGGGGTGGGAGGCACTCTGGATATTATAATCCGTTAATGTCTGAGGCTTTTAATGAGTTAAGAGCGAGATTTCCCCCAACAGGTTGCATAACGCATGAGCGATCCTTTCTGAACCTTGTGTCGTTGCATGAAGAATATTTTGTTAAATCCATTTGTAGCGTTCAGGGTGAGAGAAGAGACGCACCAAACCGAACTGCGGAGACTGTTTTTTGCAGTCCGTGTGTTGCCATGTCTGCTAATTATAAGCGACTCTGGGCTTGATTTCCATAAAGTTGCTTGTATGTATTGATAGTGACTGGTTGCGGTTTATTTGTTGTGAGCTTGTAGATTGGCAATTTTCAAGTAGCTAATGCGGCGATGCGTATAGTTTTAAAGTGCTCGTGTGGCTAGATAATATCACTTTTTGGGGCTTATTTTTGTACACCTGGTTGCTTATTTCTCTTGCAAAATCTGGCAACACTGGTTTTGATCCCGTCACAATGGCTTGGTGAAAACGAGCGATACCAGTATTTTTGCTGCCGATGAGGGCATGTGAAAACACCCAAAAAACTAAACTCCCGGCAAGTTCTGCTAATTATAATTATTTATTTTGCCGGGAAAATTCCGGAACTGCAATGAAAACATGCCTTTACTGTAATATTATTACTTTTTCCAGTAACGAGTAGTGTAAGGTATTACTCTAAAAAAAATGGTAATATATAACGCTTTACTCAAAAATAAAAGCCTCGCTACTCCGTTACTAGCCATTTTAGCCGATTGCCGAAAAAGAACAGATCTACAAGACATCAACATACATCTACAGAGATGCGATGTAGCTTGTAGATCAGTCATTTGCGCAGTGCGCACAGTTATGACGTGGCTTATGTCATGAGACCAGTCCAGTGTCAGCGCTGCGCTGCCTGTCACAGTCACAGAGAGAGCATAGCGTGCGACGCGCTTACATGAATGGGACATTTACAATCTACAAGCACTCCTCTCGGCCGCGGAGGGGTCCGTCGCGGGGGGGTCCGTCGCACGGGGGTCCGCCCGACTCCGCCGCGGAGGGGTCCGTGAGCTCAGCGGGACCACCGTGGACCACTGCGGACTGAGTTGCTGCTGTTAGCCAGTTAGCGTAGCCTCTAGCCTTACATTAAGACGCTTTCTGCCGAGACTTTCGCATTGTGACATTGGGGCGAATGTCACAATGCGAAAGTCTCGGCAGAATGCGTCTTAATGTAAGGCTACGTAGCCTCCACTGTCTGAGCCCAATAAGCCTCATGTCTGTTGTAAAATGTAAAACTACTCACCGAAATAGACGGTTTTAGGGAGTTGAAAGCCTACTTTCCTTAGTGGGAACACCCAGAGCCCCTGCACCTCACGTCTAAAATAGCCTAAACTTTTTAGGCAGAAAAGAAAATATGTAGCCTATTATTTAAGAATAATATAGGCAGGGGTCTTCAACAGAGCTGAGAGTTTTAAATGTAATAAAAAATAAGCAATGGGTTGGGTTATATATTATGTCTTAATTATTAATTGATTCGCTTGTAGGCCTATACCAAAATCCATTAAAAAAGTTTCTAACTGTTCCCAGGTCAAATATTGATGTGTGATTAAAATGTGATTAATTGAGATTAATTAATTACAAAGCCTGCAATTATAATTTCTTTAATCGCATCCCAGAGACTCTTATTGTTCCAATAAATTGGATTCAGTTCTAAAAGGAGCTGTCTAAACAGATTTTGCAGTAAAAAAAAAAAAAAGTAATATAACTTAATATATTACATATTACTCTTGATTCCAAGTAATAAGTAATATAATATTATTACTTTTTCCAAGGAGTAATAAGTAATAAGTAACGATTACTCTCCTAAGTAATATTGCCCAACACTGCTTGCGAGTGACGTCATTTTGTAGCTGAACCGGATCTTTCCGACAAAAAGGTTTCGGAGAGAGTATGGGCTGGCCTTGAGCCCTCCCATCACGAGTTCTGGATGACGGGGGAAATAGAGTTTGTACAACAGACGGTGCACCAGTTAGCGTTTGTTTAGCTCCCCCTACGGGCAGAAGTGAATGTGCTTTACACCGTGCTCCAGTGTTACTACTAGTGTCATGTGTGAGTCATAGATGCTGTACAACTGTATGCATTACTGGTGGTGTGTGTGTGTGTGTGTGTGTGGGGGGGGGTGAGTCAGTTAAGCTCGGGGTGGAGGTGGTGAGATCATCAGCCAGTCTTTTATAACCAGGCCTGATAAATTGATCTCTCTTTCTCTGATAAGGACCATGTTGATGAATGAGGCCCCCTCCTCTCCTCTCCTCTCCTCTCCTCTCCTCTCCTCTACTCTCTTTAATACAATTTTGAATAAGGCTATAATGGGGGTCAGCAACCCGCGGCTCTAGAGCCGCATGCGTCTCTTTAGCGCCACCCTAGTGGCTCCCTGGAGCTTTTTCAAAAATGTATGAAAATGGAAAAAGATGGGGGGAAAAATATATTTTTGTTTTAATATGGTTTCTGTAGGTAGGACCGACATGACACAAACATTCTTAACGTTTTCCAATGCTGTAAAAATGTGTAGAATAAATATTACATTTCAACATTCTCTCCAGGATGCACTGCAGGGAAAATTATTATTATTTATTCATTATGTATTTGTAGCCTACTTAGTCTTCATTATAAGGCTTGTATAAGGCTTTTAATTTTTTGCGGCTCCAGACAGATTAGTTTTTAGTTTTTTTTGGTCCAACATGGCTCTTTCAACATTTTGGGTTGCCGACCCCTGGGCTAGAGCATCGCAGTTGAAGCCCCACCCCGTCCTCACTCGGAAGCGTTTTCCCCATTAATTTCTTCCATAGACCTTTCATAAAGTATTTATTGCGACCGTCAGGTTGCACTTACTATCAAAACCTCCACCGCTTGTCTGTCCGTCAATCAGTCCGTCTGTCTGTCTGTCACGTCACACTTTTGCCCTACTCATATCTCCGCCACCGTTGCCCCGATCCATGCCAAATTTTGCACACATACTCCTTGCCTGCCAAATCACAACCTCCACCCATCAATTCACACATGACCCTCTTCTAGCGCCACCATGAGGCCGATTCTTGCAAAACACATTTTTGGACACAGCTCCTACAATTTTTGCCCTAAAATCACGCAAATCGGTACACAGTATGTCTACACTCATGTCATCAACATGGATCCGTCCCATATAGCGCCACCTTCAGGCCGACTTTTTTAAACACATTTTTCGACACTGCTCCTACCGATTTTGCCCTAAAATCACGCAAATCGGTATACAGTATGTCTACACTCATGTCATCAACATGGCTCTGTCCTATATAGCGCCACCTTCAGGCCGATTTTTTAAAACACATTTTTGGACACTGCTCCTACAGATTTTGCCCTAAAATCACGCAAATCGGTACCCAGTATGTCTACACTCTTCTCATCAACATGGATCTGTCCCATTTAGCGCCACCTTCAGGCTGATTTTTTAAAACACATTTTTGGACACTACTCCTACATATTTGGCCCTAAAATCACGCAAATCGCTCACGCACATCGGTACACAGTATGTCTACACTCATCTCATCAACATGGATCTGTCCCATATAGCTCCACCGTCAGGCCGATTTTTTCTAACACATTTTTCGACACTGCTCTTACAGATTTGCCCCTCAAATCACGCTAAGCTGTATACATGTGACCTGACGGTCGCTTATCTCCCGATTAGGGAGTCTTACTGGTTTAAACGTTTTTAAGCCTCGGACAAAGCCACCTCGGCTGGTGAGGAATCATGACAATATTCAATTTTTTTTTATGCAAAGATTAATTGGAAAGCTGAAAAAAATAGCAGGGTACAAGACTGTACATCATTATTAAAAAAAATGCGGAAACTACACTCCCAGAATGCATTGTGAATGACACTTGTTTCCTGAAATATATCCCTTAAATCACACTCAGTTTAGTTTTCCAGGCCAGCATATGGCCTGACATGTAGTGATTTTCATCTCTGTGGACGCTCTTATTGTCATCTTTAACATAGTGCATCATATTTGTAAAAGAAAGACACTCGCTCACGGATTTCTGCTGAAGTGCAATAATCCGCCGGGAAGACAGGGGGCAGTAAGCTACTTCCGCGGTAACCGCAAGATACATGAAAGAAGAAGAAGCTAGACCAATCCCAGACGCCGATTTCACGGGATGTACCAATGTTTAGAAGTATGGGTAATGCAGTTCTTCTCCGTGCAATCTTGATTAAAACGTGTTTTACTAAAACTAGAGTGATTGCATACATACTCGGGGGTTCTACAGGAGCATATAGAACCATTTTACAACCAACAGCCTAGTGGTAAATGTACATTGAATCGCTACGACTTTGTGGTTGATAATGAAAAACCCTATGGTGAAAATGAATGGGCTTTTTTTACTTCCGACACCTCACTGCGATGCTCTATAACATAACACAATGTCAAAAAAGTGAAGGGGGGTGAATGCTGTACTTGTTAACTACGCATATAGGGTTTAAGTGGGTAAGCCACTGGTTGTGAAGACAATGCTAATCTACAAGCTGACAACACACCCCAATGTGACGTGTTGTGAGCTTATAAGAGTACAGTGTTCTGGGATGTTGAGACAGGCTTCCCTGCTGTCCCACTGGCCTAGTGAGCGCTGTGTACCGTATCCTACCGTAGTGTAGCACACTGTACTGTACTTACTGTACACTGTGCTGTAGGAAACTCCATTGGGCCCCCACTCCCCCCTCCCCACTTCCCACAGGAGTCTTCTTCATGAGCAGCACATTGGCCCACTTTACTTAAACTGTCTCTTTTCCCGTTGGCCTCCTTCCCTCGCTCCCTACCTGGCTCCCCGTTGCTCCCCTGTGCTCCTCCTTGCTGCCAGACTGCGTCTCTGTCTCCTCCTGTCCATTGCATCTCTCCACTCCGACATGTCTCCTTTCCGACATGTCTCCTTTCCGACATGTCTCCTTTCCGACACTAACCCTATCTCTAACCCTAACCCTAAACCGAACCCCCATGGGAGTGTCGCCACTCCGACAATAAGAAGTCAATTTCGGAGTGGCGACATGTCGGAATGGAGAGAGCCTCCCCCATTACTGAGGCAGGGAGGATGCTTCTTAAATCTTTTACGCTTTCAGAACCTCATGTCGTACTATAAGCTATGTATTATCTTTCCACCCTAAATATTGTCACTGTCGGGCAGAAACCTTGTATCTCCAAGTTTCAAATGTGTACGTTTTTTCGCGAAGTAAAGCCCTGCTTCATCAGAAAAGGCTGTCGCACTACTGTAGTGAAAACAGCAGATCTACAAGCACACAACGCCTCGCACCGCGAGGCGTTGTGTGCTTGTAGATCGGCAGTTTTCACTGGTTAAGTTCATCTTTTTAAATGATAAAAACGAACGCTTTTGGACATACAAGGTTTCCACCCGACAACGACGATATATAATGTCACAAGGACACTGAAATTCACAATGGGAGATATAGATGGACAAGCATCTAGTCTCTGATGACGTGTTGGCTCCCACCGTTCTTCTGCCCATAATAATTTGTACGGAAGTACCTACCTTGAAGTCATCTAAAATCGTTGGTTCTCAAAGCGGGGTCTGGGGACCCCAAGGGGTTCCAGGGAATCCCCTGAAAAATTACTTAATATAGCATAAATAAATAAACTCCTGAAAAAAATGTTTTGAAACGTTTTAACAACACAAATCCTGAATGGGAGTCCATAGCACAAATTCATTTCTGATGGAGGTCTGCGCTTCTTCATTTGGGAGTCCGTATATATGTCTAGAAGGTTTACACCCGTTTCACCCGCTCCCCCCGTTTTATAGTAAGATATCGTCGTTGTCGGGTGGAAACCTTGTATGTCCAAAACCGTTTGTTTTGTATTTATCATTTTTTAAATGATTCAAACTAGTGAAAACAGTGGATCTACAAGCACACAACGCCTCCCACCGTGAGGCGTTGTGTGCTTGTAGATCTGCTGTTTTCACTACTTTTGTTTTCGACGGCCTTGTATGGTGAAGCAGGGCTTTGCTTTGCGAGAACTTTCTTTTACAAATGTGAAACTTGGAGATACAAGGTTTCTGCCCGACAGTGACGATATTATGATGTCACGTGAAACTTGACCAATCATGGAGATTGGCCCATTTATAGTCTGGTTGGCTGAAATGTCATGTGAAGCTCGCCAATCCACCAATCCTCAAGCATATCGGACATTATGCCCGTTTATGCCCATCTGATTGCCTACGGGCATAGAAGGCCACTCTCGTGGCCCTTTGCCCTTCTCTGATTGGCTACGGACCCATGGCCCGTGGCCCGTGATTGGCTACTGGCGTACACACAGAAATAGATTTGGATAATTCATAGATCTATATTGTTTAGACTGATGCTAGTTTCAGCATTTCCCTGGGATCCTAGTTCCTTGAGGCACTACTCTGTCTCTCTGCATTCTATTTATGTGATAGATTATTGTTAAGTGTCTGTGGATAAAAGCGTCCGCTAAATGCCTACATAAATGTAAATTGTGCTCTAGTCTGGCTGGCTTGAGAGACTAAAGACCATCCAACCCTCTCATCCAGAATGGTGTTCTTGGGCTTCTGTCCAAAGAAGCAGTATTTACCAACGTGTGCCAATTTAGACAACTTAATGGCTAAAGCCTAACGGTTAACAAACCCAAATGCACTATAGCTGCTAACCGTGGGTCGTATAAACGGCTAGTGGTGCTAAATGGAGAAGACGCACCGTAATGAAGTAATTACCAGGGTACTGCTGATGAACGTCTACGGTATGCTCTCACTGACTTAATGGATAATTACGTGGCGATGCAACTAAGTGCTAGATAAGTGTAATAAGTGTTCTGGCTTATGGCGGAGTTTCACATTTAGAGGGCAAGGAGTGTGAAGGAGGACCCTGTGTGTTAGTACGTACTGTAAACCCTATAGATTTTGTCCTTTATCCTATGTGCGGTAAACTGTTAGTCCGTCATAGTCGAGTCATCATAGTCTGCTGTCAAATACAAATCAACACCCAGTGTGAATGAGCGGTGCAGGCTGCTCAACAGCACCGCTGGGTGGCTGCAGCTGGTGTTGCCATATTCATAGGGACATACGGTATGGACAAACAGACATACACACACAGTCAAATGTTGGAGCGGCAGGCACCTATCCAAAATAGCACATAAGAGAGAGAGTTATTAGTGTCGAAGGGCAAGATGCCGAAACCCCTAATTTCTCCCGATGCGCAGGTTGGTGCCTTGCATGGTTTCCCCTGCCATCATGTATGAACGTGTGTGAATGGGCGAATGTAATGCACAAACATTGTAAAGCGCGTTGAATAGAGGCGCTATATAAATACACCGTTTACCATTTACCAGTTTGCATATTACTAAGCATTACCCCCAACATAAATAATATATTAAACTCGAGACTCAAATTAATCACATCTAAAGCTCACTGGGGGATTTATTCCTGTTCTCTTACAGCATACATGGGCAACTGGCGGCCCGGGGGCCACATGCGGCCCCCACCTTCACTTAATGCGGCCCACAGGTTAATACCAGAATACTGATATATTACTGATTTCAGCTGTTACAATTCCAAACATGACCTGCTTTAATTCCGTCAGTCAATATTAGTAGCTTAATGACTAGTATAGTAGTATTAAAATGTATGTTTTATGTCCAATGTAGGCTATTTGTATTTAGGTTCATAAAGTTAACATGACTATATAACTAAATGCATTGAAATTTGATAAAAATTTTAGATTTCAGGATTCCAATTCAAAACAACAAAAAATAATTGAGGATTCTAATTCAAAAGAAGCAAAAATAGCCGATCTGCTGCGATGCGTTTTGAGCTTGTAGATCTGCTATTTTTGCTTCTTTTGTATGAGATACTAGAATGACAAAGTAGGTGTTGCAATATGCAATGAGGCCCTCTGGAGTGAAGGTGGAAATATAGTGGCCCTTGCCATCATCACAGTTGCCCACCCCTGTCTTACAGGCACAGACAACATCCAAAACATCCAACATGAGGAGAAAGTGCTACTATAGCGCATGCAGGGCTGAATCTAGACCAGCTCGCTCCACAAGCTGCTTGTGAGCCCAACATGTCAGTAGCCCATGCAGCGCTGCTGTGCTCCTGACACGTTGCTCTAATTTGTCCCCAGCTTGTGTTCCTCTTGACTTCTCTGCTGAGTTTTGGTTCATGATCTGACTGACTGACAGATGACTTATTAACGACAAGATGAATTATGAATGAATGGATTGATTGATTCATCTCAACCATAATGAGCTGACAGTGCCGATGATGATGATGACAGGCCAACAACAACAACAGCAACAACAAAGGAGCAAATTATGGTTGCTGTCGGGACAGAAACCACTAATCTCCATATTTTACGTACTTTTTGCATTTTGTTTAGAGTTCTCAAATTCTGCCCGAACCCGACCATACCCGAACCCGACCGACATGTAGGTTAGGGTAGGGCCTAAAATGTAAGCTAATTAGTCGGGCCGGGTAGGGCCTCGGGCTCAATGAAAAAATAAAATATTTGTTTTTATTACTATTACTATATGATAGACCCAACCATACCCGACCCGACGTTTTCGGGCCCATGCGGAGGTCCGACCACCTAAACCTAAACTTAACCCTAACCCTAACCTCAGTAAAACTATGCCTAAACCTAACCCTAACCTCAGTAAAACTATGCCTAAACCTAACCCTAACCCCAGTAAAACTATGCCTAAACCTAACCCTAACCTCAGTCAAACTATGCCTAAACCTAACCCTATCTGCCGACGCTGGTGAAACGAAACGAGCGGCTCCGCCTGGAGCTGTGGTGTGATTTCCAATTGCGCGTACTCTTACAGACAAGACAGACAGACATACATACATACATACATACATACATACACACACACAGGGTCAGATGTAGAAGCAGCTATGGCTCTGCTTAAAAATCTGCAAGCTTTACACCGAGAATAGCAGCGGTGTGCAGGGGTGTCGCACCAAATTCTGGGCCCCGGGGACAAGGATTCACTGTGGGGCCCCTGTGCTTTAACTATTGAAAAATAGCAGATCTACAAGCTCACAGCGCGGCACCGAGTGCCGCGCTGCGAGCTTGTAGATCTGCTATTTTTGAAAAATCATGAAAATCTTTGAATATTTCAAATCCTTCTAAGGTTTTTTGAAAAATCTGGGGCGTTGTCTGGAGTGCATGTGTGCGCATGCGTGCAATGCATGTCGGTGGCAGCATGAACAGTGGTGGCTCGCCAATTAAAGCCAAACCTCTCCCTGCTCCACTGTGGAGGGGTTGGCAGGAGAGCCAGAGAGTGAGAAAACACAGGAAGGTGGGGGGGATGTGGGTGTGGGGGGGGGGAATAAAGAAGAAAGCAGAGATAAAAGAGACAGAAAGCTATTTTCGATGAAAGGAGAGAGGGGGGGCTGTGGGGGCTGTTATAATTTTAGCTCTGTGTGCCGGATCGCGCCGCGAGGCGAGAACACGGCGGTTTTGAACACAAAGATGCTAATCGGATAGACAGCGAGGACACGCGTACATACACACATACACGCGCGCGTGTGCGCATACACGCATGCACATGAACGCGCTCACACACACACAGACATTTCATCCTTCCACAGCACACGTGTTTCGCCACAACACGTGGTTAGCCACTTAAGACCTATATACTTTGTCGCATGACAAATATCACATCTACAAGTAGGTCTTGGCTATTTTACAGTTGGCAAGTTGAGGCGTGTCAGGTCAAGGCTGACATATAGCCTTGACGACCGTGCAGTCTCATGCAAAGGTGTAGTACAGTAGCATATTATAAATGGTAAATGGTGCATTTATATAGCGCTTTCATCCAAGGCGCTTTACATAGATTGTGCATTACATTCACCCATTCACGCACACATTCATACAACAGTGGCAGAGGAAACCATGCAAGGCACCAACCTGTTCACCGGGAGAAATTAGGGGTTCAGAGTCTTGCTCAAGGACTCTTCGACATTAACTCAGGGGGAGCCCGGATTCGAACTGGGAACCCTTCGGGAACCCTTCGTGCTCTAATAACGGTTTCTCTACCCCTGAGCTATGCTGCCCCGTATGTTATCTAGACAGATGCCAGGGTCATTTGTTTACCTGGCATCCTATAGTTTCAATGCACATGCAGATTATTATATTGTTTTGTATATCGTCGTTGTCGGGTGGAAACCTTGTATCTCCAAGATTCTCCAAATTTGTATGTTCTTTTGCAAAGTAAATCCCTGCTTCATCATACAAGGCCTTGGCACAAAATCTTTTTTTAAATGAAAAATGAAAAACGAACGGTTTTGGACATACAAGGTTTTCACCCGACAACGATGATATAATACTGTTTAGACTGATGCTAGGTTATTGGCTTATGATTAGTGAGGCACTACACCAGTGTTGTAGTGCTAAATTTGGAAGTGGGGGGACGCCCCACGCACGCACGTGCGCACGAGGTTTTCGGCGGGGTTCTGTTTCTAATTGTATCCATATAGGCTAAAAGTATATGACAAGGGTGCAATTATATTCAATATCTAATTGTTTTGTAGAAAACACAACATAGCTCATCAAGCTTAATTAATGAGTCTCACATGATGTTACTTTGTGCTTTTCATTTGGACATGTTACTTTGTGCTTTTCATTTGGACATGTTACTTTGTGCTTTTCATTACATCCCTGCACTACACACTCCCTCTGCATTTGACGTATGTATGTGTTTTTGCTTACTATAAGTCACTCTGGATAAAGACCGTCTGTCTATTGATACCGTGAGCAGAGGCGCCACACCGAATTCTGGGCCCTGGGTACAAGGATTCACTGCGGGCCCCCCATGAATGTTAACTATTGAAAAATAGCAGATATACAAGCTCACTGCGAGCTTGTAGATCTGCTATTTTTGAAAAATCGTGAAAATGTGTGCAAGAAACCTATGTCAAGGACCCCCAAGATGATATGTATTTGGCCACGGACCCCGATCTCAAAATATTACGTTCCAGGGAACCCCAGAAGCAAAATTTGAGTTCGCTTAAAAAAAAATACATATATTCAAAGATTTTCACACATTTTCACAACTTTTCAAAAATAGCAGATCTACAAGCTATTTTTCAATAGATAAAGTTACTAGGGCCCCTCCTCCACCTTGGGCCCTAGTAACTCAGTCCCACTTTCCTACCCCTTGTGACGCCCCTGCCGTGAGAAAAACACTGTCGCCACTTGGCACAGCGGCGCTGCAGTATCATGAAACAGAACAGATACAGGTTAAAATAGAGTTATATACTGTCACCAGGATTCAAGAATAAACAATTGGGAAAATACTCACGTTGTGACTCCAATGTGGTTCCCGGACTTCATGTGGCCAAAGCCTGTGATGTCAGTCATCTATGACAAATCATGTGCATGATAAAAAATAAAAGTATAAACTTTTAAATAATAAGAAAAGGCGTGAAACATCCGAAGACTACTTCTGTAGCCTACTGGCAGCGTGCCTACAAAGTTTAGAGAAAGTAATCTCACAAATTAATATCCATTGTGATTCTGACAAATGATATCCATTTTCATTCTGACAAAGTACTGTAACATTGACTAGTTTCCTCTGCATGTATACTGAGGTTGACTGTAGACAGTCATCTATAAACCGGATGTATTGACTGTAGACACTCATATACAGCGTATAGATACGTATGACTGTATAGTATTGTTGACAGTGCGATAATCCAATGTAAACCTTTGCCATAATTGTATGGATTTGTCTTTATTTTACGTTAATAAGGTGCTTGAATTTCACACTGTCTTGTAGAAATGCAGAGTTGTCTGCATGTCCGACATGCTGTGATATCTTCCGAGGTCAAAACCAGCGGTGACTCCCCACTCGTTTAGACACTGATGAAGTGACTTTTGCCGCTGACAGATTAGTTTCTTGCGAGGTCAAAGATAGCAGTGATTCCCTACTAGTTCGAGCATAGATGAGATGAAGGGTTTCCAGAAGTACACTGGGAAAAGAGCACGCGACAAGTTCTTAATGTCCAATAATTCCAGAATGGTTTATTACAAAACCTTTGAAATAATAAAAGTCACAAAAATTATTAAAACAAACTATACATTTCAAAAAGCTTGAAATTGAAGTCCATCAGCCAAATATCCTTAGGCTAAATGGTTCACAAAGTTAAAATGTCCAATATTGTCCAATATTGTCCATGAAACTGAAGTCCATAAAATATGGGATAGTTCCCAAGTCCATGCCTTTTAGGCTAAAACGGTTCACAGAGTTCTAACTTTTCCAAAGTTAAAATGTCCAATCTTGTCCATGGCTGGCTGGAGTCCTCCAGCCAGCCATCACGCCAAGCGCGTCCAGACCCTAATGCCCCAACTCCTGTCTTTGTTGGCGCTACTTATACAACACTTTGCACGCTATCTTTTGATTTATCTATATTTGGCACGCCCACTTACGAAATATCTGTTTTTGCACGCCAACTTGTGGCGGGCGCCTAATCACTCAATATATAGACCTTTTAGTTTCTATCACTTTGACAGCCTAGTTTGTATAGGTTAAATATTCTGTTTTCTTTCATATTCTTTTCTCCTGATGCAATACCTGAACTCTATCTATGATCAATCATTATATAAAACATTAAAAACCATATATTTCATTTATAATATTCCACATTTATCAAAACATTGGGGAGGCAAAAATCATCCCGACAACACATTCTTGTATTTCAATTGGATTAAATGAAACAAAATAAAATTATATAACAAAATCTAGGCCTACTTCATTAGGACGTGCAATTATGACTCTATTCATTAGCAATCGTATTCTTCTAATCATCATACATTTTTCCAATGATCCCCACAACGAGGTACTGTAAAATCAACATTCTCATCAAGTTTTGTCAGTGTAAATAATCATCAGTAAATCAATGCCTTTTTAAATCCTTTTAGGGTCCAATGTGAGGGAGAGGGGGGGACAAGGGGGATAAGGGGAGGTGATAGCGTTCCAGGGAAAGGGGGGCTGAGGGTCTATAAATCTTCGGTCCAACCGAGAAGAGACCCTTCTTAACTGGGGAAAGTCAATGTCAATTTGTGTTTGGCTAGGAACTTTTGGCAGCCCATGCATTAATTCATTCAAGTCCATGGGCAGTTCAATAGCCCAATGTTGCAGTCTGATTCTGTTCTGGTCAGAACATCTAAGCAGTTGAGGTTCAAAAGTCACTTGTAATCCATCTCAAAAAGCTGCTCCGGCTCTGACGTTTTCCAGACCCTTGTCCACAGCGGCCTTGCACAGTTATGGCTTCTGCGTGTCCATAGTTGCTCTGATGCTGGTAATGGGGAGAGAGAGGTCTGGAGGGGAGAGGATTTCGAGGAAATCTCCCTGTTTTTCGTTGTTAACTCGGATTGTGGTGATTTACCCTGTCCTCCATATTTGTGTATTGTGGAGTGCTTCAAATGTTGGTGTTCCATCCGATACGATTCATGGCTCTGTCCAGGCCCTTGGTCTTGTGCAGTATTCACCTTAAGTTGAAATCCAGGAAATTAATTATCACTAGTGAGGGAAAATTGCCTGACAGAGGGAGAAGGCCTATAGTGTCTTGGGGGAAGGGGCCGTGGGGTGGGTGAGTAGGCTTCGGCCCTCTGACCTCTCCCCTTCCCTAATCGTCGAAAGCACAGAAAACTTCACCTACATCCGGATTGTTAACAAGTATACAGTACTGTTTCCCAAACAGTGGGTCAGGACCCGTTTTTGGGTCATGGACCAATGTGTATGGGTCACGACTCGAGGAAAAATTTCCACAATTTTAATTTTGTTTTCCTACATTTAAAAACGCATACAATTATTTAAAATGTTTTCATTCAAAACAAATATTTCAAAATGTTTGTTTTGAATTAAAACATTTTACATAATTTTTAACATTTTGAACAACAACGTTGTTTCCATAAATTCCATAAATGAAAAAATAATAACAATTAAGAAGTAGTGAAAAAATCTACAACTCGCAATGCTTAGGCGAAGTGATGCTCTGTGCGCTTATAGATCTGCTATTTTCACTAGTTTGGGTCCCGGGCAAACGTCTAATCTCTCTTTTGGGTCTCCACCTGAAAACTTTGGGAACCACTAGAGCAGGGGTCTTCAACGTTTTCAGGCCAAGGACCCCTTAGTTGAGAGAGAGGTGAAGCAGGGACCCCCACTACCTTTTCATAGATTCCATATAGTTTCATAGTTTGACAGCACAATCATCAGTGTATTTTGGATTTGTGTCAATTTGTGTTTTCAGATATTTAACCACTTGAACCGTCAATACTTAATAGACTTAACCTTTCACTCTGTATAGTCTGCTCTTTTCCCCCTCTACACCAAAGCTCTTTGCCAAAAATAGCCGATCTACAAGCTCACAGTAGATCTGCTATTTTTGGCTAAAGTTCTCAGAATAAAGACACTAGGGTTCAAGAGGTTTATATATATATAAAAAAAAGAACAAAGATTTGTAGGATAGTGAGGACCTATTATATGAAGACAGGTTGAAAAGTGGTGAACTACTCCTTTAAGTAATTTCATTAATAAATAATGGAAAAATATAAGAAATCCCATAAATTAGAACACAAATGTGTAGAAGTAATGAAAATAGCCGATCTACAAGCTCACAACTCAGCGTGAAGCAACACATTGTGAACTTGTAGATCTGCAATTTTCACATGTTTGGGTCCCGGGCAAACGTTTTATTTCTGTTTTGGGTCATGAGCTAAAAGGTTTGGGAATCACTGATCTTTACAGTGTACTGGATGTGTTGGCTGTAGACAGTTATATCTTTACAGTGTACTGGATGTGTTGGCTGTAGACAGTCATATCTATACAGTGTACTGGATGTGTTGGCTGTAGACAGTCATATCTATACAGTGTACTGGATGTGTTGGCTGTAGACAGTCATATCTATACAGTGTACTGGATGTGTTGGCTGTAGACAGTCATATCTATACAGTGACAGTCATATCTATACTGTGTACTGGATGTGTTGGCTGTAGACAGTCATATCTATACAGTGTACTGGATGTGTTGGCTGTAGACAGTCATATCTATACAGTGTACTGGATGTGTTGGCTGTAGACAGTCATATCTATACAGTGTACTGGATGTGTTGGCTGTAGACAGTCATTTCTATACAGTGTACTGGATGTGTTGGCTGTAGACAGTCATATCTATACAGTGTACTGGATGTGTTGGCTGTAGTGTAGACAGTCATATCTATACTGTGTACTGGATGTGTTGGCTGTAGTGTAGACAGTCTTATCTATACAGTGTACTGGCACAGCGAGCAGCAGAAGTTGCGTGGGCAGTTGAGTTCAGTCGGCGCTGGGCTGAGGAGGCAGGCAGGCAGGCAGGCAGCGCTAGGCTAGCGCTTGGCAGACGCACGGCCAGCATCCATCCAGGCTCCTCTCCTCTCTCTCTGCTCCTAGGCTCCGTCCCTCTCTCCCCATCCCCTCCCCTCCCGCAGCGCTCACATTGGGAGTAACCATGGAGACCAAAGTTTAGCACTTCTCAAAGTAGTGTATGTAGGTCATGATGCGACACCTCTCAACAACAAACTCTCACGCACGCACGCACGCGCGCGCGCGCACGCACGCACGCACGCACGCACGCACACACACACACACACACACACACACACACACACACACACACACACACACACACACACTTAGTACCCACAGTACTTGAGTCAAAGTATATTGTTGCAGAAACCTCTTATCTTCATTTAACTTGTTGTGTTTTTATTATATGTGTATATCATAAATGAATGCCCCTATACTACAGCGTCACACAAAAGCATCAACAGTAGCTGATCCACAAGCCCAAAGCACAAGAGTGTGCGTGTGTTTGAATCCTGAAAAGTAACAGTTTTGGAACACACAAGGTTTCCACCTGACAGAGATGATAAATAATGCCTGGTCAAATACTGCTCAACTACAAGTGAAAGTGTTAGTTAACATAATACTTTGAGTACTTGCTTAAAAAACGAACAAACAAAAAACAGGAACCCCTGGGGTTCCCCGCACGCACACCCCGACTCTGGAGAGCATCCTCTGATTTGTGAACACTACGTCGTCTTCAATCGACATAGATTCTTCATCAGAATTGAGAGGTGGGAGGGGATGAATATCGCCTCTGTCGGGTGGAGACCTTTTGCCTTTCAATTCTTTATGGAGAATGGAGCCTATTTTTGCAGAAACTCGCAAATGGCAAGAAACCACTCCATTCCCATTGAAAAGCTTCATAGGTAGATTTAAACTTTTAACTCATAAAAAACAGCAAAAATAGCTGATCTACAAGCTCAATGTTCTGCAAATCCCCTGTCTTGGCCCAATGGCACATCTCTATTAGCCCGGCAAGCCAGCCCTGATACTGCACTCATTCCTTCCCCAGTATCAGGTCTGGAATTTGGCATATAGACACCGATTATGAGAAATCTGAAAATGATCGGGCCAATCAGTGACTGCGTTTCAACTGCTGTCCGCAAAACAAGTGAAAAGCTTCCCCTGATTGGTCCATGTGTAGATGGTGACGTAGAATACATGCTGCGGCATTTTCAAAACAACAATGGCAGCCCTTGATGCAACAAGTGTAACAGTTAATTGTAACAAGTGTAACGTTGATTGGTTAGAGGAGTCTGTCTGTCAAGGCAAGTACTCCCGCCCACTTTTCAAGCTGCCTATTGGCCAAAGTCCAGACTCATATTGTGGGAAGGAACGAGTGAGTGAATGCACAGTATGAGGCTGGCTTGCCAGGCTACATCTGTATGTCCAAAACTGTTTCTTTTCCACGATTCAAATTAAAAAATGACAAAAGTAGCAGATCTACAAGCTCCAAACGTGTCGCTTCGCACCCGCATCCCGAGCTTTGTCTCGAGCTTGTGGACCTGCTACTTTCGACGCTTTAAGTCTATGAGAAATCTGCGATGTCCCTATAGCCAAAAATGTTCCATATGGCATGTTCTAACTACAGCAGGGTTCCCCAATAGGCGGCCCGCAGGCCATTTGCGGCCCGCGGGGGGCTACTGTCTGGCCCCCACCAAAACGTAAAATAATGGTGGTATAAGAGCACCAACAACACTAGTTGTAAAACCTGTTGGAAACCTCGTATCTCCAAGTTTCAAATTTGTACGTTCTTTTGCAAAGTAAAGCCCTGCTTCATCGTACAAGGCCGTTTCACAAAAATAGTGAAAACAGCAGATCTACAAGCACACAACGCCTCGCACCGGATCGGCTGTTTTCACTAGATTAAATCATTTTTAAAATGATAAATGCAAAACTAACGGTTTTGAACATACAAGGTTTTCACCCGACAACGATGATATCTGAACTGTCGCTGGAGTAGCGGGAACGCCACCGTCGCCCTCCGCAATGTTGTGGCCCTCGGCTTGGTACCCTAGACATAATTCGGGCCCTTGGGGAAACTAATTGGGGAACCCTGAACTACAGTTTCTACCACTTTTTCTAGTCACGTGTTCAAATACTGGATTCTGATTGGCTAAATTCCGGAGGTTATGACAAAACAACTGCCGCAAAGTTGTATGAGGACTTGTCCGAGATCAATGCACCTCAGTGTACATCCGGGGACTTCAGGAGGTAGTCGGAACACCTTTCCCCCAACCAACAAATGACGGTGGCAACGGTCCTATGTTTACTAACGTGCATGCTATAGTCGCCGATTTATTTGGATCCAATGCAATCCGCCAACTTTAAAGCCCCTTTTCTCTGAACCTATGCCTTTCTGGAAGCGAACAGCCTCTATTTACGGCCGGAACGGTACTTCTAACTGACGTTAGCTTAGCTGTAAGCTAGACGCATGGATTAGTATGGAGTTGGCGCCATCTGTTGGTGAGTAGAAGATGTTGTTTGTGGAACTATCTGCTGTCTCGCGGAAGTTTTATAGGCAATAATGATTGTAACTTAAGATCCTTGCAAGTTACAACTATGTGTTTTCTTTCATGTATACGGGAAAAAGTGGTAGAAAAGCTATTTACCACTCGGGGTCGGACATTATGCTCTCATAATGTCCTGAGTGAGGGTGTTATCGGACTCGGCTGCGCCTCGTCCGATAACACCCTCACTGCGGACATTATGAGAGCATAATGTCCTCTCACTCGGGGTAAATTGCTTACATACGTGCCAAATTTCATGCTTCTATCGTAAAGTGCACGATTCCATCAAAATACTGCCCGAAATGCCCGGACTGTGATGCCCGTACTATGATCAAGTAGGGCGTTGATTTACAAAAAGAAAAAAAAACACACAAAAAGTTAGAATATGGCCATGAGAGCTTTCATGCCCGACAGCGACGATATGCAGAGATTGTGTGCGCTGCTAAACATGTTGTTTACACAGCGCAGTGAGCGCACGCGGCCACACTGCGGATGAGAGGATGGCTGCGGTGCTGAAGATTAGAGGAGTCTGTCTGTCAAGGCAAGTACTCCCGCCCACTTTTCAAGCTGCCTATTGGCCAAAGTCCAGACTCATATTGTGGGAAGGAACGAGTGAGTGAATGCACAGTATGAGGCTGGCTTGCCAGGCTACATCTGTATGTCCAAAACTGTTTCTTTTCCACGATTCAAATTAAAAAATGACAAAAGTAGCAGATCTACAAGCTCCAAACGTGTCGCTTCGCACCCGCATCCCGAGCTTTGTCTCGAGCTTGTGGACCTGCTACTTTCGACGCTTTAAGTCTATGAGAAATCTGCGATGTCCCTATAGCCAAAAATGTTCCATATGGCATGTTCTAACTACAGCAGGGTTCCCCAATAGGCGGCCCGCAGGCCATTTGCGGCCCGCGGGGGGCTACTGTCTGGCCCCCACCAAAACGTAAAATAATGGTGGTATAAGAGCACCAACAACACTAGTTGTAAAACCTGTTGGAAACCTCGTATCTCCAAGTTTCAAATTTGTACGTTCTTTTGCAAAGTAAAGCCCTGCTTCATCGTACAAGGCCGTTTCACAAAAATAGTGAAAACAGCAGATCTACAAGCACACAACGCCTCGCACCGGATCGGCTGTTTTCACTAGATTAAATCATTTTTAAAATGATAAATGCAAAACTAACGGTTTTGAACATACAAGGTTTTCACCCGACAACGATGATATCTGAACTGTCGCTGGAGTAGCGGGAACGCCACCGTCGCCCTCCGCAATGTTGTGGCCCTCGGCTTGGTACCCTAGACATAATTCGGGCCCTTGGGGAAACTAATTGGGGAACCCTGAACTACAGTTTCTACCACTTTTTCTAGTCACGTGTTCAAATACTGGATTCTGATTGGCTAAATTCCGGAGGTTATGACAAAACAACTGCCGCAAAGTTGTATGAGGACTTGTCCGAGATCAATGCACCTCAGTGTACATCCGGGGACTTCAGGAGGTAGTCGGAACACCTTTCCCCCAACCAACAAATGACGGTGGCAACGGTCCTATGTTTACTAACGTGCATGCTATAGTCGCCGATTTATTTGGATCCAATGCAATCCGCCAACTTTAAAGCCCCTTTTCTCTGAACCTATGCCTTTCTGGAAGCGAACAGCCTCTATTTACGGCCGGAACGGTACTTCTAACTGACGTTAGCTTAGCTGTAAGCTAGACGCATGGATTAGTATGGAGTTGGCGCCATCTGTTGGTGAGTAGAAGATGTTGTTTGTGGAACTATCTGCTGTCTCGCGGAAGTTTTATAGGCAATAATGATTGTAACTTAAGATCCTTGCAAGTTACAACTATGTGTTTTCTTTCATGTATACGGGAAAAAGTGGTAGAAAAGCTATTTACCACTCGGGGTCGGACATTATGCTCTCATAATGTCCTGAGTGAGGGTGTTATCGGACTCGGCTGCGCCTCGTCCGATAACACCCTCACTGCGGACATTATGAGAGCATAATGTCCTCTCACTCGGGGTAAATTGCTTACATACGTGCCAAATTTCATGCTTCTATCGTAAAGTGCACGATTCCATCAAAATACTGCCCGAAATGCCCGGACTGTGATGCCCGTACTATGATCAAGTAGGGCGTTGATTTACAAAAAGAAAAAAAAACACACAAAAAGTTAGAATATGGCCATGAGAGCTTTCATGCCCGACAGCGACGATATGCAGAGATTGTGTGCGCTGCTAAACATGTTGTTTACACAGCGCAGTGAGCGCACGCGGCCACACTGCGGATGAGAGGATGGCTGCGGTGCTGAAGAGAGAAAAGTCTCTGATGTATAATTCAGCTCTGCGGTGGGCAGAGAGGAAGGGGCGAGGGCTGTGGGGGGGGGGGGGGGGGGGGGAGCATTGAAGGGAAGAGGAGGTGTGTGTGGGCACAAGGGAGGGAGAGAGAGAGAGAGAGAGATAGAGGGAAACCTTGTATCTCCATATTTCTTTAAAAAAATAGCAGATATCGTCGTTGTCGGGTGAAAACGCTGTATGTCCAAAACCGTGTGTTTTGTATTTATCATTTTAAAAATGATTTAAACTAGTGAAAACAGCCGATCTACAAGCGTGCTTGTAGATCTGATGTTTTCACTACTTTTGTG